>NW_017805009.1:3307455-3422525 GCF_001891065.2 Hippocampus comes
AAATGTGGTAGTGCTTGCTATAGGAAAATCTGCTCTCAACAAACCATCCACCCATTATCTGAACCGCTTTATCCTCAAGTGTCATGGGCGTGCTACAGCGTATCCCAGCTTTCTTTAGGTAACAGGCGGCGTACACCCTGAACTGGTCGCCAACCAATTGCAGGGCACACATAGACGAACAATCATTCATGCTCACGATCACACCAAGGGACAATTTAGAGTGGCCCATGAATCTGCCATGCATGTTTTTGGAATGTGGGAAGAAACCGGAGTACCCGGAGAAAACCCACACAGGCACGGGGAGAACATGCAAAAACTCCACACAGGGGCCCGGAATCAAACCCCGAACCTCTGCATTGGGAGGCGGCCATGCTAACCACTTCCCGCCTCTCAACAACTCATACATCTGAATTCCTGTCCATGAGACCCTTTCCTCTGACCCCAATTATTTTTCAGAGGTTGACAAGTGTCCTCAGATGAAGCCAAGCATGACCCAATCCACAAAGCTGACATCTGAACATGGTCCATATCCTCTGCTGTACACACTCAGGAAGTGACTGAGGGAATCCTTGGCCCTCAGTGTTTGAAGGACACGTCCATTCTAGCAGGGTTTATTTGTCAAGGCTGCTCTGAACACTTCCCATGTCTACTGTTGCCCACGGCAGCTATGTGTGACTTTCCTTTTGTAATATATGAGTAAGTACACGTATGGTATTTTCACGACCATAAGGTACACTCAAAAGTCTTACATTTTCTCTAAAATGGACGGGCTGCCTAATCAATGCATCGAGTTCCAAAATCTGTGAAAGTAATGGATAGAAACTGCCACCTATGGTGATTTTTAAGAGAAAGAGGCTTGACGAAGGAACTCCTAGCGCTGGACATCGATGTAAACAGAGCGTTCAAAGTGAAGTTGCGAGCGATGGATGACAGACGGCGAAAACAGCTTTACAAAGACTGAAGGCAGCACCGGGCGAGTTATGCCGCAATTTATAAATGGATTGTAGATGCTTGGGCTAATGTGTCTCTTTGCACTAATGTTCGAGCTTTCGAAAAAGCCGGCATCATTTCTGAGGAGTCGCACAGTAACGAGACTGATTCTGACAATGACGAGAGGGAACCAGGCCTATTTGATTTTGAACTTGCTCAGCTGTTTATTTCGGATACAGAAGATGAGGACTTTGATGGTTTTGAGGAGGATTGATCCAAAAATAATGTGAGTACAATGTTAAATACCTGAATAAAGGAGCACCAAACTCGGTTTTGGTCCTGCCGCTTTTTAAAAGCCATACGCTAGCGTGCATGCAAGATGCTACCTTATGGTTTACGTTTTACCATGCCCGCCGCCAATAATGCAGTGCGTGTAAGTGTTAAATAGAGAAATAGCGCCCGTAACTGACACTGGGCCTCTTAATGCAGTGCACCGTATGGTCATGAAAACACGGTACACATGAGAGTGGGGTTTCAAAAAGATAGATTTGTCCACAGACTAAAAGGAACAGTTGCGACCTCTCCGACAAATGTACAGACAGAGCCATGGCAAACCAAAGTGCTTGTTGAGCACATGCACTCTGTGACAGTGACGGTGTCCTTCTCGCGCCAAGGAGGGGTTGCCAAATTGCAGTCATTAAGAGCATATAATAAATGATCAATTGCTTTCATCGCAGACCACAAACCCACTTCTTGTCCCCAAATGTGCCGGGAACAACAAGCGTGTCATGTTTTGTTTTTCTCGTGATTTAACATCTTTTGGACAGTATTGCCCAATTGCACCAGAGTTGGATATGTCATTTACCGCAGGAACATCTCATGTAACACCAAAATTCTTTATTTTCCCCGTGGATCATTCCAGTGGGGCGTTATTGGGCCCTGCTCTGGGATTTGTCTGGATGAAAAATGTTCAACGACACTTTCTGAAATCGCTGTCAGATTGCAGATGTGGGAATGAGGCAATTGATTTATTGCCCTTCCTAAATGACTCCCCCGCCCCTCAATTAAATTGAGCCCCCAAAAACGTGTGCTTATGCGTGTGCATCCACTTGTATGTAATTTGAAGTGAGAAGCTCACCGACTCTGTAACCCTGCGTTTGAATAGTTTATGAAAGCTTTGTGAGAATACATAAAGGTAATGCCAACATTCTTTTTCAATACCATATGACGTGCTCGTCAATATTTTGGAAATTCAAAACAACAAACCATCCCTCCCACACTTGAAAATGACTTCACACTGATGTGAAAATGGAAGTTGAGTCATTTTCATTCTATGAATGCATCCGCACAGAGCTGCAGAAGCTTGATTTGCACGTGCACGTATAGTCACTGCGGCTCACGGCATTGCCGTATTAATCATGCGAAATGAAAATAGGGCTGATCAAAGCGTCGCTGTCTGCGTGTCCGACACGTTGCAAGCGGGCGCACTCACAGGATCCTTGATTTAGACAGCTCCTGCTTTTTCCTTAAATAGAAAGCTCATGCACTTAAGAATGTTGAACAACATCAGAAAACTACAATGAGGACGGCTTGCTAAGAATAGTTGTGAGTTGAAGTAATTGTAAAACATCACAGATAAGACATATAATCATCTAAATGAGTTTTTTTACATATGAATACGCTGCCAGGATGAACATTTCTTACTCCAACCCTATGCCGTGATTTGTTTTGATTAGTGTTGTGGCCTCATTAATTCACACCATGTGAGTAAAAATATTATTACACTTGGCTATTACACCCCCCATCTCCCACCATCACAGCTATTACAGCTTCCACTTTATATAACGTTTCTGTCCATTCTTACAGAAGAAAAATTGAAAGGCAAAAAGGTTCGAGATATTTGGTGGAGAAACAATGGACACCCCCGATGTCATGTAAAATACCGCCTCGCATGTTCCTGTCAAACTTCAACATACAAGCACACACACAAGGACGCGTACAAGTGCACAGACACACCAAAGCCCTGCATGAGTATATGTAGGAAGAGGGAGTGAAGTAAATGAGAGTGTGATGCTGATCTGAGTCTAATCCTTGAGTGAATGGCGTGCTGTGTGCCAGGCATTCCTCTGTGTCTTTTTAAGGCTTTTGGGGGATTAGAGCCCACTTACTTCCAGGGCTGCAGGGTGGGATCAAAGCTGACTTGACTTTTTCAGGCTCAGCCTGCGGAACATTCAGGTGGCACCATGGAACATAACACCACGGCCAAAATGCGAGACGCTGACACAGGTCGTATGCACCTGGTGGGGGTCAAATTTGCCATAATCCAACACAGCACTCGCCGTCAATCTGCTCACTGACGGATGGCATGGAGGTTTTAGTGGCAATAAGACAGCTATGATGACCCTCACATTAAAGCACTCACACAACAAATACTTCATGAAATTTAACTGAAGAATGAAAGTGACCACGGCTGCCTCTATTTAACAAGAAATCCCAAATGAATTTCACAATCTGGACCTCATTTCCACAGCACAGCCATGACAAGGGCTTAACTTGCATCCAGCAAAACAGACGACAGACAAAACAAACCTGATCTTAGGTGACCTCTGAACAACTGTGTGGAATCGTATAATATTTGACCTTTAGCCCATTACAACAAACATGGGTTTGTCTTTAATCCACCGCAGAGGAGGTGGAAGTAAATCTCCTTTCATGTGTGTGTGTGTGTGTGTGTGTGTGTGTGTGTGTGTGTGTGTGTGTGTAA
Source organism: Hippocampus comes (assembly GCF_001891065.2). Classification (NCBI taxonomy): domain Eukaryota; kingdom Metazoa; phylum Chordata; class Actinopteri; order Syngnathiformes; family Syngnathidae; genus Hippocampus; species Hippocampus comes. Next base: position 3,311,150 of record NW_017805009.1, read on the forward strand.
GACCCCGCTCCAGGAGCTGCGTGCAAGGATGACATTAATTACTGAAATGGAGAAATTTGGGAAGCTATCTGTAGCATCTCAGTGTTGATGACAACTCCTTAACCAAATTGGTGTAACTACATGTTTTCCCCCAGGAAAAAAAAAGCAGAATGATGTCCAGGGGATTTCAGCACAGCAACCTGCAGATAAATATCTTGATAACAGGCTTGGGCCTGCACAAAAAAAATACCCCCCCCCCCCACCAAAAGAGGAAAAAGTATTGTTTTTAAATGCCCTCATTTTAAATTGGGATCGAAAAATGGAAAAACACGTCTTCACGGAGCGGCTGGAAAACTGTGCCTCATATACCCTCAGTATACATGTCCTTTTAAATCTACACGTTACAGGTCTGTTTTTTCTGAACACACACACACACACACACACACACACACACACACACACACACACACACACACACACACGCACGCAACCACCCGAATCCAAAATGACGACACCCCAGGTCTGGCAAATGTTTCTCCGGCATGAGGTTCTGTCTCCTGTCTACATCCCCTGAGAAGAAAGTGTGCCTTCATGCATGCAGGGACTTGGTGTGTTTGTGTTTTGCCCCACCGGAGATAAGTATGCATGCGCTCTGTGCTCAACAAAGGGATGATAAAGTAAAAAAAAAAAACACAGACACAGGGGATGGGGAGGGAGATTTCTTGTATAGCTCTAGATGAGGGTCAGAGTGTTGTGATGTGGCTAAAGCGCCGAAGAGCAATGTAAAGACAACAAACGTAAAGTGCAATAACATATTGGTTGGTCTCATTCCAATAAAAAAACGAATAAATGATGTTCAAAAGTCTCCCGCCAGCTTTGTTGTTTCAATTACGTTTTTCCACAGAAGCAATTTTTGGCTTTAACATTGACATGTGTTGTTATTTGTCTTAATTGTGTGCATTTTTAGATAACAGTTTTAGTCAAAATGGTTGTCATGAAAATTCTATTGCATCATATATAAGTATGTATGTGGCAAATAATGATAAGACAATGAACACGCGGTAGTTCTCAACTCCTAAAACTTGTGTTGCGTAATTACGATTCAAGAATAAAGATTGATACATAAATTAGTTGACGCCAAACATTCATATCAACACTGGTTACCCTTGGGGTATTTTCGGTTTCAAAGGGAGATTTATGAGCCGTAGAAGGAGGGATTCTTTTTTTTCTTGCCTCATTTTTTGGCAACGGCACACCAGACCGATGATGCGGTCGAGGAAGACTGTTGGTAACACATTGTTCCTACCTCACTGTTCTTATCAAAACGATGCTGCTTGAATGGCCAAGGATGCTGCAATGCGATCACTTTTAAATAGCGCCACAAATCCTCGTCTTTGCTATGGAATCACAGAGAAATGTGTAACGATAACAATGGTCAAAAGCAAATTTTATTACGAAAAGGCTTTATATGTGGATGTCCCTTAACGTAATTTTGACGTTGATTTAAAAAAATGCCTTTACTTTTTTTCAGGTTTTTGGCATAAAGTATTTTCTTTTTTTTTTGGTTTTGCGCAATACAGATTTCACCATGTGTTGCAACTGTGACATTTCCCCCAAAAATAATTCCAGCTGTTGCTGAACCTAATTAATAATTCACAAATATTGGATTACTAAACAGATTACAACATTACCGATTATTATGTTATTGTTAGTATTATGAAAACCTGGTGTGCTGTACAAAAAAACTAGGGCAGATTTGGAATCAGTGCCAAAAAAAAAAAAAAACACATTGAGAAAAAGTTTACTTGCATTTCTGATTAAAAAAAAAATGTTGACCAATCTGACAGGCACGGAAAAGGAGATAGAGGAAGGATGTGTTCTCACTCCCTTCATCCTCTTTATCCGCCTGCCTTCACACCAGAATGTTGGTCTTATCAGCACAACATGTCCACAGTCGACTGTGTGAAGACATGCACACGATGATGAAAGAACACACCAATACACACAAACAGCAGAGAGCGCGAGGGGAGGGTGCCATGCAGAGGACTGGAAACAGATTACAGGAGGAGCAGTGGAGCGGGGAAACAAGATGAAAATTTAGCCCAGCTGTCAACGCCTCCTCATCGCAGACAAACAACAGGCCAGAAGAGAAGCTCACGACTAAACCATCAATCATGCTGCTCCTGTCGGCTAATAAAAGAGTGTGTGTGGTGGGTGCAGGTCCATGAGGGTCTGCCGACCCTCCGGTCGGGCCTGGTGCGGTGTGCTTACAAAAGCAAGCTCCCCCCTCTCCAAACGACTCTATGCTGGCATCCAGCGTGTTTTACAAACAACAGTCTTCCCTGCACTCCCACAGTGTGAGAAAGTGCTGATGGAGGCAAAGAAAAAGTCCAAGGAAAACTCCACAGTAGGACACTCTTGGAGCATCCAAAACGTCCCTGCATGAGTACAAGTTGCTTTGTTCACATGCAACCTGCAGATTTCTAAATGGGGGGTCGGGGGAGCAATTTCGATCACCTTTGAAAATATAATCCACTTTGAGCCCTGGAACCTGCAGTCAGTTTGATTGCTACCTATTTGGCATTTGGATGTCCACATATTTCACAAGACCTCACCTCAGGGATGATTATTCGAAAGTAGTGGTTCTTAACCTGGGTTCGATCGAACCCAGGGGGTCGACGGAGCTTCTGCCGTGGAGGTTAAGACACAGCCGACTTAAAATGTCAATTAGTTATGACACGCCCACTTGGCCATTACTGGCTGCAGATGATCACATTACATTGCTTGTCCAATCAGCGCTGTGGGAAATTTAGTTCGCTCAGTAGTCAACGTGTGACTGTCGTGATAGTACGTCGTGTGATTTATTTTTTTTTTTGGAATGTTTTAATACATGCTAACTATGTCGTACATGCTGTGCACGGTCCGGCAATCATTTTATTCATTGCTTTTAAATTGCCAGTTTTAAAGCACTGCTATTGACAACAAAGACAACTATAGAGTAATTCAACATTTTATTAACATAGATGTTTTTCAGGAATTTCAAACAGTGTTATTCTACTGCATAACAAATGTAGAATAAACTAAAATAACACAGTGAACTACAAAGAAATGGACCCATCAGGAATAATAAATACGCCTCATAATAATATTGAAGTTATGATCCTACATACGGCATGATCATCATTGCTATTTGCAAATGTGACACGATTGATTGCTGGTGCTGCCGGTTAGTGATTAGCTAATGCTTACGGGGGCAGGCTGTGCAAACTCTGATGGCATTTTCATGCTTTCCACTTGATCACTTGGTGCTACTTGTTCAAATGATTCATAGCATGCACAACAGAATCCTCCTCCATGTCGTTCTGGAGATACCGCGATGGGAGGAACTTCTCTTTGCCAAAATAGCTTCATCTTCAGAAGTCATGGCTGTCCATCAGTTGCACGTTTCAATGTATGTTTGGTCAATTTGCTACTCTTTCTTTTTGTTTTCTGCTTCTTCTTTCATTTAGTGGCAGATTCTGTTTATTTCAACTTTCCAACCAAGGTTAGAAGAACGACTCCGATTGGCTAGAGTCGCGCACATTTCTCAAAGATGAAAAAAAAAATTCGATCCTGGCTGCATGCTATGATATTGTGAAATGACAATATGACAATAAGGAGAATGGACTGCACACTGGCAAGCCGAATGTGTTTTGTGAGAATATGAAGAGACTCAAATTGCAGCCAGTAAATCTCTCTGAGTGAATCTGTTTCGGTTTCTCTTCTATTGAAGGGGAAATAACAATAGCTGCCCACACTCACTTTTATGTAAACACATTACTCAACCCTTTTTGTCTCTGCTTGATTGTTTTGCCGTTTCAGCATGCATGAAAAGAAAAAAAATAAAACAGCTTTTGGGAGCGATTAGAAACTGAGATATATTGCAGCTGGTTTTGTGATTTCATTATTATTGCATCAGAACAAACTGAATTTAGGACTCAGCAGTTGCAGTTAGTCAACGAGGTCAAAAGAAATTATCAAACGTTTCATGGACAGAGAAAGAACGGTGGGGAGTTTTCATTCTTCTGAGAATCTGGCGGCTTAACTCATGCTCAGTTCGACCTTCCAGGAGACTTGCTATTAATTATCAGCAAAGTCGTGGTCATGGCGGCTGCTGGCGACATTTGGATTATCTCAACTAAATATGTTGAAAGCCATGCTCAAAGTGTTTGTGTCATGTACATGAGTGTTGCTCCCTCTTTAGTGGCCTTATCAGACAGCCTGGGTGTTGTGCACAGAGGCAAACCAGCATTTCTTCAGTATGAATATGGTGCTGTGGTATAATGCCGATGAATGCTTTTCTCCTGGCATATTGTACAGCATGTACAGTTTTTACACACAAAAACTGTCCTCGCAGAATGGGCTGCCACGTGCTGTGTTTAAATGAAACTCAGGTAACGGTCTGGTTCAGATCAACCTTTAATAAGCAGATGCGGCATCTGCATAACACTGCACATGACTCTTGCCAGGCCACTCCAAAAACAACTGTTTGAAGCCCTGTAATTACATATGACATCATCTGTGGTGAGACCCCAAGGCAAGTGGAAAATGGAAAACAAATTAACACACTTGTTGTTTGTTCCCATTTTTCATGGGCTGGGCTCAAAGACTTCAAAGTTTTTTATACAGACACAAAAGGCCATTTCTGTCAAAAATTTTTCACAAACCTGCCGACTGTCTGCGTTAGTGAGCATTTGTTCTTTGTTGAGCTAATGCATCCCACCTCACAGTGGTGACATATCAAGCTGATGCGACAGAATGATTATTGCGCAGGTAGTTCCTTAGGCTGGTCACAATGAAAAGCAACTCTGAAATTTTTATCCATCCATTACATCATCCTAAGGAACTGATCATTTCTTCAAGCCTTTCATTCACCTATTAACCATTTATAATCCATTCTGTTAGCATATAGTATCATTGGTGCACATCCATTTATTGTCTTTTCTTCCACACAACTCTCCATCCTTTAAATTCACATAATCCAAAGAGAGATACATTTATCCATCCATCCATTTTCTAATCTTCGTATCCTGACGAGGGTTGCGGGTGTGCTGGAGCCGATCCCAACTGTCATTGGGCAGTAGGTGGGGTACACTCTGAACTGGTTGCCAGCCAATCACAGGGCACACAATGACAAACAACCATTGAAGCTCACAATCACATTTAGGGACAATTTTGAGTGCTCCATTAACCTGCCGTGCATGTTTTTGGAATGTGGGAGGAAACCGGAGTACCCGGAGAAAAACCCACACAGGCACAGGGAGAACATACAAACTCCACACAGGAAGGCCGGAGCCCGGAATCAAACCCTGCACCTCTGCAGCATGAGGCGGATGTGCTCTGCAGCATGAGGCGGATGTGCTAATCAGTCGACCACTGTGCGCCTAAAATACATTTATTTTCTTCCAATTAGCCATTCACTCACCCATTTCTGTAGCATCCATCCATCCAGCCATCCTTACATACATCCACACGGAAAAAATATTAAGTGATATTTACTTTAAAAGGGCGACCCGGTGGTCCAGTGGTTAGCACGTCGACCTCACAGTGCAGAGGTGCCGGGTAGAGGAGCTGTCTTCTGACCTGAAGGTTGGGGGTTCATTCCCCAACCCTGAGTGGCATTTTTCCTTTTTAATAAACTAAGACTATCCAAGTAAAATTTGCTAAAAAAAAAAAAAAACTCTCCTTGTAAAATTTACTTTGAATTTCTGAGATAAAAAATATTTACGATTTTTTTTCCCCAAGTTAATCTTTCACTCCAATATTTTTTATGCCTATATATGCATTTATGCATATCTACATTATTTATTCATACATCAATCATCCATCCATTATTCCATCCATGCATTCATCTGTCCATCTGTTCTTTCATCCATCCCTCCATATGTCTGTCTCTCCAATCCATCAATCTGTCTGTCATTCATTCAATGCTGCCAATAGTGTAATAACAGTGGAGTGTTGATGTGTAACCTGCAAGATGACAGGCACAGAGAAATCCATCCAATTTCTACCTCCTTCTCAGCCTTCCCGCTGTCAGCAAGCCTCTTAGCAGCCAGCGAGCTGCTGGCTGCTCAACTGCTTCGTCATTACAAATTGCCGATGTCAGACAAGTGCACACAAGACAACCAGCCCTTTCTCTTATGACTTTGCATGAATTGTGATGTCTAAGTCACAAGAGTGTCATGGAAGAATTTAGGGTTGTTCGTATGAATTATGTGCGCCCCCCCACATATGAAATGATATTTATATTGGATTAATGTGCGGTTATAAAAAACGCAGTACACATCTCACACACACTTGAGACCATGTGTGTCCAAGTCAGACTTGGATATGGTGAGGAACAGAACACAATGTGACAGATAAAAGCGGGGGAAGGGGGAAATCATCTTTATAATATGCATATTTCTCATCCGCAGCTGTATATAATAGTCGTGCCTAAAAGGACGCCTGGCTTAAAAGCAGCATTGGACTTCCAGAACCTATTCTCCTTGAACTGTGTGTGGAACTGGGTCAGCCTTTTCCAGTGCCAGACCCCAAAAGCACACCAAATCCTCAGGTTTCTCCACTTTTGTGATGACTTTACGTTGTGTCAAATTTCCGCCGTTCTTTACTATTTCGGACACAGCTACTGAACTGATGCTGCAAACGATAAATGAAAGGAGTACGGTGACAGAAACATTGATGGCTACAAATGGCAGCGTATTGAAAATTTGTGTGTCGATGCAGCTGGTTTCTTGATTGAAACACGCAAATCACTCCTGTTTTAGTGGTTTGGGAATTATAAAGTAACTCGTCGTACAAAGTAGGAATGGACGATTTGAAATAATCCCAATTTGGGAATCAGAGCTTTTGGATGACTGGTCCTGAACAGAGTGGCTTTATCCTGTGAGCAAATCTCAAGCGAGAACATTGGTTGAAGTCTTCACGGTAACCTCCAGTGACCCCTGGATGATTTGAATCCCCAACAGGATCAACCCTGGCCTCTGAGATAATCTTAGAAGCCAAAATGAGGAGAACAAAGAAAACAAAAGTCTGGTAAACCACGGTAATGGTGAACATTTTATTTCATACAGATAGTCTTATTTCCTGCTATATCTGTGGCAATCTGTCGACGATTTGATTTGCTGATACTCCATAACTACTTAAGATCATGCTGTACTGGCTCCGTTACTAAGGAATCTAACTTTGACCCTGAAGAAACTTGCTGATGCAGCACTACCACTCAAAGACAAACAAATATTGTACTTTCTATTATTCTGGAAAAACCCACACATTCAATTGTTGTATATTAAGAGACCCCCTGCCCGTAGCTCTTTTTTCCCTTCACAGTCAGAGGACAACAATGCTATCTGATTTGCCCTGGCTTTTTTGTTCTTTTTTGAACAAGATAGAACTTGAGGGGATTTGGCACGTATGGAGTCATCACGTTCTCCTCCTTTTAGAATGGTCAGGAACTAGATCCGCAGTTCTCTGGCTCCGAGCACAAGCAGGGAAGGAATAACTCATGAGCCCCAACATTTCGACCAAAGTCTAATCTTCAGCTTTGTCTTGGGATCAGGGCCCATCTGGCTAGAGATCCAGTAATGCTCCTTTCACAGTTCTTTGTTTATTCAAGTCACTCAAGTCGTTTATACAGGAAAGTGAAGGGTTCATATTAAAAGACTTAGCTAAGAATAAGCCATTATATTGAAATAATGATGGTTAATGCTCAAATAAGCGCTTGTGTGATCAGGACCGGATCCTCCTCCTCTCATTACCTAATGTTGTTAATATGTTCGGCCCGCGTATGCAAATGGAGTGTGTGGTCACATTTGAGGAGTGAGGTTCATTTAAAACCAACGAAATATGATCTGATGTTATCCAATAAAGCTGTTTGGTTGTTCCATCAGTGGATTGGTACAAGTGTTTTTGCGCTTTGTCCAAGACCCTTAATATTTTTCTGCCTGGTCCACTTTTGGTTCACTGATAAAGATCGAAACGCTGAATAAGCTACGACCAAATGGATGACGAGTGCACAATGCATCATATATAAATTGCATTGGTCCTGAGCAGAGACCCAAATTTGGTAGTGTGAAACCAGGGGTGGACACACAGTGAAAATGAGCCAAAAACAAGCAAGAGCCGACATGTGACAGAAATGGAAACGACTTCCTGTTGCACATTGCAAATCGATGTTCATTCACACCACACCTATAATGTGTACTTCAGAAGGGAAAAAAGTACCAAGGGGATCTATTGGACGGGGTAGGCTCTGGGCCTCTTGAGTGGAAAAAGTGAGGATTTTTTATTTTTTTTATTTTTTTGGGGGATGAAGGTGGAGGAAAAAATGGGAACCAGCTACTGGTACAGATGCAAATAATAATCTAATAATCTAAATGAGGTGCTCAATCGACTGCCTAAAGAGAAATGCAGCTCATCAATAAAACCGCGGGTGCTTTCGAAGGCCAGTCTGCTCTTGGTGTGAATGCAGTCTAAAGCTCATCACAAGCAGTTCAATGACTACAGCCTGCCAGGACTACTTCTGTCTAAAATAGCGGGTGACAAATCATGAATATACAATGACAAAAGCTTAACGCTGGCTGTGTTTTTTGCTAAAACCAATTCAGGTATGTAGTAATTGAGGCTTTTCTGGCCTTGACCCACGTCTGTTAATAATGGCCGGTTTGATCTGATGCGACAAGATATAGAGCGGCGTTGGCTTATGTGGTTGAAATCAAGAACAGCTTGAAAAAGCCCAGCCAAATTTTGTTTTCATCCACTTTTACCTCCAATGACGTACAGCAAAGGAAAAGCGCAGTCGTAGAGTTAGGTGATGTATTTGCTACACGGTGTCTCTGAAGATCTTGAACAGAATTCGAAGGTCTGCCAAAAGAAATAATAGCGCATGACATAATCTTTGTCCATCGTGGTTTCATCCACGAGACAGCCTTCCAAATCTGGCACATTCGCCCCGATTTACTGCCAATCTGTCACTGACAACAAATGCAGATGGTGTGCGTGTGTGTGTGTGCTTTTGACAAAAGGCAGGCAGCAAAATGTGTGCCTGTGTCTTGTATTGGACGTTATTTATTTATTTATTTATTTTGACTCTGCGGCTGAGTAAGCACAGCATCCTTTCTTCGGGTGTATGTGTGCTGAAATGAACAGGTATATGTTTTTGGAGGTATGCTTGTAGCTTGGCCTCGGACTGTGAGTGAGCTGCGCTGTGAGTGAGGTGGCATTACCACCTCAGGGAAGCAGCAACATGCAGACACACTCTCTGGAGTTTATTTATGGTGCTGATAGAAGCTGGGGGAGGTCATCATGCACAATGCTGGCTGCACGTTGTGGACGTGGCATGGGTCCAGCCAAAACAATAACCCTGTTGCAACCTCCCCACCCCCCATCCCACCCCACCCTGTATGAGTCCCATGGGGGTAGTGTAAAGGGTGGAATGCGGGCCTGGGTTTAGAGATTCAAGGGTACGTCCTGTACTTAATGAGATCCCCCTGCTGGGCCCCCCAACATTGTCTTAGCAGCACTGCAACAACGTTCTCCTGATGAGGGGCCACTCAAGCACAAAGTGAAAAACGCTCCCCTGAGGTAATCAGAACAAGATGTCCCTCAAAGGATGAAGGTGCGAGAAAGGGCCATACTCTGCAAACTGGCTGTAGATGCTGTGCTGCTAACTTGCACACGGACGCCTATACAGGCTAATTTGTACAAGTAAAAAAAAAAAAAGGACATGACCTGAGGAAATGCCTAAGAGCAAAGCAGAAACAAACACTTTGCTTAATGAGGCGTGCCTTACACGGTCTATTAATGCAAATGGTACTTCACTTGTTATGAAACACAACACAGTAGTGGGATTCTCTGCGTGACAGTGAAATGAACCGTGACTTTTGAATAATTCATTAAAAAAAAAAAGGCTTCGTCAGAGCATTTTGCCTATTCTTTAGCTTTTGAACTGTTTTGTGGCTTTTATCCCAAAAGATGGAGACAAGTTAAGAACAAAACGTGAAACAAACTGACTCACATTAATTAAAAGCAGTTGAAAGCTTGGGTTCAAAATATTAACTGTAGTTTGGAGTTCTTTCGAGGGGCTGCGCTCCTGTAGTAGACCCCCATCATTCTGCTCTAGGGGACTTCACTTCTCATGTTGTCTATGACAGCGAGCCCTGGAAAAGTAGGATTACAAGAAACTGCCCCATGACCTCAACCCGAGTGTTGCTTTGTTATTGGACCTTTACTTGAGGTCATCACCGCAGTTAATTAAAAGCTCTTCAGATGCCAGGATCCCAAGGTGGATGTGAAAACTCATATTCCTTGAAAATAATCCAGTTGGAACATGATATAGTGATGTTTTAATCTCTGAACAATTAGGTCTACAGTATACTGCAGTATTTTTGGAGCAATGATTAGTATCGTTATATAGATAGATCATCTGTTTTAGTAAAAAAATATAACAATTCATGATTTCAATTGGGCCAACATTACGTCACAGTCCTTGGGCAAAGATTCATTCGCAAATTTGGGAGTGTTTGTCGAATGACGTGACACTTGGCACCATACGAAACCTGCAGAATCACACACTTCTGTAGTTATAGGTTTCTCGCACTTCCTGTAAATCCCCCATTTGTTTGTCATGTAACCCAACGGCGTCATAAAGTATATCGGTTATTTGAGTTTCAGAGGACCATACGTACTGTTGTGCTCCGCTCTTCTCTCTTTGGGCCCGTTAAGTGAGGTCATTTATCTTTGCTGGAGACTATTCAAAGCCGAGCAGGCTAGCACGTGGCCGCAGATCATCTTCACTTGTCTTTTCGTCCAGAACTAATCGCAAACATCAGCACTGCTCATCTCATCTCTGCTCTTGCTCAGCACCGAAGAGGCGCCACGTGAACAGATGGAAACAAACGTTAAAGCGAAGCAGCAGTTAAACTTGCAGCATCAGCAGAGGCATCGGTCGCATCCAAAATTTGGCCGGGAAGAGGTGACAGAACTCACGGGGGGCTGGGGGGGGGGGGCGTTTGGGAGGTCCGCGATTGAGCGACCATAAATGATGTCACCACTAGAAACCCCAGCAAAATCTCTGTGATGTGGCTTGTTTGTGGTTGAGAGTACATGGGAGCAGAAGCTTCAAGGTGGACTCCATAATATCCCACCCACTTAGAGGCAACAGTCGACCCTTGCCGATGTTGTACAATGTGTGTTTAAGAGCTCAGAAGGGAGTCAAGTAAGCAGCTACATCATGAAAAGCAGTAGTGTGTATAAAGCTACTACAGCGTAAGACAAGTGCTCCATATCTAAGATATATTCTAGGAAATACAGTACAGTATGTGTAGGTAAGTAAATAGGTCACACTCAAAACAAAAAGACGAATTCATTGTAGGCGCCATCGGATAACTTGCAAATTTTGGGAGTCTCTTCAAAATGAATTCAAAAGACAAATAAAAGCAATTTATTTATTTATTTTTTTTGTTAAGGCACAAAAGTGGAGCTATCGTACTGGTACAGGATTTGCTTTTTTTAATCTGTCTATGTAGACGAGCCAAATGCCTTTCTGGACTAAAGTTTGATAGTCAGAGAAGACAAATAAATTGAGCTATTTCACTGCGTTTTAAAGGAAGTATGATTGGATGAGTCAAGATGAGGCTTGCAAAGCTAAGGACACTGGGCCAACTGTGAAATACGATGGTGGTAGCACCATGTTCTGGGGCTGACAGCAGTACGGATGTATTGAAGAGGACGACTCGCACATGAACAATTGAGTGTTCCCATAAGACCATGATCCCAAACACACATTGAAACTAGTTTTCAAATGGATATAGCAGTCAAACATTAAGCTTTGGGAATATATTCCCAAAAGACTGCAACACTACTGAACATTTGCGGATGACGCTTAAAAGCCGAGGCTGTTCCAGGAAACCAACCAATTTAAATTAGACTCTTGCGATTCGGCCAAAAAAACGTGTTTGAGTATCCAGCTACAGTAGCTAAAAGAAAAAAAAAAAAATGTGTCTGGTAGAGGTGAATCTTGCTAAGGGATATTTAACCCAAAATCAATGGCGGTGTATATATTTTTTTCTGTTTTTAAAAGTGTTTTGGCTTTTTTTCACTGCTGACGAGGCCTACTTTCTTTCTAACTGTAGGAAAAACGGATTTGAATGAGCTCCCGGGGGAAGCGTTGGGAAATAATAAATAAATCAGTGAGCGGAATTGCCGTTTCCAGCTCAGCAGCCAGATACATAAAACTCAACTCAGATTCAAGGCGGACTGACCTGGAAAGTTTGTACGTCACATGAAATCTATAAAATGTGCTGTGCCATTAAGTGTGGGGCGAAATATTGAAATCCATCTCACACATTGGGCTGCTCGTTAAATCTGTGACGTGCAATGTTGGCCATCCCCAAGTACACCATGGTAGGGTCTTTCACATTTGAAAAATCGGTTATTGGCAGTATAAGCCCCAATGTCAATACACCGTATTCCCTATAGCAACAAAGTGAATGTTATTTTTCGACAGTATTGTACCGGTAGGTGGAATATATTGTTCACAGGCTATATCATGGTTCATCATTCACACGTGTGCTATATTGTTTGCGTGTATTATTGTATGCTCTTTGTGTCTGGTTTGCTCCCTAACATCTATGATAATCTCCATTCTGAATGGTGTTTTGGAATTATGTTAGTATTAAGATAGCGGAATTTGGTTAGATGAAATTATATGAACATTTTAGTGTTTCAAAACATCATTTTTTAAATTCATTTTACTTCATGTAAACTTCAACTGGGAGTTAGAAAATGCTTGAAGCAAGCATACCCGACCTCTTTAGTGGTGAAGTGTGTGACAGAATGAGAACAGGTGCGAAGTAATTGTGTTATAATAAGTCTGGATTGCTTTTAGTAAGATATATTTCTTTATTTATTTATTTTATAGTCTGTGTTGTGGATTTTCACTTATTGTGGGTGGGTCTGGAAAATGTCGGTGGTTCACTGAACGGCTAATATCTGGCAGTAAATGATGCTAATCCGAGTTTTTCGGTGTTGGATCTGTTAATTTAATAACTATCCATACACTTCCCATGAGAGACGCCTGGTAGTCCAGAAACGGCCGCTTGCTCATCTGGAGCCGTGCAGCCATTTCACCTCAGACTCAGCTGCTTCCACTTTGGATCTCAACATTTGCTATTGTATTTGCCATCGGCACCATGAAGATCAGCTGCTGTGTGGCATTTGTGCAGCTGCCTACCTCAATGCGCATTTTGTGTTTCTCTTTGGAATTTGGAAGTGCATCAAGAGTATGTGTGTGTGTGTGGGGGGGGGGTGTAGCTCAAATGACAAGAAGCCAAACCCAACACTGAAACATCAGAAACACCTCTAGGACAGTCTGACAGTTGAATGAAAGATGCATTGGCAGTCTTCAGATTTTCAAAGCTTTGCTGTAGAGGTCCACACGTGGTGGGAGAGGAGATCTGCTGCTCTAGTTCACCTCATGCTGGTCTTCCTCCACTTACAGCTACTAAAGCATGCAACCCTACAGCAGCTAATCACCCTGAACAGCTGCATCTTTCACTGAACAAATCCTCAGACGAAACCCTCCAAACCCACTTTCCGAATTTGGCGGAAATACTGTACACACACATCCATGCACACTCCCACTCTTGCTTTGCAAAGTGTGACTGAATGATATTTAAAGCGCTGGCTTGAGAGTGTAGGCCCGTGATAAGGCCGGGCAGAGCTGTGAAAACACAGATTAAGTTTCTGCGGCTTATTAAGGACAATGCGCCTCAGCCTCCCAGCCATAGCGCAAATTGCATCTCAAAAACCGCAGCCTCCTCCGCGTGGCTTTGAGATATGTCTTGATGGGTACCCCCTGCGGCGGAGCTTTGACAGCCGTGTTAATTCTTGCCTACATTTCCCCATATGCCGCGTATCGCCCGGCAGCCCGGCTCCTGTGATAAGGTTCGCTCATCTCGCTGATGGCACTCATCCACACAGCGAATCCCATCCAAGATATCAAGTGTCGGTCGATAGTCATAGGCCACTCCCAAGAGAAGGTAAATATTCAGACAAGTTTGAATCTTGGCAATCACTGCCGCAGATGGAATCAAATATTTAAAAGCTCAATTCATCCTGATATTACTGCCTTGTCTCCTAATAAGGACTAATTTTGATATTTATTTTGGATGATATGCCATCTGAAAAGAAGCATTCACTGTTCTTCTGTGCAACGCCAAAGCTAACCAAGCATACATTAAATCGCTGCTCCTAGCGGGCTATGAAATTTCCTCCATCTGCAAATACTTACAAACTTTTTTTTTCTCCCTCTATTGGACTCAATCAGCGATAAAGACCATTATGTTCGAGGTCCAGAAGTAAGACAATATCTCCCAAACCTCATAGAAAACAATTAGAAGTCAGTAATTACACCACTGGCCTGGAATTCCAGTCAAAGCCTGAGGTCGGGGTGAGACAGTTAGAAAAAGAGCGCATGTGAGCGGTGCCTTTCGGATGTCGTGTTATCTTACCCCGCATGGACTCTGAAGGAGTGCATGCTCGGTTATGAACCCCGATGTGATGTAATGTTTTGCTTAAAAAGCATGAATACGATAGGCCTGAAATCTTGTGTGACAGCATGGCACCATCATTCCACATTATCCTCCCTCATTTATCTCAGCACGCTGCTGCCGCCGCCGCCTTAGTTTTGGGAAATGCAAAACTAAAACAGAGACACGCTATCTCGACTTCTCCGCCGCCGGACCGGCTGATTTATGTTTGCCGATCGCCGGAAGGCGCGGGCTGGTGAGAATGGACGGACGCAAGAGAAAGCAACTCTCTCATCTCCGTTGAACCACATCAGTGAGAGCGCTGTCAGCGTGCGCGCAGGCTAGTCTCACTTTGCACCTCAAGGCAGGCAGGATGTTAACGCTGGATTTGATGCATACCGGGACTTGTAGTCAGCGGTGACCTGGGGTGGCCCGTTGAGAGAATGATGGGGGTCGAACTAAATGAGCAGCTCATCCACATTTTCCACAGTCTGACAAGCGGAACAATGGGGATGATGGGAACGAGAGGTGTGTCAAAGGTACTGCATATGGGTCCGCCGTTTCAATGAGATTCATGAGCTCTTAAGTAGAATGTTATTACTGTTTTGCTCAGACAGTGGCACGCTAGGATGTTAGTGTTCTAACAAGTACATTAAACTCTTTCATTCCACAAGACGTACTTGCACGTCTTTTTAAAATTAGGCCCCGCCTACCAAGGACGTACTTGTACGTCAAAGTCTTTTTTTGCATCATAGAGAGGAGGAGGGTCTGATGCAATCTGTGAATGAGAATAAGCCGTTTGCATTGTAAATCATGTAAAAAAGCAACCAGTAGGTGGCAGTGGTGGCTCACGTGCTTGAAACGCATGCTTTTACAAAAAAGCTCTTTTTCTCTGTTTTTTGCCCGGGAATCGCCATTTTCATGAAACTTAGCCATCTTGTAATGCCGATTGCTGAAGAATGGAAAAAGATAGAAACAATTTTTTTTTTCTGCTGAAAGAAGCGAGTCCAAACTTTATTTTGGTAGGCTCCATGTTTATACAGTATAGCATTAGAACCAAATATTCTGTGGGCCTTGCAAGATCAGTCAAAATCCAGTAAAACGCTGGGATTGAGCGGGTTGCTCCAGTGAAAATGGCTGGGATTGAATGAGTTAAATACTATTATTCAATTGAAGGTACCGGTATGCCTAAAAAAAAAAAAGAAAGAAATAAAATATCAAAACGTGCTCACTGACATGTCAAAAACAATCCCCCAAAGAAAAGCAGATAGGTAGACCCAAATAGGTATTAAAGAGCTTGCCTTTCAAACTTGCACTCATTGAACTGCGTGTGCAGCTTTCACTTCACTTGGTGGCAATAGATCTAAGCCCGCGCCGTGGGCCGGCTTTGCCCGTGTGGGGCAGCTTTTATTTTGGCTTCAAGCTGTGAATGAGGCGGGCGGCAGCGCGCACTCAGGTTCTGAGGTCCTCTTAGTGGCGCTGCTCACATGGCGGGGACGGAACAAAGCGCCGGTGGCCCTGGATAGCATCCGCGGTGCCAGAGAGTAAGGCCCCCGTGAATGGAAACTGTCACTTCCACTCAGTGAAGCCTGTGATCTGAGCCACCCGAAACAGCGTTCAGTTAAGTGGCTAATCCCAGCATCCCTGCTGGCTCGACAGCCCCCTGCTGCCATGACAACCCGAGGGGAATCTCCTTTGGCAACAACTTAATTGGATAATTTCCTCTCTCCTCTGCTTTTGTGAAGTCTAGTCCGCTGGTGAACTTCGCATTATGGTGGGTGAGATTGTATTATCACTGTTGTGATCACGGGTAGGTCACCTGCAGGTTGTTGGAAAAACAAGCCCTGCTTTCAGTACCACCAAAAAGTGACCACCTGAACCACTGTAAATATTTATTCTGCTCTGTGTGACAAGTTGTGCTGCCTCCCCGTGTGTGTGCGTGTGTGTGTGTGTGTGTGTGTGTGTGTGTGTGTGTGCGGGCAGGCATGCACATCAAGCAGCTACTGTGGTCACAATTAGAAAACAGCCACGCTAGCGTGGCACTTTGAGATGATGATGACTATATTCTAGTCACACCACAAAAAAAAAAAAAAAAATCACACAAAAGAACAAAGCAACAATGCTGCAGCACAGTAAACAAATTTAACATGATGAATTATCATTTGAGATTAGGCTTACGTAAAGTGTTTAATTTTTTGACCGCATTATTATTCACGAACAATATTAATTACTATAAATTTTATTTCCAGGGCATTCAAAGATTTTCACAGGTTAACTTAACTGTTATAAGAACACCAGTTTGATTTAATCAGCGTATGTATAAAAACAAGAATTGTATCAAGTCATTAATTAAAGCTAACTTCCTTTTCAAAACCATTTCCTGGGTCCAGGAGTTCTCTTAGGACTTACCTTCTTCACAGGCGGTCCCGCTGAATCCTGGACAGCATTTCCACTCCAGTGAGGTCACGGTGCGGTACACCGTTTTATAGGAAGGTCTGACAACGGTCCTGTAGCTGGAAAACACAAAAATGTAAAAGCATTACACGCTTCAATTCATCACAGTAAAGCTTGGAAAACTAACCCTTGATCTGGCTTTTGTTTTCACGGCAGGCTCGTCATGGTTACGCCAACTACATACACACAAATGGCTATAAATTTAACAAAGAATCAGGAACAGGCACTTGACAAAGTAAACAAAGGTAAAAAAGAAAACGGGGACATCCAAGATTTCATGCTCATTCTACTTATAGTGTGGCCATTTCCCGAAAGCATACAAGCTTTGTTTCAGCAATGACACCTATTGCGTTATTCACACTCTTTTCTCAGTCTCACCGTAGGGACAATTCTCACTAGACCAATAAAAGGATTGAACTATGCCAGTGCTATATCTGAATGACTTGAATGAGCGAAAGTTCATGAACTCATTCCTATTTTTGGCCAACCTGAACTGAACGTGGTGTATTTCTGCCAGATTAACTTTTAATTATTTTTGGAACAGGCTCATTCTGGCGTCTCTGTATACGTTTTGTTAATATATATATCTAGATCCCTGTATATATATCTAGATATATATATATATATATATATATATAGAGAGAGAGAGAGAGAGAGAGAGAGAGGATTAACAAAAAAATGGGAGTGTTTATCGTAGAGTGTTTCCCAAGCACATCAAATTTCAGAGTACTATTGAGCATTCACAGATCAGCAACATTGGTAAAGAAGTAGCACGAGTTACGTTGCTCCTGCTCACCTGCCCCCTGTACATCCCTGTGGCCAGCGGCATGTCTGGTAGACTCTCTGCACGACTGTCCCATTCTGCACTTGGCAACTCACCGTCCTTGTGGCAGTATGAGGACACCAGTTTCTGAAAGGACACACAAACACACACGCACATGGACACAAATCTGAAGGCAAGCGTGCAGAATATTTGTCTTTCAGATACACGAGAATAGCATTTCAACAAGTAAATAATTCAAGCCGTACATCACTTGGAAACCGTAACAAGGTCACTCAAACTGCATCATGCTCATGATAGGAAATTCGCTTCACAGTCCCATTCACTAAGCTGTTGTCTTGATTCGGTTCTCCCTCTCCTCAGTCCTTTGTTTTGAAACTCTTTTATGGTGTTTACACAGATTAATTCAGCCACGAGATATGCAGAAGTGCATTGTAAGCGCTATTTACACTGCGCCATCCATTCATTTGCATTCAGCTCTCAGATAATGACACCCTGAATAGCAGATGAGGTCCCATACTGAGATGGGGAGTGTTTCAGCACATGCCGGTGCAAGATCTGGAGTCCGTTCTGTGTCCGCAGAAGCTTTGTAGGACATTTTCCTCAGTGTCTGGGAGTGTAAAAAGAACAACCCGGCATGACAAAAAGCTTTTTCGGGGTCAATGCTTCACATCTGCTCGTAGGTTTGACAAAAAAAAAAAAAAAAAAAAAAAAAAAATGTTTTCTCATCTCATCACACAATTTTTGGTTACCCCTGTCACAAAAAAAAAAAAAAACCACTAAACCCCACAATGAGGCAGTAAAATGTGACATGTGTTCCCATGATTTTATTAACATTGACGTGTACAAAGCCCCCGATTACATTCACATGGTGATAGCTGGAGGACAAACATGGCAAACTATTACCATGGTGTGTTTACACAATCAATAACTGCACAGCTCTGTAACTGTGAGCTCCATTTACAAACCACAAAGGAAACTGCAGGCCACTTAGCGCAGAACTTTGTGTGTTCTGCTGCCAACGTCTTCGCAGGCGTGGGAGGGGGGGCACCACCGTCTGTTTGTCAATACGCATGACCATATGTTAGTGTGAGAGAGACTAAGAGAAAGCGCCAAAGGCAAAGGATGCTAAGCAGCTCCCATTAACAATCCCCACATGTGGTGGTGGCCGCACACATAGATCTGCTGATTGTAGAAAAGACGCACCCAACTATAACTCTTTGTATATTCTTGCCCTATGCACTTGATTAGGTACACCTTGCTATGACCGTGTTGGACCTGTTCCCCTTCTGAGCTACAATTGGAAACAGTCCAGATAATTTTACTCCATTTTGACCTAATAGCATGACAAAGTTGACGCAGCTTTGAGGTGGGGCAAACTCAAAGAATATTTTGAGAATAATTTGAGCTTTCGTCGTCAAAAGAATTGTGAAAACAATGAATAAATAAATAGGATGGGTATCAACATGTAACCTGAAGTCCGCCTTCGTGATCGTATACACTTCGCAATCCATATAGCATCGTACGCCCCTGTCATAACACTGCTGTTTGACACATGATGTGGTATTTGCCTTTCCTTCACCATACTTTCCTCTTCCCATCACTCTCATACAGGCCGACCTTGGTTTCTTCTGTCAGTCACTGTCTTCCCCATACTTAAATATTGCAAAAGTCCACACGTTTAAAATATCTGATTCTAGATTTTCACAATACCGTATGCATAATAATCTTGACGTCTATTAATGTGAACATTTTTCTTCATCACCAAGAGAAAGATTCTGCCACCCCTCACTTTAGACGTCTTCCATGGCATTCGAGGCCTTTTGTGTCTTATGAGTTTTACAGTATTTATATTTTCAAACCCAATCATGGCTTACATTGGCATTGTGTTGGGCTTCATATTGATCACTCAAGTCAAACATAATCTCCAATTTAGAATCCTCATTATTTAATGGTCATTTGTTTAATCCAGTACCAGCCAATTCTAGACCCCTTTTTTTTTACCCTAAATCTTGGAAAAAATTGGGAAAAAAAAGTATCTGGAGTTGAACGTGTGGAGTGTGAAAATACATAAATATGTCTTTGGGAGTGAATGAGTTTAGAGACTCTGCCAACTCCAATATGACATTTTAAGTTGTCCCCCCCAGAAAGAGGGTTCCATCGTCAAATCATAGATTAAAAACACTGAGGAAGCTATTGCAACAGGATGTATTAAACATCAAGCCAAGAAATCTAATTTGAAAAAGATGTTCTTGAAGTACAGCAATTTAGTTTGCTGGTAACAAAATATCTATAAGATTACAGCATGACATCACATGGGTCACACGCATTTCGAATCATTAGTGGAAAATGTTAGATAGTGAAGGTGATCCAGTCATGTTGAGCAGCATTGTTTAAGGGTGGTCCTTTCGCATCCATTTATTACCCACGACCAACTGATAAAGCTCAGTTTCCCAGGCTCTGGGGGGAGTGTGTAAAGGTACACCTGGCCACCGCTAAAGATCGTCATTAGCGGGGGATGACTTTTATGGCCTCCTGCTCTGTTTGTGTTGCACTCAGGTAATTGTCACAGAGGAAACACCAACTTTTGTGACTGTACCGGTCCTAAGAAGTGCACGTGGCATTTTATAATTTCCGATCTAGCTTACCTTAATGAGCAATGATGTATGAGAAAATGGAGAACAATACTTTCTCCAAGCGTAGGAGCATACAAGGGTATATTCCTGAAAGGTTAAAGGTACTTGTGTGTCTTCGCAGAGCACAATTATCTCCTGTAACATCTAAATATAATACAACAAGGTTATCAAATGCCATATGGCCAGTCAAGTCCCCACATTCAATTTCCAATCACTATCATACCATGTTTGTTTGGTATATTTCGAGGTGGTTTCATGGGCTAATAATAGTCCCATTTGTTTATGCAACTCTCATTTCAAAACGGTCAACAACCCTTACTGGAGTGGGTCCAATGTGTGTATCACATCCAGAAAGCACACATGGCACGATGACGCTGCAGCAAAATAAATAAATCATTCACCATCTTTTGCAGCCAACAGTTTGAAAATGACAATCTAGTAAATCCTCAGCGTTGGCCCATCTGGTCGTTGAAGCTCACACAGCCTACATCTTTCATGAGACTGCTTAGTACACTTCGTACTGAGGACTGGGAGAAGAGGAAAAAGTTGGCAGACAAAAGCTAAGAGGGTCAAAAATGTTGCATGAGCAGATGCTAGTGGAAAATATGTCAGTAACGTTTAGGGGATGGCAAGAAGCTCGACTACTGTGCGAAGGCCCTGGACCACCATTCGATGCATTTTTGCCAATGTGACAGTGATAAAACGGGTGTGTGTATAAAAAAAAAAAAAAAAAAAAAAAAAATCAAACTAAACAACAAGGGGGGAGGCGGGGTTGCATTGGCTTTAGGATGTGTCAATAGGCCACCAACAAAAACCTAAGGGAACCCGTTTTTAAATGTCTGGGGAAGACAAAGCACAGATGTGGCAGAAAGAGGAGAGTTTTTTTTCATAAGGGTCACATAGGAAGCTTCCCATGGGAACATAGTCAAAAGAGGGAAAGACAATTATGAGACAGATCTAATCCCATAGGATTGGAGAGGCATATGAGACTAATGCGCCGAGGACACATTGCGCAGCCTTGACTAAAATGAGCGGGTGTCACAATCTGCAGCTGCTTGAAAAGCCAAAAGACAAATTGGCGTGTGAAAGAAACTGGAGAAACGAAATGAGCAAAAGAAGATAAGACACAAAAGGGATGGTGGCTCTTTATGCTGGAAGTTCAAAGCATGTGTGTGAGTGTGTGTGTGTGTGTGCATGTAGTAAAGCAACCTAAAGGTCATCAAAGGTCACAGTGAAGTGCCTCCTCACCGCAGCCATGGAGAAACAAGGAAGACCCTCACATGTCTTTGTGTGCCTGGGCCTTTCAGGTGTGGACACCTGTTGCCTTTGATTGTCTCATGGCTGTGTGCATCTTTAAGTGTTCCCAAGTGAGAAAGCCCATTCATCTGGAGTGCCATCTCACATGTGGATAGATGGCGTGGGGAAAAAAAGAAAACACTCGTTGGCAAAAACAGCGGGCACACTTTGTTGCTCTCGTAAGATAGATTCAGAAGCTGTCTCAGAAATTTGCCTTTGGATGACCCAAATGGATGGTTGTAGGTGACCAAAAGGAGTTCCCTTTCAGTATAATGTTGCAATGATGTAAATGTAGCACTGAATTGCAGCTGCTCCTCCTTTTGCCGCAAGTGAAGGGTAAAATATGAGAAACACGTGATCCAGTGCAATTCTTGACTATTGTAAACTACAACCACAATAACAACAATTCCCACCAAAACAATAGGGAGCTCACGGTGGTCGCTGCTTGAGCC
The DNA here is from genome assembly GCF_001891065.2 of Hippocampus comes. NCBI lineage: Eukaryota > Metazoa > Chordata > Actinopteri > Syngnathiformes > Syngnathidae > Hippocampus > Hippocampus comes. The sequence goes on from NW_017805009.1 coordinate 3,333,315, forward strand.
CTGAAAATACATTGTTAAGGGGGTGGCCAACTCCATGAGCATTAAAGTAAATAAGAAAGTAAGTAAATAAATAAATAAACCACCCACGACATGGCGAGCTCAAGATTCACATCATGAATGGAAGCCTGCAACAAATTACATCTACAATATTAGGGGCACCTATTGTGGATCATGTACATCTAATATTATGGATAATTTACATCGAATATAGTTTTGCTCAAGTCCTACCATTTGGACAAGACACCAGCAAATTATTTGTGCTTTGTTTCTTTCCTCAACACTGCCATCATGATTCCCCAAACGTGATCTTTGTAGTTTGTAACTCATTCCAAATTGAAGGCGTGCCTAATATCATAGTCAGACCTGTATTTGACCTTAATTAAGACGAACCAGTGTTGCTATGTGTCGCTGCTTTCAAATAGACTTTTTCATTGAAGTGTAGTGAGTGAACTCCTGAGCCATTCTGCTTTAAGCCACACAGAGCGGAGCCACTGGAATCCCAGTCCTCTCTATTCCCATACTTAAAGAAAGGTGGACGTGGTTAAGATGGATGAGGAATGAGGCAGACCATAGGGCTTAGACTGCCTGTCAGACCATGACAAGTGTTCAAACGGGAAGATAAAGAAATGGACGAGGCACCAAATAAAGCCACTACCCCCCCTTTTCAGAGGACTGAGCCGTGTAGTTTTAAAGGAGAACGGGGGTGAATGAACGCTTTATCAACTCCGCTACAGAGTGACCGCACCAGTCGAGAAATTACTCAAGTAGTGTTAATCCCCTTTCATTTGAGTAATGCTGTGGTGGGAATGCATTCGTCTTTTTTTTTCCTCCCTCTGCTAATATGAGAATGTCCGAACTTTGTGCAGATTCTCTCTCCAGGATACACACTGGGCCAAAACCATTTGATACAACTCAAAAGAGCTGCATATAGAAAAGAAAATCTGTGTTCATCTTTGTTTTACAGCATCAGAGGGTTTTTTTTTTTTAATTGCGATTTTAGTTTCGAGCAGGAGTATCGAATTGGACGGCATTTTAGTAGGAGCTGTCTGTTTCATATTTTTTTAAGTATTCCCTTTTTATCTACTTACAAAATACAAGCAAGCAAAATACTCTCTTCCTAAAATGTCACTCTGTGACCATTTACCCATGATAAGCTTTACAAGATCTTTCCTAGTCTCGCCCGACCCCATGATTCCTTAAACCCCCCGACCCTTGTAGAGGCCGCAGCAGCTCCCGTCCCGCAAATGTTATCTACCACTTACAGACCCACTGTAAACTTCTCAACTTTCAGGGGAAGAAAGTGAGTCCAGATGCAATGAAGTCCCAGATGCTTGTGTTTAGTAAATATGTCCACAGACCTGAGGCCATGAGTGACAGGGGGAGCCAAGCAGCAAAGTTGGCCAGTGCAGCACAGGCTGGAAGCCATGAAATCCACCTGGAGAGTGTGCCTCCTTGTTATTCTGAGTTGAAGCCCCCCCAAGGGCGATAAAGCCTATCTGACTGCACACACGGTTTTAGGTAAATTTGGATTCATCGGCTGAGATGGCCACCCTACCTGAATGTTTTGGAGCAGAAACTTTTGCACACTAAAGCTGAAAATGTAATGCGGTTGCATCATAGGATAATTTGTTGTGATAATATGTATCGATTAAAGGTCATTTGAGCACATTTGTTATTTCGGAAGTGTGTATGAAGCCCTTTGTGTTAAACAGTACCCAAGAAATACGGCTTTTTAATTTCAAATCGTTTGGTGTCTCCTGATTTAGAGTCACAACCTCATATACACTCACAATGTCAACGAGAACATGCAAAATCCACACCGGCTTTAAACCTGCAAACCAAATTTGAATCAGAGCGTGTGGGAGGTTAAGTGTCGTCGCCCCAATAAGGTCCACCATATAGATAAATTCATGATTACATTATTTTACTACACTCACATTCCAAAAAGCCACCAATGCACTCTTCTCAAACAATACGTAAATTATAGCTTCTTTATTTTAACTGGAGACAACTCAATAAAAACTGACGTGGGACCCATTCAGAGCCTATATCTGGTCTTGAAGAGAATAGTTTAACTGCTAAACTACCATGAAAATGTATCATGAAAAAAAACGACATCACCCCCACCCGTTCCCCATTGTGGAGAGGTTTTGCCTTACATTAACAATCAGCAGCACTGTGCAAAACTAATTTGAAGCATGACGTAACCAGTCTCATTCAAACACGGTTCCGCGGGCACTAAATAAATAAATAACTAGGGATTCAAATGTATTTACAAACAAGATTAGGCATCTGAAATGTGACGGCAGAGCAAGCATCCCTTGAGAATGGAATTGTCATTATTCTCCTTCACATTTTTAACATTGCACATACACACACAGGCCACAGTGCAGATCCTGGGAGCATACATATTCGCAAAGTGGGAAAACGTCACCTCAGAGTTCAAATAGCATCTGTTTGCAGAAGAGAAGTTAAGAAGCTAAATTTAAATGGCCAATTTTTGAAGATGTTGCATCTCCTTTAGCCAAGAGAGAGGACGTGCTCTCAAGAGGGTGGGACAACTTCAGGATGAGAGCACTCGGCACACATGGACAGGAAAAGGGAAACCAAATGTCAAGAATACAATGAGACCCGCTAGATGGATGGAGAGGAAAGAAGCTGGCATCGACACGCGATGTGAGTGCAGGGTTTAAAAATAGCGATATGTGCATCTGTGCTTCTCCTTACGCAAAAGAAAAAAAAAACCCAAAACTGAGCAGTTCAACAAACCAAGTGAATAAAAACCGCTTACCTTTTCTGATAGATAGAGGTATGAGAGGCTGCAGCTTGCTCTCTGGTTTTGTAAAGTCCAGTCTTCCAGGTTCCGTCCGCGGGCGTGCACAGCCAGAGGACCAGCACGGTCCAAAGCAAACTTTTCCTGCAACGTACGAACACGTTCTCCCTTTGGCAATGTCCCATTGCCGTGGCATCAAATGCAAAAGCGCAGCCACGAACGTTTTAATGAGCCGTACTACCCCCGGTAGAGAGAGGCAACTCGGGATAATGGGTAGAAAGTGAAGGGGGAGATGTGTCAAAAAGAGGCACTTTAAGGAAACTCGGGGATCCCATCCAATAAAATATGATTTTAGTGTTCGAAGAAGTCTTAAACGCTTTGAGGCATGATGATTGAATCACCCAAAGCGGACATGTTGAAGTGGACCTGCGGGCGTTAATTGTTCTCCTCGGTGTGACTGCGCACATGGAGCTGGAAACAACAGCGGGCATGAAAGCACTTTTTATAGGCTTGCTCCTCTGGTCTCTTTAAAGCACAGCCTACTTAGTCCTTTTACCCTGCCCCGTTTCTCTCTTTCTCTCTCTCTCTCTCTCTCTCTCAGAGGACAATACATGCTCAAGTCAAGAGCAGTTAAGACTTACCGGCTACTCATGAGGTACTCTTTGTGAGATCCAATACAAGCTGTATCAAAAAAAATGCATTCATTAAAACAACAATACTCAGTTGTGATTAGTCGGACTCTCAATATATTCAATATTGTGCCTACAGTGGTTGCCTATACAGTACTCCATATAGTATACATTAAGGCAGTGTTTGCTAACCTTTATTGGAACAAGGCACATTTTATCTTCGAACAATCTCACATCACAAGACCGAGGGAAAATTGCCACACAAACTATGACGGACATTTTAATTTTACCTTCTGTCCCCTATCACATCACAAGACAGAGTGAAATATGACACACAGACTATGACAGACATTTTAATTTTACCTTCTGTCATCTAGTACTGGAAAATATTTAATTGCTCCGCCTGTCACGAAACATCACTGGCATAGAAAGACAAATAAAGATACATTATGTGTAGTAAGTCAGTGTTGCCCAACTCCTGGTCTGCAACTCATTGATTAAGCTTAGCTTAAGACAAGGACACACAGGCATTTATTGTCAGGGCAGAGGGCCAGGACAAGGAGGTAGGCAAAGAAACCAAACCAAGGTGTACTTGAGGGCTGGGCAGCAGGGAAAGTAGCTGACCAACTGGCAACGGGTGGATCTTCAGACTGGTCTTTATGGCGCAGAGGAGAGTGTGGCTGACGAGGTGAAGACTGGCAGGTGTGAAGGTGAGACAGGTGCAATGAGTGGGAAGACGCCCAGCCCACGCTGCATGAAGGGAAAGGCAACCAAAAATAGAACAGAAGGAGGGGCCACACAGTGGAACACTGAAGACAGAAACAATGGATTCTAACAATGGCCGCACAGCTCTACCGCTGTATCTTTGCTGGTCTATAATGTAGCAGAGCAACTACCGTATATCCGCTATTAATGTTCATTGAATGTTGCATGAGCAAATAATTTCCATCAGTACTTGGAGGACCAAAAACCGGTCTGTGGCAGAAAAAAGATTGGAGACCAGTGTAGTAAATGGATCATTTTATGACCAATGAAGTAACATTAAATCATTTCTTGTGGCACACTTGATCTTGCACATCTGATGGGGTTGGGAATCACTGTGAAGCCATGACATGACATGGGCCTACTGTATGTCTTAAATGTGTTGCTCTTCTCAACCAGCTCAATATGAAAATTGCAGTACTGTATAGCCTTGCTGTGGTTAACATCACATATCCCATTATGCACTGCAACTATATGTAAACACCACCATTTAAGCGGATAGCAAAAAACTAAAAATTAACCCCGAATCAGGATTTTCCCATTTGAGTCAGAGTCCCGTCTCCCGATGTTTGACGTATACTGTACAGTATACATGGGTAGTGCACATGCGTGAAAGCGATGTACCCATTACATTCAAGCAGACGCTCGGAAGGAGTTGCGTAGCTGGAGCTGTTTGCGAAAGTCAGTTTGCCAACTTAAGCCGAACAAACTAGCTCAGCACTAAGAGAGGATGAGGCTAGTACAACACAATGCAATGTAGATGGATTTAAATGGAACCAAAGAGAAAAAACATGCAGATTGTCGTTGGCCAGGGTATGGAGGGGGATCCTGAAGGTTTGCATCGTTGTTATATGGCATCAACTGGTCAGTGTCAGCTACACTGATACGTTTGAATAATGGCCTTGTCAAACTACAAGACTTTTCTTCCCCACTGTTAAAAAGACCAGATAAAGATTGTTGTGTTTTGGACCGGGCGAGATGTCACACTACAAGTACGTCCCAGACCAGACCCTGTCCCGTTGTTGGTTGCTTTTGTCAAGATTCAATCCGTTGATGCAGGTCCATCAGGAAGCAACTGTGGTGATGTTGACTGAGGCAACATGTGCATGTGTGTTGTTTCTATGTTTAGAAAAGTGGGGGAAAAAGTATGGACCCATTCCTGCAGCCTAGACTGTCTATTCTCCAAAAGAACTCAAGGTAACACATTTGTTAATGACCCCACATTTTCATCAGTGAGATGTGAATCCACTTGTTGACTGATAAGTGCTCATTTTATTACTGCTCTCCATCGTGAATCCTTTGCTTGCCAAAATCGTGCCTATCCTGCCAGCATGGTTGCATAAACAAATGCACGTGGGGCTCAGTCATGTGATGTCCGTAAGATTATAAGTGGACAACTAGGAAGCTGTGGTAAGAAAAAAAAAACAAAAAACAGAGCATTATAATCATGTAAAATTCGAACATGTCATACAGCTCTTGTGCATTAAATTGTGCAGGTATACTGTATGTTGTGGCCCGTGAGGGTGTTTGCCCTCACCATTCAAACGCTACGTGGTTTTAAGTACCCTAGTCCAATTATGCACATTCAGCACCACCACGGCACATACATTTAGTGTCAGTATGGTAGAGTCATCAGTGCCCCTACAGACAGACAGAAGGTGGGAGGAAAGCAGCCGCCTGCCCATACATGTGAGACATGTCGAGTTACAAATCAAGCAGCCACTAACCGCACAGCTATGCTCCTGATCCAAGCTAAACACCTGGTGCTGAAACTCAGGACCACGATCCAAGATGCGAATGTGCGGTACAGGCAACTTTACTGCTCGGGTGTCACGAAACAGTCATACATGCTGATGTGGCATCGATTATTCCTGATTTGTACAATTTGGTTATTGATTGAGATAAATGAAATGTTTAGACACTCAGAAGTACTTAGTGAAGAGGGGGTGGGGGGGCAGATAAGGCATTCACCTGCTCTCACACAACAAAAAGGAAGTTGGTTCGGCTGATGGATGGATTGTGATCTGCGTGAAAATGTATTCTTTAAATTTCAGAGCAACTTTGGCATTTTATGAGGCCAGTCCGTGCAAGCAGTGGCACAGAGCAGTAAATGGAACAGTTTCGAGTTAAGGTAAATCCCTCCAGTCACAAGCAGCTGAAAATAATTTTGGCCTCTGCGGAGAGAGATGGGGTCGACTCCGTTGAGAGGATTTTTTTTTTCCCATGTCTGTCTTGAGTAGTTGCTCTCCTGCTTTCTTAATTCCCTACTGCGCAAACACATTATCTATTGTCTGTGTAGTTGTGCATGGATGAAAGAATCGACGCAATGTAGGAACTGAGCATTCCTAAGACAAAATATGAATTTCCTTTTTATTCAGACGTCTGAATACGCACAATGTTCAAATCCTTATAGGTTCTTGATTGATGTCCGTATAATGTCAGCGTGGGAACAAAGATAAATATATTTATTTGTATACTTAAAATCAGAAGTAAACTAATTATGTTTGGTTGTATGTATTTTTATTTACTGATGACAGCTGCTTACTGATGATGAAAATAAAATGTAAGTGTGGAGCAAATTACAACTGCTTTCCAAATGGATTGAATGCTTCAATCATTCTTATTCAAAATGGCAATTGAAAGCAACATAAACAAAAGTTGAAGTGATGCTGAAAACCATATATAATGGCGATAGGATCAGTTTTAATCGGAGTCTGTAGTCCACTGAAACAGACCCTCCTGGTTCCTGCATCTGAGGGAGGAGCTGCCATCTAGTGAGCAAAGAATGAAACAGCTTATGAATTGGACGTGTTCTGATGCAGTTCACTCAAAACGCTCATTGGCTGTGTGTCACGAACCATCGAAGGCTGTCTTTAGTCAGTATTGAGGGATAAACAGACACCCTGAAGTACCCAATGGGAGAGGTGCTCGGTGGTGAACAGATCAGCCTCAAAAACCAAACCTACGCCCATTGCATTCCTCCGTAACGATGTTGTGTAGACCGGAGTCCGCAATGTTTTCTGTGGAGGAGCACATCACATACAACCGTTGCCAAAAACTGTTGCCGATACACAATAAAATAGTTGCTACACATAACATGGAGAGTGATCCACACCTGTAACCTGAGGCGGCGGGTCTCAATAGGGATGACTCTGAGAATGGGCAGCTGAACCTCCAGAACTTTTGGTTTACTCTTCACCAGGCAGCCGACATCCATGTCCCAGTCTGCTCCCTCCAGGTACAAACCAGACACAAAACAGCCTGCAAGCAATGACTCATATGAAGCAGCCTCCGGAGTTTAATTATGAGTGACACTCTTGTCCTCGGGTGTCAAAACCTTTTCTTCCAATACAGAAGATTCAAAGAATGTAAGCGCCACTTTGATATTACTCACCTTTAATTTATTTAACAAGCTAAAACTAATCTATCTGTTAAAATCAAGATATGCAGTATAATGATCAATCAAAGCTTTATTATGTAGCTCCTTTCATACATTCTATTTTATCATTAGTAGAAGTCAGGTGGATGCAACCAATGTAGTACTGTTTCATGCAGGTTTACAATAGAGGCTGACATTTTTTCGGGAATCCTGCAGGATTCCCACAGTATGAGATCCAACTTTACCTTTAATCACGGGATTGGGACGGTACAGGATAAAAGGTTTACAGGAGCAGATGGGAGCGGGAGAAAGAGTCCATGAGGAGAAAGGAGGCAACAAACTGTTCAATAAAAGAATAAATTGCAATTTCTTTTGGAGCTGACCTCCAAAATTGGGAGGGCTACAGGAGTGGGGGTCATTCTGAAAAGGAGTATGGGATGGAAGTGTTTTGTTTTGTTTTTTTACACTAAACTATGAAAGTATGGTTTCGGACTGGGACCGGACAGGACTTTTTTCTGTGGGAGTTGGATGGGACGGGAGTGAAAATCCACTCCTGTGTCACCCTCTAGTGTACGACACAGGACGGGTGCATTATTAATTTTAGTAAAATGCAATACAATACGTCATATGTCTTAGGCCGCAACAAAATGGACAACGTGCAAAAGGGGCCCTCAGTTTGCATAAAGCTGTTTTCAAATAGTTTTGAGTTCATTACCTTGCGCAGGTCTGTCATTGACTTCCTCCTCTTCACGGAAGCGGGTCACCTCAGTGTAAAGTGTGGAAAGATCCAGAGGCCAACCATTTTTTCTGCATGCAGCTTGAACGAGGGCAGTCAGGTAGGATTCTGGGATGTGGAGTCCTGATAACCACATGACCTTTGGCTCTGCTGAATCCACCTTTTGAAAAACAAGATTGTAAAAAAAAAAGTGTATAACACAAATGTACATGATGTCATGCACAGCATTCCTCACCCATGATTTATATTGCTCAAATCGCCTCTTGAAATGTATCATCCAGTTGCCCAGGGACTTGAGGGTGTCAGGTGCCAACTTCTTCCAAATAGCAGGGATCTGACCATTAAAAAGGGCCCGGGCGACTTCGTCCAGCTCACTGCTCATGCCCACCTCACCAGCTAAGGCCTACACACACCGGACAATTAAAACCATAGTAAGTCAATGAAAGACACAACAACGCTGTGTCCCTCTTTCTCACCCTCTGCAGCTCAGCCAGAGACCGCTTCATGCGGACCACGAGCTTGTTGAAGCGCTCCAGTTCTTGAAGGAGCACCACTGAAGTAGGGGAGATATCTGTGCCAAATTGCTTGCGGATAACATCCAGGTCAAATAATGCGGGCAACTTGTTCTGAATGCCCTGGGCCACCTGAGTGATGTACTCATCCCTACTGATGCTTCCACCAGACTCACCTGAAGCAGAGGAAAGTGGTTGTGAAGCGGCAAAGCACCACGGAAAACAACTGACGTAAATGGAAGAATACGACTGCGACAACATACCCGTCTGTGGTTGGAGGTCGATGAGATGCAACCACATGTCTTTAGCTGCTTGTGTGTAGTATCCTATCTCTGCGTTGGAATGAAGACCCATCACCTCGGGGGTGTTTGCCAATGGCAGAGACTCAATCTCATCTGAAACAAGCCAGGCACACAAGTCGTGAATGTTGACCGCCCAACTATTAACTGTAAGCTAATCTAAAACAATGCAAATAACAACTGACCAATATATACTGTCTTGGGTCCATTTGCTGGAACCTTGTAGTCCACATCGTTGTTTTTGAAGAAGTGAAAGCGGCAAAAGTCATAAAAGAGGAAGTCTCCAAAATACTCATCCATGTAGACATTCAGGATCCTGCGGTCAAAACTATCTATGACTCGTCCACCATACATCACCTGTGGAATGTGTGTATGTGAATTTACAGCACAATCCATCTCTATTAAAAAAGGAATACAGTATGATGTATTCAAGCTTTGCCTAACCTCGCCTACAAGGTACTTAATACTCCCCCAGGGGATGTTGCTCTCTTTTTGGTTGTGAGCTTTGGTCAGGTAGGTGTTCAAGATCTCCAAACACACCTGTTGAGCACAGTTGCAGCACAGAGGGAACTCGACCCAGTCCAGATGGGTCCAAAGACTTCTTCGTACCACTTACCAAGAAGTCTGATTCGCTAAAGTCATAAGGGACATTCCATCCAATTTTGCCATACTTGCGCCTCTCTTGCACCACGGCATGGAAGAAAGACAGCACGTACACCAGGCTGCGGAAGGCAGAGTGTGGGCATCCAGTCATAGTCTCGTGGGAGATTTTCGAGTAGGTGGCTCTCATGTTGAGCTTGAGACCATTTGGAGCCTCAGTGACAACCTGCAGTGTATGGCAACAGAAAGGCATCACTGAAGTGCAACCAAGTAGGAAGTGGGAAAAGACCATTGAAGCCAGTTCGTGTTTCAGATATTACGAAAAGTAAAGAGAGCGGGAATCCCACCTTAAGAGATTTTTGAAGAATGCCAATGGGAAAGTCATCAATCGGGTTGGTGGTCAACCAAAGACGAAAATTGGGGTGAGGTTTGGTGACCCTCTCGATGCACTTCTCCAAATCTTTCAGCCATTTCACCAGCAGGTGGCAGTTCTGGAGCATCAGCCACTGACCGCGAGCCGCTGCCAGCTCCAGAAGGTGTAATGCAACCTTGATCAAGAAAAAAATGAACGTTACATTCAACCACTTAATAAACTTCTTGAATTTAAATAGTTGACATCATTTCCTGACACAGTAAATAAAGTACAAGTTCTTCATCAGCCATTGGCGAGAAATAGCAAGATTTATTTTTATGGCACTCATTTCAAGATGATGATCATTCCTAAAGAGTTCAACACAGGTGGGTAAATTCACAATGAAGCACCAAGTGGTCTTACATTCATGAATTGGTTTCCCTTCCTCGACTGAGATTTTGACATAAGGCCCTTTCAGAATGACTTCAAGTACAGGAACTAAAACCATGGTACCTTCTCCTGCCCTTGGCCCATTGCAAGGAACTTGAACTTGCTCCCAAAGCCATTCCTGTCCGCGAGTTTCATAAGGTCAGCACCAGGGTCAGAGCCAGGGCTCAGGATGAAGACGATGGGGGAGAACTGTGTGCTCTGCTCATAAATAACATCAAAACTGATCACAGGAGGTTGAACATATCTGTGAAGAAATATTTGAAAAATGTTATCTAAGAGCATGTTCCCCTATTTCTGCAATGAAATACACTTATGTCGAATCGGTTGGACAAATGAAACACCTCTCGCCCATGGTGATAGTGACATAGTCGGTGATGGCTCTGTAGACTCTGTCAACACGGAAACAGCGCAGCAGGAGCAGCTTCTGAAAGTCTGTCAGCTTGTCATCGTATTTCATTGGCAGCGGAGCCTGTTCCGGCGCGTCAAGGTCATACCACTGTGAAGAAACACAAAGAAAGTCAGACAGTCGAGTAGTTGGAAGATAGCTTGTGAATATTATCATAAATAAGTAGCCACAACTTACTGTCTGCCACTCTAATGAATTTCTGCAAACCTCATCAGGCAAAGACTCAAATTGCCCAGGAAAAAGCTCAGATAGTTTCACGACATCTTCCCAGGCAGAATCAGGAAGCCAGCTACAAGTCTTTTTGCGTGAGCTCTTTTCCAGGGACAGATTACCTAGCAGAAGTGAAAGACAATCTGCTGTGAGTGCTGGTGCTCATTGTGAAGTAGAGCGACCTCAGGAAAGGGTTTCATTATCTATATGACCTTTGATGAAAAACTCCAGTTCTTCCTGGGGAACTCGATCTTCTGCCTGCTCAATCTTGATGGTCATGTTGAATGAGAAGAGAAGCTTGTGTTTCTCAAACAGACCTGTGAAGAACAGAATCATCCCCGGTTAAGATGTGGAATTTAAAGAAAACGTTCATGTTAAACAGATGTGGTTTACCTGTGCAGCCATAATTATAGACATTGTATGTCAGACTGTTCCTGATGTTTTTCAGTCTTTTTGGCAGAGCTGCATTTGGTGGAGACTTACGCAGGGAAAAGTCAAACACTTCCAGATAAGAGGCGAGAGAATACTGGTACATGCTGTTTACCAGAGCCATTTCTGTCAATGCAAAGAATAAAATAGCACCGCGCTTGGCAGCTGGTCGGTAGCCGTTTCGGAGCACGTCAATGTCCACGGATGTCGTCACAGCCAACTTAAGCTTCTCAAACACCTGATGATCACATAAGTAGGATAAGGTGACCCACGTGAAACGTGACATTCAAAGTGTTGTTCTCCACCCACACTTGGTGTTTGGCTAACTGACCTCACTGGATTTTGACTTTGTTTCCTCCAAAGTGTAGACCAGCTCTGTGTTATCCAACATGTTGCCCGTGGACGTGGCCAGCTCCCTTAACAGGGTGTCACCGAGGTTCTTCAGCAGCTTCTTATTGTCGCTCGTCTCCTGGATCAAAAACTCCCGCTGCTCTTCCAGCTCCTTCTTCTCAAAGCCCATGATAACACTGAGCAATTGGTCCTCCAGGCCCTTAAGGGTCACTGCATGTAATATGATGGGGGAGACAAGTTTTAGCCCAGGACAGAACGCACAGGAAAACGCCAGTTGTCAAAGCAAACGGTCTTACCGGTATAATTGATCACCATGGCTTTTCCAAACACAGAGGGGGAAAATTTGGGGTTTCCCAGTTTAGTGTTGAGGTAAAGTCGGAAGTTGGGATCAAAGTCCACCTCTTTGTCACCTAGCATGACAACCTGCCTGCCCTCTGCTCCTTTCAAATTCTTCTCCAGGACATTGTCAATCACGGGGTCAATGTACTCATCGACATCTTGGAAAAGGAACGGGAACCCGTATTTAATGGCCATCTCAAGGTGTTTCAGGAAGTCTGGATCATTGAAGGAGGAGATCTGTGGACAAAAGAGCTTCAACTGTCATAATTTTGGGGGCTTTTTGTGGAAATTATGAAAAGGAACAATGCACCACATGTCACAGTATGAGACTTTTTTTGTACCTTGAGGTTATTGCTTGCCTCCTTCTTCTTAATCCAGTTAAGGGCTTGTTGTTGAGGGTCAATACACATGGGGAAACGGCTGCCTCTTGTTGTAAGGATTCCATTCTGCACTGACAACTCATCTGGAGGCAAACCCTCTGACCCCCACCTGTAAATTCCCATGTGGTCAGTGGGATGGCCAGCCAACATGAAGACAATAACAGGTAGTTCTTTTCAACCATGTTCGTGCCTTCTCACCTGCTGATTTCCACCTCATCTGTTAATAAGTTGTCCACTTTAAAAGGCTGGCTCAAGGGAATGCATCTCTCCTTTACGTCGTCAACCCAGGTTTGGTACACCATCTCATTCCTGAAGTCCCAGCTGAAGGCTCCCTCGTAGCTCAAGAAAGCAGCAGAGAGGAGACAGTCTCCGAGGAGACGCACACGCCGTCGTTTCAACTCCTCTAAATCGTGTGTCCACCTGAAAACAGAAACCATGTCAAAGAATAAAAAACAAGCGTGCATCACTAATGGAGTGCTGTTACGTCCCAATTGTCATCTCACCTCACATTCTCAGAGCTCAGGCCCGAGATAAGTTTGTCAGCAGCTATGAGTCTTCTCTCCATCAGCTCAGCCTCCTCTTGTAGTTTCTGTTTCTCCGCAATCGCAGTTTGATATTTGTCGCCAAGAGCTTTCAGCTCTCTCTGGATATTACTGAGCTCACTTTGAATGAACTCCAGCTCCTTCTTGCTCTGAAAGAAATTTCTTTCGAGACGTGCCACCTGCAAAATACAAGTCACGTTACTGACAATTAGGTTGATTCTGTCAACCTAATTGTCTTCGTTAGTTTGACATTACTTTGTCCCTTTTGGGCTTTATCTCCCTGGCAACTTCACAGTAACCGACGACAGCCTCCACAAATTTGAACATTCCTGAACCTGCTTTGCTGATGGCTTGCATTTCCTCAAGGCTGGTCCCAAGGTTCTTCAGGAAACCTAAGAAGCAGAACGCTCAAACGAAATCATTGCAACAGAGAACATACCTAGCAATGCAAATTTTATATTTTTATTTAATTCTGCACCCTTCTTCCTAAGGAAGTTGACTTACTTACCCTTGACAGTCTTGACCTGGTTGGGACCGATGGCATCACAGTCCATCTCCATCAGTGAACGCAGAAAGCCAGGATCTGACATCATCGCTTTCGCAGCTTGCCAGCTAATTTCCTTTTTTTTACACAGCACCAGGATACACTCACACACCACCTGCACCTGCTTGGGTGGCTTTGCAAAGGATCTAAATGAAGCAGCAACAGGAAAGAAGTCCATGGCAGGATGGAAAGCTTTCGAATGAGTGTTGACCGGTTTAGTTGGACAAGTCATTCTGCAAGTCAGCAAGAGAGAGTTTACCGGATCTCAGTGACATCAGATTTATCAAGGTCTTGTAAGGCGATGCGAGCTGCTTCTAATGCTGGCAGGGCTTCGGCCAGGGATGTTTCTGCTTCTAACTTTTCAACAGCAATCACTTTGTTTTGCTCTTCAATCTCTTTGGCTTTGTCTTCTGCGAGTGTCTTTTTCTCCTCGGCTAGAGGAAAAAGATTCACCACACGAGTTGAAGTACAGTAGTATGCTGTTTTTCAGCAGTAACAATACTAGTTTGGCAGGTTTTCACTGACCCACTGTGGTGTTCGAGGCAATCTCTACCAGCATTGTCTCACAGGCTGCAGACTTCTCCGCGAGAACCACCTTCTGCTCTGCCAGTTTGATGTTCAGCTCATCCAGTTGAACACTGGCTTCCTTCAGCTTATCCAACCCCCCTTCAAGATGTTTACACTGCGCTGGAACGCATAACTTATTGTCACTTCTCCAATACAAACTTCTATTTCATTATTTTCCACCCGCTTACCCAGAATATACTGGTCTTTTTCCTGCAGAAGACTCGAATATGTGCTGATGAAGTCCAAGTAATTCTTTGGGGTGACAAAGTTAGAACGTCGAAGTTTTTGTAGGAACAGAATGCTGTATTCTCCAACAGATTTATGGACCATGCAGACATGCTCGATAACAGCTGGAGCGTGTTCCTTTGGAATCATTTCACTTTCGCCTGTGCAATTGACATAAGTACATCAACGCTATTAAGATCACGTAGAACCAAAAACTAAATAAGCCGTGGCGCAAGAAAGACCCATGTTCAATTTCTCATGTTGCAACTGAAAATGGATGGATGGATGGATGGATGCCTCTTGTATCATATAGAATACCATAGAAATATTAAATCTGAAATATGGTTTCAAACAAATCTGTTGGGAGTTCCCATTTACTTTGAACACTTTTGTGTGAAACCATTACGACACTGCATACGTTTTTTGGGGCGGTAACTCATGTGATTGATTTGGTGTCGAGAACCAAAAAGCATGGCTCTATCTAAACGGGAAAAAAATAACAAAATAAAATAAAATCTTGAACCCATCGAAAGAGAAAGATTTGACAATTGGCATAAAAGCAGTGAAGGGTATAAATGTGTGCAATTCTAACCGAGAAAAGACTCAGCAACAGCAAGTAGCGCCTGCGGAGGCCATGGCAAGAACCAATCTATTACAGTGTTGTTCATCAGTCCTGTAGAAGAATCAGAACAGGAGACAATTTATTATAAACACTCTCACAGCGTATTGAAAAAAATTGGCATTTTCTTCCCCCCATTTTACCTGGAAAGTTTCTGCAGCGTGTTCTCAAGGTATCTCCGACAGGAGACATGCCTAAAACTATGTGGAGGTTGCTGGCACTTTTATTGACAAAATACTGCCACACGCTGTCTTTAGTAGGACCTGATCCCATTTTGAGGGCCTCTTCACGAAGCTGATTGAGAACCGCTTCTTTCTCATCATCGGGAAACAATGCAGGGACGATACCTATAAGAGGACAGACATCATGATCGCAGGATAACATCTCACTTTTTTTCATCAAAGAATGAAATGTAGTATGAACCCGGACATTTAAGAGTATATCCAACCTGACGTAAGCATGTTGTTGATGAGTTCCAAAAAACCTTCCTCAGCAACATGAGCATCAGTGAAGAGAAACACGGTCTTCTTATTTTCAATGCCAAGTTTCAAATACAAGGTTTTCAAGTCGTCACGAAAGGTTGATTCGCAATATCCTCTACTGAGTGTTATCTCAAAAACCTGAGGAAATCATGAAAAAAGACGGCTATTAGTTCTTGAAAGGCCTATCCATGCATCCAGCTTCCACTTTGGGGTGAGTGGTCACTGCGGGCAATGACCACCTCATTTCCACACCTAGGGCAGCTGGCCCTATTTTCACATCCAGCCTATCTCTCGTGCAAAGTGCAGACTAAGTGTGCATATGGGTGGAGTTTCCCTTGTTTTGGTATTTTCGTCGACGGGAGCAGATATGAAGCGGTGTTTGCGCTGTTGTGGGAGTGAACACAGCCGACTTACTTCTTGGCCCATGAAAGTGGCTCCACTCATTTCCTCTCAATTCAGTGCAGCAGAGGCACGCACAGTTTTGCAGAAGCAGAAAGAGACTCACTGGAGTCCATGCAGACGATGGAAATGTGCAAAATACATTCATTCGGAAATGAAAGCAGACCTCCACTTTTGGTTTTATGTAAAAATGGCCAGGACAATCACAGAACACCGCTGTGAAGTGGACACTCCGTGTGTGGCCTCATCCACCAAATATAATAAATATCATGACAATAATGATACGTTCATTGATTCAGAGGGTTCACTCATGATGTTATACTTGAAATACGAAGACCGCCACCACAGATATGACCGTAGGATTCAGAGGAGTGGGGCGGGTGATTCTGCTAGTTGTAGTAAAAGAAAGTGCTCCCGGCCGATATGGTGCAGCGCGGTCTGCGAGCCAATTACATCTTGTCAGAGCCTCTTGGCCTTGCCATTATTGTTTACTCCAGCAACCGTTCAAAAGCAAGAGGTAACAAGATTTGTATTCAAAACAAAACAGCTTTACAACCTCACAGTCAGCAGTGAATGCAGCAAGCTTGGTGATGGACTGTTTGCCTGAGCCTCCCACACCCACAAGCAGAGCATGACCTCGATCAATGCGGATGATGCGGTGCACTCGAGTCAGATGTTCCAGGGCGTCATCAAACAGTACCAGATTCATCCTCGACATTCTATCATTGTATTCCTCTAGAATCTCCTGCAGGATACAAAAATAGTCTTTCCAAGTCTTTTCAGCTTTGGTTAGTTGAAGTGATGCCACCATCATACCTGAAACAGAGCTTTCGAAGCTTCATAGTCCTGTAAGTCCTCGTAGACTCTTGGTTCTGTCTCACTCAAGGCTGTCCTGTAGTCTCCGAAAAGAACTGGGTCTCTCATAACATCGTCTATGTTTGCCTTAAAATGCTCTTCAACTAAGGCCTTTATAAGGCCTTGAACCTGTTGGGAAAAGGTTTAAAGATAAGCGCATAGATGTTACTTTTTAATGTAGATTAATTCCGCCATACATATAATTCACATTATTGTGATGAATTAATGAATTTACCAGGTTTTTGTCCTTTTCATCAATGAGTCTATCGTGAAAAATCCTCAGACACTCATTTCGCCAAACCCGTACAAATATACTGACGGTCGAAAATCTGTTATAGTGACAAAAAAGGTGAAACAAACAAGTACACACATAACGACACAACGTACAACATAACACTGTGCATCTCAAGACCCGTGGAGAGAATTCATTGGCTTTAACAGACCTTTCAGGCTCGGTGAGTGTTAGTCCATTATACACCCTCGATAGGTCTCGCAGATTGAAGATGTAGTGAAACTTTGCTGGAGTAGGCGGCAGGTCTTTGACAAGGCTATTGTACAGTTCCAGTGTGCAGAAGGTGACCTTATCACAAACCTTCTGTACCACATCCTCAAAGAGCTAAAATAATCAATCAAATGCATTACACATGACATGAGGTGTATTGAGACCAGCAATGGCCTTCATGATAAGATGCTACTCACTTTGGTGTGACCTTTGATAATGGATGAATAGATCAGATGCAGAGACTCCATTGCAGGGAAAGGGATACTGAAGACACTGAAGAGTGAAACAAAACGGGTATCCACCTCGTTCCTCCCACCTCCTGCTATTCCCATGGCAGCAATGAAGCCAAGGTCTTTGAGGGTTTTGTAGGTGAGCTCCTTTCCTCGGTCATAGATGCCTCCTCTGTCCAATAAGAGCTTTAGCAGTGCAATTGGCTGCTGTGTGCCATAGCTATCCACCTGGACAGGAAGAAAGAATATGGCCGAATAAGAGACATTCACTTGAAACCCTGTGGTCAAAGTCGATTGTAGACCTTTGGCATATTCATGTCATCTATATAGACCAACAGTCTCTTTCCCATTGGAGGACCATATATTTCTTTGGTCCTTTTCTCTACATTGGCCTCCAGGTTCCTCTGGAGGTCCATAGATGTTGTCCTGGATGAAAGGTTGATGGTCAAAGTAATCTGGCGGCAAACATACACATCAAAAACAGCTAGAGCAATGAATGGTGAAACCTGTCTGACTGACTTACATTTGAATCTCCGCTTAGGTGTTTCAGAAAGTTACTAATGGTCGCGGTTTTGGACGTTCCAGAGTCCCCAACCAAAAGAACGGACCTCTTTATCTTCACCATCTGTTCCAATATCCAGCTGGTTCTCGTGGTGTCCACAGTTGGGACTGAGGCAAAGGTAGAATATTAGAGAGTCAAGGAGAAACAAAATTGGTCCACAACCCCAGTTAAAAAAAAAGCACTAAGAATGTGTTTATGTTTCTGTTGGAAAGGTTAGAATATCTGACCCATCAAGCCAAATTTTTCAGGGCCTTTAAAAAATAAAAACAAACTGCAGACTGTGGATTGATTGACAGAGAATTATGACAAAAACTAAAATGAAAGGAATGAGCATCGTGAACAAAGAACTGAACTGTGGTGGTCTTGTATCATTTGGTGGAAATATGAGTAAAATTCTCCAAAATATATACATTTCTAATTAACATACTTGGTTATCCTCAACAATTAGCTCAAAGTAAAACCTTACCAAGAATATCCGAAAACTTCATTTCAGGGTTGTGGATGTATTTGGTAACCAGGGAAGTCCAGGGAACCCACTTTTGCTTTGTGTCATCAAAATGGAAATCATACAGAGTTGGCTGCTGCCCTGTATGAATGACATCTATTAAAATGCACTGGAGCCTACTCAATTACCGCTACTGTTTAAACAAAAAAAAAAAAAAGTTTTCCCAGCACAATAATGCCTCCATTATGTTTAATAATGAATGCACAGTACTATCCGCTGCAAGTGTGATAACTTTGGTCTGAGTGAAACTTTAGAACAAATATGAAGGCACCATCATCAAGTCGAAATTTGTCTCTTACCTGGGATCTCTCCAGGTCCAGCCATTTTTTTTTCATCGCACAGAGTGGTTAAGCAAGAAGTCCTTTTGGTTAAATCATCAAATTTTTCTCTTCCATCATCCACCAGTGTTGCCCCAAGAGAGCAGTACAGGGCTTCCAGGAAGTAACACTCCAACACATCTGCACTTTGGTTCTCATTTTCAAGTAGGGCATCAAGGGTCATGCAGAGCTGGGACACCTGAACATATCACCAACACAATATGAATCGCCATCAGCTGTTTGGATCACAGATGATCCTCACTTTCTTGCATAAGTTAATCAACAAATCTTTCAGGAGAACATGTCACACATCCTACCATATTTAGATCAGTCTGCGGGACAACAGTCTTCAGTTTCTGCCCTTGTTTCCCATCAACAATACCTTCCACAATCATGTCAATCAAGGTGTGCACGTACTTTTCAAAAAGTTTATCAAGTTCTTCTTGTTCCTAAAAAAAAAAAAAAAAGGATTCAAGTTACAAAAGACGACAACAAGTGTGAAGACTACATTTCCGATTCAATGAGGATGCTCTACTCTGATGGGTCTGGTTTTCAACCATTTCTGCCAGTATGGAATGTAACGCAAGTTTTTGGGATCCACAAAAACCATTCCACAGCGGGAGACAGTAGCAGGGGAAGCATACTGCAGATCTCCAACCTGCAATCATGAGAAAAAAACAAAACAAAACATTGCATGGTATTAAAAAATAGAGCATATGCATCAATGACATCAGTAAATACCCACAGACCTCAAACAGCAGCGCACAGTGACCTTGTAAACGAATTCGTTCTCCATTAGCCAGAGTAAGGAGCTTGTTGTCGTCCATTACCGAATTCATGTTCTCAACCCAGAGAGCATCCACATCCCCATCAAAAAGGATATATCTGTGAGTTTATATTTTCATGTTCGGAATTTATATCAACACTGAAAGCAGTAGAAGTGACATGTCATTTAATGTCAAGCAAATGTTTTGGTCTTACCTCCTCTCTTGTTTGTCAGTCGGCTTGTTGATGTCTCGGAAGATGTTGGATAAGACCCCATCAGTCCAGTCTCGAGTGTCAGGATCCAGAATGCCATACAGTTCAATGACACTCACAGCTTTAGGGTTCAGGGGATATAATTTGGTGTGAAATCCCAATCTGTTGGTGAGATATTGATGACTGGAACACATATACACGACAAAAGAACCTGACAAAAGTTTGAAGCGTCTGAAACACTGACTTGGTTTGAGCTTGACATAATGTGCTGATTACAACCGATTTCCCGCCACCTGTTGGGCCCACTATCATCGTTGTGTGTCGTGTCATCATTGTTTCATACATTTGCACCACTTTATCCACCTGAAAGCATTAAATGTGGAAAGGGTTTCAGAAGACTCAAATGGAAATCCATTATTTGTTGCCCTTCAGCTGCAGAAAGTGGAAGCCCGGGAACTAAATAATTCGACACAATGAATAACATGAACCTGGATAGGCAGTAAAATATATTTGTTGTCTTGCAGGTTATCTTCTACAGCATCATTGAAGTTGGGATAACGAACACGGGGGCATTCCAGCCCCGGAAACAGGTCTGAGATCAGCCCAAGGAACAGAGGCACATCCTCAAATATAAACTTTGGAAGATTCATATCCCTCAGGGCTCGCATCAACACCACATCCTAAAGAAAAAGAGGGAACCTCTTAAAAAGCTGTTGTTGCATAAAATGCTGATCTTTCGTTTGGAAAAAAAAAATGTGACCCATGCATAAAATGCTGATAATACAGGAATCAATGAAAACAGAACAGAACTACAATATTTCATGTAATCCTCTAGAGGAAGTTGCCATGCAAGACAAATTATTCAGAAATAATTTGCTTGCTCAAGGACACGTAAAGTGAAAAAAAAAATATCGTATACACACACACACACACACACACACACACACACACACACACACACACACACACGATGATTATACCTCAGTGATGTCTGGTGAGCCCCTCTTCAGTTCTCCTGCCATCACGAGGACCGATTTCAAAGCACGCAGGCCAAAGTCATAATGAGACTGCTTGGACAGCTGCTCTCGAGCCAATTTATAGAGCACAGTCATTTTCTTTGCAAGAACCTGAATGAAACAAAATCAGACGGAGGCATTCAGCTCATGAAAAAAAAAATGTGTTAAGTCAATGTGTTAAATTTGGTTACAAGTCAACAGTGGGACAGAAATGTGGGTAAATTTCTCACCTTGGCCATGAGGAATCCCTCAGAAAAGAGCATGATCTCACAAATTTGTTGCAAATCAGGCACAATCACCACCACAGGCCTGAAGAGAGCTTTGACTGATTCAGGCAGCTCTGTGCGCCCTGCGTAGCCCGGGTTCATGGTGATGAAAATCCCAATTCGGCTGTCGAGGGTAATCTCATGACCTTCAAACTGATTTTCAAAATGATATGATATGAAAGTTAGCTCGAGTTCATCAAATAGGCAACATTCATGTGAACAAAAAAAAGAACTTGATGTGATAATATCGCACTTCAAAGACTTACATTAAATATTTTAAGGTACAGAATGAGAGCATTGCGAATGGTTTGGATTTGCGAAGAGATAACTGAAAGCACTGAGGCATCAATGCGGTTGAATTCATCAAAGCAGCCCCAAGCTCCACATTGGGCCAAGCCAGAGAGGATCTTGCCCACAGCCTACACAACAAGGAAGATAATGATTCAGAAAAACACACCAAAAAAGTTTCAGTGCGTGCAATTCGATTTATGAAGATAATACAATCGTCACTATTGTTTGCCAGATTAGCTACCATGTAGTCCATGCCTTCCCCACAGTTGGTAACCACACAGAGCAGGCCCAAAGCTTTGGCCAGATCTTTGGTGGACTCTGTCTTCCCAGTACCGGCTGGCCCAGCAGGAGCTCCGCCCAGGAACATGGAGAGAGCCTTCACCACAAACACAAGCCACATCAACAACTGTGTACTTGTTTCAAGAGTTGTAAGTATTCACAAACCTGTGTGATCGTGAGGTAGATCCGGTCTGTCAGGGGAGTTATAACCAACCGACCGTTCAATCCCATGTATTCATAGCCGTAGCTAAAAGTTGCACTGCACTGACGTACAACAAGATTGTCATCTTCTTGGACCCAGTAGAATCTTAATTGACTTTCCCACTCAAACTCCTTTGCATCTGTAATACTGCAGAGAGGATCGTGAGACCAATTCGCCTTAACACGCAAGTGAAAAAGGTTCCAATCGTTGACCAAAGCAGGGACCGAAATTAGCTGTACCTGTTCAAGACAAAATTGTCCACAATGTCTCTTGCGTGGACATCAATGATCAGAACAGTGTTGATCTTCCGCCTGTCATTTTTCTTCATTGGCTGTGTTGAACGTGTTACCAACTCATCAATCTGCTGGTGCATTTTCGTTGCATAGTTCTTGAGAGCATATTTATCTCCTTTTTTCAAGTTGCTGAAAACATCCTCCACCTCCCATGTCCACCACACTTGATTTGTAGCGAGTACCACCATGCCTTGGAACAGCAACATCCAGTCCACCCTGAGTGGCAAGGAGACTCATGGTGGTAAACTTTTTACTCACACACACAGAGAGAGATAAACATGTTTTCCAATCCACACACACACCTGCCTCTGTCTTCACAGTAGCGAAAGATCGCCTCCTTGGTGATGAGTCGATTAGTTCTCCTCATCTCGTGTAAGACTCCAGTCATCCATTCCTCCACCCTTCCTTTGACCTGGACGGGCTTTTGAAACTCCATCACTTCGCCCTCAGCAGATACCATAGCACCTGCGGAGGTTTCCCCACTGCTTTCCGAGTCAAACCGGAGAGATGCGATGTTGTCATACATCTTACAGAATAAGGTAGAAAAAGGGTGGACCATTTCACATTCTGTATCCGATATCACACACATTCAACAAACAATATCGGCTACAACAGCACAGGTTCAGTGAAAAATTTGAAGGACAAAGTCTGTTCACGCTTACCTTTATCATGTGTTCCTGCACACAGTCGTGATGACTACTCCCCAAAATGCTGAGCAGTTCATCATCAGAGATGAAGAAGAAGCGTGGGAATGCATCCCGCTTAGAATCTAGGTAGTCGTTGAGACTTTTCTGACATCTTTCTAGGTTCTCACTCAGGGTCTGCAGGTCCATTAGCCGGTTTGGAATCACGCAACAACGCTTAATGTTTGGGTTGCCCTGTGCATCATTCATTATCTACACACACATGCACACATCCACGCCCACACACAAAAGAATTGTACATCTTTTACAGTTTCGTCATTAACTCTCTTAATGTCTGAACAACACTCACCTCTTTAAACTTTTTGTCAATGATGTCAAATTTTTTGGCTTCCTCTGGTAACTGTGAGGAAATATCACCACCAATGAATATGCTTTCCAAGTACATCCATTTACGCTGCACCAGCAACCAAACCTGTGTGAAATATTTTGGATTCACTTTTAAAATTCAGCTCAAAAGTTGGTGGGGGATTGAGCCAAAGTGTCTGACCTCTATCGTCTCACTGATCAGAGACAGGTCTTTCTCCCATTGTTGGATGGTGTTCAAGAAAGGTCCAACAAAACGGCTCCCTGCCATGCTCTGCAAATTCATGGCATCGTTGTCCACAATCAAAAGGATCTCATCCACTGCGCCCAAAACGGCACACTGTTGATGGGCACCCTTACTGTAGGATTGTATAATGAATTGCATGTTCCCCCAAGTTTCTACCACCTCTTTCACACCCTGCAACACAAATACCAATATTATTTATTGACAATCCATTTTATTCTTACGACAATTACCTTCCGGTATAGAGAGAAGGGCTTACCTTTTCAATACCAAGCTCTTTCGAAGCTGAAGTAACAATGTCACCTATGACATCGGCATATTTATGAAGCTCCATTGCAAACATGTTCTCAAGCGTGAAGGTGGTTGGGTTCATCTCAAAGCTTGTACCAGTTCGATCCATCAATTCTTTCCAGTGTCTATTGGAAGAAATAGTTTAATTTGTGTGTGTTTTTTAATTCCCTCTGATTGTGTGCATTTAATGTCATGTGTCCTTTTCCATTTGAGTTTTGCTCTATTTTCTGTCAGTTGGCTCTTAACGCTCAGAAATACTGTTTGTAGTTTGACCACTGTGTTTAAGTCTAAGGATAATCATCAGTCTATTTGGTAAGAGAAGACCTTAAACCAAAGATTCATAGGTGAAAAGAGACCTTTTGGGATGCCTTGGTGGAACAATCAACATAAGACAAAGCTATGAAGGGTGGTAAGAATATATTGTCTTGGATGGCCACAAATAAATTGTGGTAAACCTCAATTTGTATATTGTTGTAATGCTGATTTTGCGGTGGAATAAACCCTGAGATACTTCGAAATCCCACACAAATCCCATGCAGGAACCAGTGAGTAATGCCAAAATCCCCCCAGGGAAATGTGAATGTTAATGTCTTCCCTTACCAATCAATTTATCAATGACATTCCACCATTCGGAAAGGGCATTCGTAAATTACTAAAGGCAAAATGAGATAATGGATGCATGGATATTAGAAGCAGCTGAAGTAAGTGTCCTTCGCATGGTGGCTGGCCATAACTTTCAGAGGCTTAACAACTTTGAAAATCCATCAGAAGTTGAAGTACTGCTACTTCACATTGAGAAGAATCAGCGAATGTGGCTGATGCGCTTGATGAAAATGAAAAGACACCCCCCCCCCACCCCCAGGATAAATCAAGAAATGCTGAAATGCTTCTATTGGATATATCCAAGGAACACAACAAGAAATTCCAGGAAAAGCTCTGTTGGTGTGCTGCCACTAAGACTAAACTCAGAATAAGTTATGAAAAAATGAATGGCTGTCAGTAGTTGGATTTACTTGTTAATTAATCACGTAATGGCACTTCACTCTGGCATGTCTGCGGATGCATTTGTGGCAAAATAAAAACAAAATAAATTACATCCAGCAGAGTGTAAGATAAATTTCACCTCCAGAGATGATAATAAATACAAATGAAAAAGAACACTGTGAAAATAAAAGATGTATAGCTGTCATTTTTACCTCCTTCAAAACTTAGAGCAATTTGCACCCTCACCTTTCTCTGAGGGCTTCATTCTTAAGGTCCAACAAAAGAGGAAGCGAATCTCTAAATTCCTTCATTCTGCCCTCGAGGAAGAAGGCCATTGGTAGTGACCGCACATCTTTGGGCAACCTTTTCAAATCTTTGATAAATCCTTCAGTACCCTCCTGGAGCAAGTGGATATTTAAGTCTGCCCATAAGGTCTGAGACCATTTGTGCTTTGCAGCCTGTGAAAAAACATCAGGATCAAAAGACTAAAAAGTATGAGGTGTGCCTGATTTTTCCGTGTTTGTTTGTTGTTTTTTTTTTTTTTCAAGACTGCCGTTGAACGTGACCTTTTGCTCTTGATAGATGTCATATATCAGCCTGTAGCCATTCATATCTTTTTGGATGCTGACAATCTCTGGATAAACAGTGATGGGAAGGTCCAACAGCTTCTCAGCATTAGCTAAGTCCTGCCGTCCCTCCACTGCCTTGGCAAGCTCTGCTTGATAGTGTTCCATTTTTGATAGGCCTGTAAGGAGTGGGGGGGGGGGGGGGGAGAATAACTGATAAAATGTCCTTGAAGAATACCCAAAATAATGTATTGTCATGCTGGTTACAAAATATTTTCAAATACCTTGATCTAAATCATCACCGACAGCTCCAGGGCCATCCGTATTAAAGTTTGCAACAAAGATGGACAAATTCTGCTGAAACTCTTCAGTCATCCCCTTGGTAGTCTTTGTGCGGAGCAGAATGACAATAAAATTGTAGAGGTCAAAAACAACATCAAAACGATTAATGTACATTTTGATCATTGTTGACATGAAAATGTGCAATTGCTATAGGTTCTAACCTCTTTAAAAGACATCTTGACATTTGTTAAACTTCGATCTACTCGTTTGGATTCTGCAAACAGGTCACTCCATATCTGGTTAATATTTTCCATTAGTTCCTTTTCCTCCTGTACAACCTACACATTTGGGTGAAAATCAGGAAATGCAAAAATTGTAAAAAAAATATTGATTAAATTAGATTTGTAGGATTTACAAAGCCTTGGACGACATTACCTCCACTTTGTACATAGCTAGTGTTCTGTATCTTTCCTGAATATCGGTGATGCTCAGTCTCACATTAAGAGACATGTCTCTAATGTCTGAGATTGTCCCGAGGACATTCTTCAAGTTGTCGAAAGTATCAGGACTCTGTTTAAGTTTCTCTGAGAGTTGCTGTTGAATACACAACATGACGATAAGAATTTTACCAAGACTACTAAGTCAGTAACAAAGTTCGTCAAATGAATCATATTCAGTGAAATATACACACACATTACCATAAGTTCTTCTTTCAAGTTGAAAAGTTCTTCTTTCGCCGATTTGTTGAGCAAACTCCCCAGTGAAGTGATCCAGGACTCTGCAGTCTCCTGCACAGTGCGAGCCAGCGGCTCCAGGTTTAGTTGAATGATGTGTACATTCTTAAATAGAGACTCAACTACCACCCTCTGATTTATTTGAGCATAGAATTGCAGCCTCTGGTCATACATAGCACACGATGGGTTTTTATCAGCAAACTTTTCACAAACTGTGGCATTGTCTTTTTCCCATAAAGGCTGGTATTGTTTCCAGTGGGTAAGGTACTGGTCTACAGAAAGCATCAACTGCTGAATGTTCTGGGATACAGCAAAGGCACTTTCATTAATTTGAGGAAGATGACACACGTCCTCAAAGAAGTTAAAAGTCACAAAGTCATCACCGTCTACATGCTGTGGTGGGCACTCAATGCAGGTTCCATTCATCCAGCGCACAAATTCCTGGAACACAAACATGGAGGTGGACAGATTTCACACACCGATGCACATTTCCAGCCAAAAATCTGCAAAGGCTCACAGAAGAGGAAATAACGGTCCTACTTTAGTGCTATCGACACACTCTCTGATACACTGTATAAGTGTCCGGGAAATCTCATTTGTCTTTGGCTGCAACAAAATTTTGGGAGGGGAAAGGATGGCATCAACACGGAAGAGAGGGATGTTCCCCATCAGCACAACATTGAAAGCCTTGATGTTCCTAACAACAACAATCAACCGAATATTTGTTACAAAGAATCAGGCACCAGTCACACACTTGTTCCAATATAAAGACTGAAACAAGAATGTAAACCATTCAAGTATTGTACTCATATTTGTTACAGTTCACTGGATATTACCTCTGCACCATGCTAATGAGAGCCTCGTGCACCTTGCGTTCCCAGTATGCATAATAACTTGACATACTGGCGCACTTGCCAGTGTTTGTTTCCATGATCAAGTGTTCCACCTTTGAGATAACAGGTCCAATGTCAGCGTATTTGCTTCTCAACATATTCACTGTTTTGATCCGTTCTCGATCAATACATTCAAAAAACTCCCTGACACCTGAAAAATAAAATGAGTATGACTGAAATCCCGATGAGTGAGGACATTTGATTAAAATGTGGTTTTAATCAACATACTTGGTAAAATGTCCATCTTATCTGGCGCTGGGCATTTCAGGAGATCTGCCATCATTATGGATTGCAACTTGCTTTCAATATCAAGCTCGTTGTTCTGTATTTGATTGACAACTGTCTCAAACTTTGACAGCTCCGGGTTGCCATTGTTGATGAAATCCGCAATCGCTAAATGTAAACATAGAAACAGTTCCCATGTAGAATTCATATGGACGAAATCATAGAAACATGACAGCACCATACCCAAGGAATTCCAGTTCAGTCTTTTGCAGCCTGGAAATAACACTGTTTCTACCCTTTTTATGTTTTGAGACAACATGGTGATCTTTGAATCACTCAGACTATCGACTGTAGAGTTGTAGCGGTTGACAAGCTTGCGCAGGTCATCATTGTACCTAAATCCAATGGCAAATGCAGAAGTTAAAGTGACGTATGTTTTTGTGGCATGTTCGAATCGTTGGTGAGTGTGACTACCTTATAAAGTTGGACTCCTGAAGAGTCACGTTTCGAGCTACCTCAGGCATGGAGAAGGACATTGAAACCAAGTTTTTAACCTCTGCAATTATTGTCATGATCTCTGGTGGAAAGTTAACACGGTATCGCCTGTCTTTCTGTCCCTTGATGTCAGGTTTGGCTGGGACGGCCTCAGAATTTGGAAAAAAAACAAAAACGTAATAAATTCAGGAAAAATCTGTACAATTTGCCATGTTTTGTGATAAAATACAATCGATGGAATACATACATACCAGCTCTCGTTGAGTTTCCTTTGAAATTATGACCAAGACAGGTTTCCTCAATAAAATTGGCAAGTTGCGTTCAGTGTCAGATATCCAGGACTTATATTTCTTCACTCCATATTCGCTTATTTTTTTGGCCATTTCCAAATATTTGCTCTTTGCCTTAGTAAAATTCACAGAAGTACAAAGTAAAGACAGTTTTCAAAATGTCCCACTGAAAAAAAGTACAGTTCCTCACCAGTAGGCCCATTTCACTGTCCAGTAAATTTGGCATTCTCAGGAGAGGAAGCATGCCACCTTTTATGCGCTGAAAAAGGGAATGTGTCCACCTGACGCCTCCTGCCATGGGAGGCTCATTTTTATTAATTTGTGGTTTATCTCTCTTTTCCTCAAATATTTCATTTACACTATCCACCTGTAACAAAGACAAGTGATGTTCGTTACTATTTAAAAACAAAATAAAGCAAAAACAAACAAACAACCCCCCCCCCAAACCATTCTGACACCGGTTGAGATCATATACAAAAATGGCAAATTGTTTTGCCCTCCAAACAGGGTTTTCAGCAGTGTTACAAAATACATGCACCATTTTTCAAGTGAACCTTGACAGTGACGTCAGACTAACCTCTTTGCAATATTGAGCCAAAACATCATTTGTCTTTTTCATTAAATGATTATTGATGGCTGGTCTAGATCGAATGTCTTTGTACTTGACAAGCATTTCAAAGGCAGCAGTTGAAGAGCGCAGTGTCTTGAAGGACTGGTCAACAAAGGCAATGACATCCCTCTCAATGGCCTAATCAAACACGGTAAAGATAAAATATCAACAAGTACACTGATAATGACATTTAGGTTGAACTTAGAATCCTTCTGATTCCTTAGATCATAGGAGGAATCAAGTCAAAATGCATCCTGAACTTACATAAACCGCACTGTTGAAGTTTTGCATAATGATTTTCCAGCTGCTAATCTTACAACTACTGAAAGGATCAAAATTGGCTTCCTCAAAAGGTAAGATAAGGTTGTCCACTTTGGCCTGCATTTCATCAAAACGTTTTGGGTCCCAGGTCACACTTTTTAACTCTGGACAGAAGATGTTGTAGAACTCTTCCAAATTCTACAGAAAACAAAACAAGTCAACATCAACACCAAGCTTGTTTATGTGATAACTCCCCATGCGGTAGGTGCTGATGAGTGTGAATGGGTAAAAAACACTGACGTGCAAAACATTAGACAGGTCCTGGCAGATGGTGGCCATGTAATCTGTTTTCTCAAAAAGCTTTCTCCTGTCAAACTCCCAACGTTTACCAGTGCCTCCTTTTTGAATTTCTGCACGCACTTCAAAGTAAGAGGCCTTCCACAATTCCAGAACTTGCTTGGCATCATCCACCTTGGATTTGGCCAACTCTCTCTTATCTCTATAACAGACGCACAATCAGACTCTCATGACGGGGAACGGGCAACACTTACATTTCGGTTTCATTGAAAATCCACCTACTTGAACAGCACGTGGATATCAATGACTTGAGCCACACGCTCTGACAGTTGCCAAACAATGCGCTCCATCAAGGGGACCATGCGATCATTCCTGTTATAGTGGCAGGAGATTAACCACACAACTTGTAGGCTGTTCATCAGAGGTGGGATGGTCTCAATAATCACACTAAAGTGTGCTCCAGTAGCCAGATTCTAGAAGGGAAAACATTTGGTTTGGGGATGGACATTTACCAAATTTGGGTCAAACATATTACTCACCTTGAAATGCCTTTCCAGTGTTTTGAGGAAGCCTATATTTTCATCTGCCTCCAAACTGTATTTAACAAGTTTAGCCACCGTGGTCTCCATTGGAATAATCACATCCGATTGCGCTTTGGTCAATACTAGCAAAATCTTCTTTACCACAGGTTGATTAAGCTTTGCTGTCAGAGCACTCAGGATAGAAGAACGCTCCTGCCAAAAAATGATTTCTGCCATCGGACGGGGTGTCTCTGGCTTCTTGCGGTCTTGCTCCTCAATAACAGTAAGAAGCTGACTCTCCCAGTTTGTCACACACTGCTCCAGCTCCTCTACCAGCTCTAAATTGCCGATTAGTGTATTGACATCTGCTTCCATGTCTATCTCTGGGATGTGTAGTGCAATCTCATCTGCAATAAAATGATTATTTGTATGATCAAAAGAGTAAGAGTTCAGTCAGTGGGCAGAAGCCAGACGGTTCACTCAACAAGGAAATTGAATTTTTGCATTGGCTTTCTGTCATTTCTAAATTACCTTCAAATCAGATGCCAGCAAAAGCTGGTGCTTGACAGCTTTCATGGGCTTTACCTCATTGGGGTGTAACAAAAAAACGATTTGACTTGGAAAATCTGCTTTAATTCAATCGATGTGAGTACAACGCATCCAACTGAATTGAATCTTTCCCCTTTAAAATATATCGAGATCAAAAAGATGGAGAAAGTAAATTTTTTCTTTACAACTCACTGACAGTCATCAACATTAACAAAGTCCCTTTTTTTTTAAATCACATTGGACTGCAACTGTGCTTTAACAATAAATAACAATGTATAATTTGACGCTAATCTACAAAAAGAATAGCAATTAATAACATATAATGACAAATCAGCAAATTTACTGGTTGCGCTGGCACGAATCAACGAAAATTGTAGCTGCGCTGTCTCAAATTTTAGGAGTGAAATGCTACCATTTAGGGGCAGTCTGGAGCTCTGGTTTGAATGCACAGCCTTTAGACACAATTTACATCAATTAAATGAGGACATAGAATTTCTCTAAACATTTTCCCTCCTCAAATCCTTGATGGAATCTCTGGCGAGGAGATCATATGTCAGCAGAGTATCAAGAAGGTTGGAAATACAAGATTTATCGAAATGTACTATAAGATCTTCCCATTTTCTCCATGGTGATTGGTGAATGTATAAAAATCAATTATGATGCACACATATTGGTTTCAAAACATTCAACCAAGATACAGATACAAAGAGTGATTGGTACAGTATACATTTGTGTCGAACAAACCTTGAGCTTTAAGTTGTTGAATAGTAGTATTAACCACTCCCAAGAACTTGTGCGTGCTGTTAAGTAACTCATTGCGAATGGGTGCTGGATCACTCGGTTTGGTTGGAGACTCCTTTTCATTTTTGGACTCTTCATGAAGAGAAACTTCTTTAGTCTGATAGTTGACTTTAATTTTCTTCATCTGATGGGCAGTCATTAATGGGATATAGATCTAAAAAGAGATACAATGGCAACCTCAATTGTGTTTTTTCTTGGTAGGTTTAATACCTACACAAGAGCTTCGTGGCTTTGGCTATGTTCACAGGATAGCATTAAAAAAACAACTAGTAACTAACTCATTACATTTTGTGGGTGGTAAGATAATCACTCAAGGGATATCCATGGTTAGAATAGTCTGTAGACGTTTGTTAGAAGGACTAGGTAAATCCTAAAGGGCTCAGCCTAAATTTAAGTGATCTCCTTGGCATGAGGGAAGGAAGGATCATTTAACTTTTGACGTGGATCTCGATAAAACAGTAGATCCAGGACCTGTTTATATTTTTTTCATTTAAAAAAAAAATAGACTGGTTTGGTCCCGG
Source organism: Hippocampus comes (assembly GCF_001891065.2). NCBI lineage: Eukaryota > Metazoa > Chordata > Actinopteri > Syngnathiformes > Syngnathidae > Hippocampus > Hippocampus comes. The sequence goes on from NW_017805009.1 coordinate 3,365,167, forward strand.
TCGAGTTCTATACTGCAATTCTATAGTCAGCAAAAACAAAATTCAACAGTCAGACTTGCTGGGAATGTCAACCTACATGAACAAGTTTTTTCTGCAGTAACCTCAGGATGTATTCGTTGCTCCTGACAATCTCCACGGGAGTAGGCGACAGGTATTCCTCCTCTTCAGGTTCAGGTGACGACTCATCTTTAATTTCTAAACACAGTCATCTCAGACATAAGATATCGAAGTTTATCATTTGCATAGACAATGAAATGAAACACACCTATTTCATCTGAGAGGATTTGAGAGCCCGACTCGTCTGGATTCTCCTGAGGATCCGAATTCGTCACTTCTTGTTCTTGTTCTTGTTCTTGTTCTTCCATTTTCAACACACGTCCGCGATGCCGCTAGAATTTCATGATTTAATCGTGGGTTCTGTAATGTACGACCCACCATTTTATTAGAAACGCTGACATGTAAAAACAAACTTAACATATAAAAATTAACTTAAAATAGACCAAAGGGAATTCTGTGGATTGACGTCAACACACGAACCAAAAATATCTACGCTAGCATTACGTTGAACACTGACGTCAGACGACGTACGTAAGAGGTGACGCAAAAAGGATCCAGTTTACCTTTTTTTACTCCAACTAACCGTATTTAACACAATTTAACCCTGGAGAACCCACAGGGTCAAATTTAGCCCCTATAAATTCTGCTACTCAAATGCTACCCTTAAATCCCAAAGGGTCAAATCTGGCACTTATCCTAAATTGGGATTAAAGCATTGAATATTTGAAAAAACATATATTTTGGTGTTCAGTGAACATATAGCTCATTTAATGTAAAATTCATCATTTTCCAAAGAAGAGAAGGGTTCTTGGGTTCTCCAGGGTTAAAGGCCATCCATGCATTCATTTTCCGATCTGCTTTATCTTAACAAGGGTCGCCGGAGGTGCTGGAGCCTTTCCCAGCTGTCTTCGGGCAGGAGGCGGGGGACACCTTGAACCAGTTGCCAGCCAATCGCAAGGCCCACAGAGACGAACAACCATCCGCGCTCACACTTCGGGACAATTTAGAGTGGTCAATCAGCATGCCATGCATGTTTTTTGGAATGTGGGAGGAAACCGGAGTACCCGGAGAAAACCCACGCAGGGATGGGGAAAACATGCAAACTCCATGCAGGAAGGCCGGAGCCGTGATCGAACCCTGAACCTCTGCATTGTGAGGTTGACGTGCTACCCAGTCAACCACTGGGCCGCCCAATTTAAGGACTATTTGAAAGGATGGCTGTTTGAAAGTGCTCGATAAATACAGTTGAGACTGAATAAATATCAAACGAATTAACCTTAAACAAATAAGCTATAATCAAACGTGATTATGTTTGTATAAAAGGCTCCATCTGACCTTTTTTAAAAATTCCATCCACCCATTTTCATCACCGTTTATCTTGAAGTGGTCGTGTGGGGTGCTGGAGCCTACCCCAGCTAACTTTGGGCGAAAGGCGGATTACCCCCTGAACTGGTCGGCAGTCAGTCGCAAAGCACATATAGAGATGAACAACCATACACCCCCACATTCTCACTGTCACTGAGTGTGAACCCATCACACGCGGCCTGCACAACTCAGGCGAGTGTACCGCGATGCGCCACCAGCGACTTTTCTTATATTCCAACTGCCCATATTGTAAAATATATTTTTTATCAGAGATAAAACGAATGAAACTAACTTAATAGACTACTTCCGAACATTCAAACGAATGTGATTATTTTTGTACAATACAAACATGTAAGTAAACCAAAGTGTTAAATAACAGAGCAGCACATCGTATAATTAGTTAGCACATCTATATATCTATATTGCATTCTATACTGTGTACAGTTCTTTTTCTGAAACATTTACTTGTGCACGCATGATTTTTTTTCTTTTCTCACCCGCGACCCTCGTGAGGATTAATCGGTTTCAGATGATGAATAGATGTTAATAACAATACTGTGATACAAAAACATTTACATAAAAATAGTACCCTTTTCTCTTCCTATCAATCGATATAGGACCTCTACCACAGGTTTTTGTTGGCTTGACTCAGATTGTGGAACCGTTGTCTTGAAGGGAGTAGGTCAGTATGTTTCATCCACAATTTTCACATGAAGAATACTTTACCCTTCTGATGTGCTCTGACTCTTGCAATGAACAGTCTGGTAATGACATTGTAGGAATTGGATGCAACATATGGTCAGTCGGATGGTCATGCATGTATGCTTCTTGTTACATTAATTAAACTTGTGATGAGAGAAATATACCCAGAAAATAACATTAAACTCATTTTTTATTTCATAACAAAATGGTGCACCTACAACTATACACAATATAAACATGAACCAACAGTACAAAGAACTTTACAGTCCAAGTAAGAAAATGGGGACTGGTTGCTGGAGAACTGACCGTTCACCTCAAGCGCTCTGCTATAGGATACCTCTCTAATGGTGAACATTGACATGATTTGCTTGCACGCACGTGAATCTCTGGTCTGTGTGAACATAGCATGTTCTAGATAACACATCTAAAGAGTAAACCTACACCCAGTGTAAGAACTGTTCTTAAGATAACTGTATCACACAAGCATCTCTTCAGTAATCCCGTATTACAGCACGAGAAGAACTATTCCATGCCTGCCGGATTTGCCTCCAGGGAGTCCCAAGAAGTGAGGCGGCGATGAAAAAGAAGAGCAAGATTAGGCCTTTAGCCAAAGCCTGAGAATGTGGTTCACCTAATAAAAAAGAAAAAGTGAATAAAAAGTGCAATGACACTTGAATACAATGATTTTAACACTAAAACCAATGCTACTTTTTTAAAAACTGAATGTAACTGATATTTTCAACAACTTAGTATGCGGTCAAATATAGTGGTCAAATATTGCTTATGTAAGAAATACAGAAACCATTGTGAGATGAAACTTACCAGTGTAATATTTGGTCAAGGGGAAGGCAAGATGAGGCCAGCATACATCATTTTTGTTACAATCATACTCTGTGAAGTTAATCTGGAACCTGAGAAACAAAGAGTACAGTACTGCAGTTTAACTCACCCTTACATATTATATCAGTGCACAAACCAAGATGTGCATCACTTGCACACAAAATCATTGTATCCAAAGACCAAACCGAAAAAATTTCTCTACTTTTTAAGAAACTTCAAGAAATTTGGAATGAAAACCGTCTTGAGCAATTTCAGTGGAGATTTGTCAGTACTAGTTCCATCATTGTGTGGTTTGGAAATCACACAATGCAGCAGAGAAATGTGCTGCAGCCTGTGATTAAAAACTGCAGAGGACATCTGCGGTGCAACTTCCTCCTCTCGACAGGACATTTACAACAGTTGAGTCACTTGGAGGGCCAAGAATATTATTAAGGAGCAGACACATCCTCCAAATTCACAAAATTTACATTTCTCCCCTCAGGGAGTCGCTACTGCAATGTCAGGTCACAATGTGGCTGACAAAGTTTTTTTTTCCACACAAGCCGTAAGACTCTTAAATAATCCGTGACTCTTAACAGATGCAATTGTTTAAATCAGGCGTGTCCAAAGTCCGGCCCACAGCTCACATTGGAGCGGTCCCAGATTGATACTGCGGAGAACTTCTTTGAGTGATTCACATGTCATTTTGGCTCTTGCCATGTTTGCTTCTGGCATAAAATTAATAAGTGGCCCAACAGCACTGTTGACCGCAGTAGACGTGTACAAAAAAAGCTGTTTTATATTTCACCAGAAGATGAAAGCAGACCCATAACTGTGCTCTCGGCGCATTCGAAAATACGCTCTGAGCACGCTCCGCCTATCCAGATACACCACTTTCGGAATCGTGTTGGGAAAAGTGAATTTGCGAAAACACCCTTCGCTGCATGACTCATACGTGATTATCTTCCAGCCCATTTCTAAAATGGATAACGTGTAGCGATAAATAAAAAGTGAAAATTGGCTTTTTTTTCACCGTGTCTGCCTAATTTGCCAAGAGATTAGCTGTTTTCAAGGAATTCACTTTTGTAGCCATAAGAACAGGATGCTTGAGACTATGACCTGACCTATCATTTTAAAGTGAATTGCTTCAACTAGTATCAACATTTGCAAGGGGGGTTTTGCCGTTTTAATTACCTGGTTTTTGGAGGTCCATGATGGATCGGAATCTCAATAAAGGTAACTGACGAAGTCACATGAAACATCTGGGTCTCTGTGGGATCTGCACATGGAGAGAAATCCCCTCCTCCGCAGTCTAATGTCCATGTGGACAGTGTGGACCTAAAAATAGTCCAAAAAAGGAAGCATTAGTCTTGATTGACTGTTATTTACAATATGCAGCATGATTTGGACTTCTATACACATACCGAACTTGTATAGCTTGGATATTGCTTTGAGCAGTTTCTTCAGTCGTTTCAGTAACAAGACTCCAAATGGAGATATGGATATGGGACGGAATCCCACCACACGAACCATCTCCATCTTCCAAAGAAGTGCTTGAGTTCATATCTAAAAATCAGTTCAGATGACAGGAAAGCAGAAATACACAGCAGTTCGTTCCATGAGCTCATTAGTCATCCATACATCAAACACATTTGACTAAAAAATACATTCTTCATGTGTACGTACATCTTATTTTGACCCAGTCTGCCTCTTTTTCAGAATTTGGGTTTCCCTTTTTTGCAACATATGTGGCTGTGATCAAGTTTGTCTGCAAAGAACCAACAGTGGCTCTGGAGGAGAGAAGACATTTTACTTTGCTTGAGCACATATACTACATTTTATATTATGAGAATCTTACCTGAGGAGATCACACTGGGTCAGGTTTTGGAGGCTGACATGTAAATGACATCCTGATGTTGAATTCATAGCGAACAGAACTGGTTGTTTCTCAGCAGTGAAACATAGCCCATCATGCACTTTAAAGCAGAATAAAGAATAGGTTATTTGTTAATTGATTTTAATACAAAGAACGCTAGAATTCAATTGGTGACAATCGATGATCAACCAAACAACTGTCATCGTATCACCTGGTTTCCAGAGATTGATTGATGTCCTCTGCACAGAGAAAGCAGTGTTCTGTGTGCGCTCAATTCCGGCAATGACGGGCTTTCCCACTTGATAACCTGTCATTCCAGATGCTGGTGTGTTAAGCAGGTATTTCATATTTGACTGAAACAAATCTCACAGATTTTCTCAGGATAAACTGCTCTCACCTGGATTCCCCGAGTTGGACTCTCCCACATAATCTCTCGTCAGGAAAACAGCAGAATACCTCGTGGTTAACTTCACTGCAAAGACAAACTGATTAGAGAACAAAGCCGTCCCCTCGCCTGAAAAAAAAAAAAAAAAGATATGGATTATATAAGGGATGTGTAATGGCCTTGTACCGCTTCCTTTGAAAATGACTGTTCCGACAGAGCGTATCAGGTTGACATTTGTGATGTGATTTCTTTTCCAGTAGAATGTGTAATCCAACGCCAAGGTGACCTTGTCACAGACCAGGCTCTGATCTGAAGGGAAATAAATTCATCAGGCACAGAGGACACAAATCTGCGTGATGATGGTATGCTGTAATATTTGTACCTGGATCAACAACTGCATTTGACAGGAACTGACTCAAATCCCCTATCAATTCATCTCTGACTACGACTGTGACATCACCTAGGAGAAAAGAGAAATTATTTAGCCAAACCATAATGTTTACAGGCAGTGTTTACAGTTCATCAAAGACTTAATACATACCTCCTTGTCCATTGTTCACTCGAACTCTTAAATCTGATGCAAGTGTTTGTAAAGGGAAAGCAGTTGGACAAGAGTTCAGCAGGTTTACACATTTGTGACTAAAATTCTCCAAAAAGGCTACAGGAGCATTGTCAACACAGTGTCCAATTGCCATCTGTGTACAAAACACAGCCAATGTTTTGGTTAGCTTTGGTAAAATGAACACAAAAAAAGACAAACCTTGCCATTGTTACTAATAAATCAAACATTACTAACCTGGGGAATAGTGAACAATTGATCATCCAAAGTAAAAATGGGATTTCCTTGTCTGTAGATATTAAAAACTGGTTCAGACAAAACAGGGATTTGGAAGGAGGGGCGAGGCTTTGGTATTCTAAACAAATCAAATGACAAAATTACAACGCATAAAGAATTTTGGCAATGAATGACATCATAAGAAATTCAACAAAACAATAAAATAACATTTTACATTTTGTCTCCATTGTAGAAGAGTCCCAGATATGGGTTGTTTTCAGGTGGGGAGATGACACACAGAAAGGGAAACCAATCTGGGGAGTTGTCTCTCCGTGCAGAGCAGTGATAGTCTGGAACTGGAGGGCGCTGCCCACCAAAGGGTCCTGGGTGACAGTGCGACTGGAACAGCTTCAACTCTTCAGGCGAACAGTCCTGTTGAAGCAAAGGCAAACATGACATAGAGGATAAATAGAGAAGCTTATTATTATTATTATTATTATTATTGTGATACTGACCCTTTTCTTGCAGGTACCTTGTCACAACAACAGCGGATATCACAGGTCCTAGCAGTGAGGTCACATGGACAGGAGCCCAGAGGTTCATACACTTGGTTTGGAATGACCGTTTGATTGTCTAGAATGGACAAGAGATTAACATTTACTGAAAATTATGGCGCTCTTGTAATTCAAGTTAGAGTATAGCATAGCAGATTCAGTATAACTACCTGTTCTAGGAAAAGCAGAAATCAAATGAGCATGAATCTTGGCCTGGATCAGCAATGATGCCTGAACCGTGTTGCCCACACAGGCAGATACCTGCAGGCTCTCGAGGACACACAACGGCTTTGGACAGCAGTCGGTTTCGTTATCACCACACAAATGCAGACTTTTATTTAACTGCAGATTAACCCGGAGTGCATTCTGTGGAATCACAAATCAAACAAAGGAGGACCATCGCATGTCAAATGAGTGCACTCGGTCATTGTTGCGCAGTTTTACATTTTTTCGGTTTCATCAATGCATGTCGTGACGACGTATAACACTTCGGAAATTGATCTTCCTACCGTTCCAACCAGTTCCTTTGTGACAATCCACAAAGTTTCCTCAGCTGCACATGATGGAGGGTCAATGCTTCCTGTCAATAAACCACAAACCGACAATAGTTACCACGTGCCTTTCCCCCCTCAATCAAAAATGATAAGGAGTTCTTGTTGTATGTACCTGTTACATTAGATGGAAATACTGTGCGTACATTCAGAGAGACGTCTTTTATGTTTCCAAGTAAAAATGCTGTGATTCTCGGTCCAGTGGCAATAATGGACGATGGCTGGAAAACTGATGACAAGGACATGTATGTCTGAACACATTGCTTCCTGGTCGTATATTTATAACATTGAACTGTCGCATTTAAATGTACTAACTCAACTCAGAAATACCATTACTTACCAGGGTTTGTGCTATCCGCCCAACAAAACAGTAGGAAAGATAGGACAACCACCACTTTGACCATTTTATCCGAAGGAGCTTGCGGAGACTTTTTAAGTCATTGATCATGGAGTCAAATCCCGATTCACCAAACACATGTCTAAAAGAGTGTGTGGCTAAAAATCACAGTAACATTGAAGATTGAAGCTACTTTTGAGTTAAGCGTTACTTAGCGACAAACACGAAAACACCCTGTGACGTAGTTATTAAGCGACTTTGGCATGTTGGCGCGCCGCTAAGACGAGTTATCTTTTATTATAATTGGTCGTTGCAAAACATTAAATACGTATTTCAGAAAAAAATCAGCACACAATGCAACCGTATATGGAGAATTAACAGCATCGCCCCTTCCCAGAGGCAAAGTACTGTTGGATAACAAACATAGCAGCGCGATAAAATATACGTATATCCGGTTCTCAACATTTTTTCCCCCCCGTTTTAAAGTGGCGCTTAAAAAATGGATCAAGTTAATTTCATGCGGCTATTAAATTTCAAGAACAGGAAATCTTTATTTAAATCAGCACTTTTTACGTATCTTAAGGCGCCTAGATGTGAGTTTATTTAGACACCGCAGTTTTTTCCTGAGAAATACCAAAACGAAATTCAAAATTATGATATTGTAATAATTAACAAACAAACAATACATAATTAAATATATAAATAAATAATGATGAATTAATTGGAATGAAAAACACCCCAGAAGTAGTACTAATTTCAAGATACATTTTGGTTTAAATATAAATAAATAATAAAACTACACCTAATAAGTAGATGTTTGTATAGAGTTTTAAAATCTCTGTATTTTATCCATAACAAAACCAAAACAGTTTTGTTATTTTGTGAAAGGTTTTACATCTTGGGCATTTTTATCGTGTTCATTAGCTTTATTGACAATTTAAGGCATGAATAGATTTTTTATCCACAGATTCTCATTTAAATTATGTATTTCATAGCAGTCATATTTTTTGCCCAAAAATAAAACTCCACTCACATAAATTCTTTTGTGTACAATTCGCCCGATCACGTGTAGCTCATAATCAAGCGTAAGGGGCTCACTGCGCAGACTCCAAAACAGAGTGACGTGGAGAATAAACCAGCGACCTCCTGCTAAAACTTTATGAACTATGAAAAAAATGCATATCAAGTTGTTTGCTGGTTGATGGTGACCCTGCTATATGAGGACTTACCGTATCTATTTTATCTTTGGAAGGAGCTTTATTTTCAGCCAAGCGAAGAGGGATATAGCCTTTAGCTGGTATAACGATAGAGAGAACCTGTGTATGGATAGCGTTAGGACGTGAAGCAAGTCAAGTGTATTTGTACCACAGGATTCAAAATATGACGCTGGATGAACTCGACGCAACTTGCGGGACACTGGCTGAAATTTAATGAACGTTATCTATCTTCGACCAGCTTGTTAGCTTGCTAACAACAGCAGCCACTCAGCAGAGAAGAAGGGAGCAGCAAGCTAAAATGGGCTCTTTGCTGCGGGGTGAAGAAATGTGCTTGGCCCAACTGTTCCTTCAGTCCGGGTCAGCATATGACTGCATCGGTGATCTAGGAGAACTGGGCATTGTAGAGTTCAGAGATGTATGTTCTGATGCAGTTTACATTTTCTTGCGGAAATTGTCTCTCACAAATGCATTCATGACCGTTGTTACCATTCTTCGCTGAGGTTTCTAAATTAAAATACGAAATGAAAAATGACGCGTTAAATTTCATTTTGCCGTGCAACAGCTGTTGACGTTTGTGTGGTTTCCTGTTTCAGCTTAATCCCAGTGTTAATGCATTTCAACGAAAATATGTCAACGAAATCAAAAGATGTGAAGAGATGGAGAGGATCCTTGGTATGTATTTTTTGATCTGAAACAGAATACCAATGGGTTTGAGTGAAAGCCAATATGATAGGATTGTGATTAATGAATTTATGTGAGTAATTGTGTAAATTGAAAGTATGAATGCAGTGACTTAGTTCAAGGCCTGGAGAAAGCTGTAATTGCATAGAGTAGTAATACAATAAAGAACAGAGCGTCTTCTCATTGAATTCAATTGAAAGTCAGTGACTGTTGTTATGAGAATGCCATCCTGTGTTCATTGAGCTGAATGTGATGGCTTTCACTCAACTGAACTTTTTCATTCAGTCAAGACTAGAGAATAACTCCCTAACGCGGCTTGAAAGGCTGGTAATAAGATTTGTTTAAAATACACAATAGCTTCATGCAGAGTTTTAAACTGCCCCATGTGTTGTCCACAGGCTATCTGTTGAGAGAAATCAAGAAAGCTGACATTTCCTTGCCAGACGGCGATGTTAACCCTGTGGCTCCTTTACCAAAACACGTGATGGGTATAATGGTATGTCCACAGCCTTTATTACACATTTTGACTCCTAGTCAGCAACGCGGCGGTTGTGTATGCATGTGTTTGTGCAGGAGCAACTACAGAGGCTGGAAGTAGAGTTAGGGGAGGTCATGAGGAATAAGGAGAGATTGCAGAAGAATCTGTTGGAGCTCACAGAGTACACACACATGCTGCGCATCACTTGCAACTTTGTGCAGAGAAGCACTGAGGTAAGTGTACTGTAGTAGCTGGCATTTCTTGTTGTGCATGTAACACTGGAAATTACATATTAACACCCAGCCTGATAACACATGAAGAGTGGAATCTGCTGTTTCATACATTTTCTTCTCTCCCCTCCCTTGACTATGGATCGCTTTCCCTCTAGAGAGAGCCGTTGCAAGTTGCATATGAGGAGTTTCCTTTCCTAGAAAAAGACACAATGATGGATTACAGCAGTATGCAGAGGCTTGGAGCCAAACTAGGGTAAAATGAAAACTCTGTTTGTTGTATAACATACAACATATCAAAGCTAAGCAACATTTGAATGGGCAATATTTGCGAGTGTTTGCGAAGGTTGCGAATGTTTTCCTTGCGACAAGAAAAAAAAAAAACATTTAAACTGTTGGCAAGCACCCGGAGAACATTGGGTGAACGCTTACAACCTTGAATGATCCCTGACGAGAACACAACATTCGCTACATTTGCCATCACTTGCATACGTTCGCCCCTCAGTGGGATACGGGCTTTTGGGACCAGCTCTAGTCCAGTGCCAAATGGTTGGATGGATGGATAGCTAGATAAGTAAAATACATGCATGGTTGTGCTGTTTGTGAATCTTGTTTTCATTCTTTCGCAGTTTCATTTCTGGGCTCATCCAGAGGACAAAGATCGAGGCCTTTGAGCGAATGCTGTGGAGAGTGTGTAAAGGCTTCACTATTCTCAGCTATGCTGAAGTTGAGGAGTATCTCGAAGATCCTGACACTGTAGGTCTTTAAATTGGCTCTTGTTTGCCGTGTTACCTGCACATTTTGATTACATAAATTTAAGCTATGAGTGACCCTAATATCCCAAATAACATAATCATCATTTTATTGTGGCTTTTTAAAATTTAGTAACATTGGTTTGGTTACTGATTTTTGTGTGTGTTGGTGGATGGGTGGAGGGGGTATTTGTCACAGTTTACTTTGGGCATATCAGGTAAAAAAACAGTGGTATGAGATACACCGTCTTACCATGTTACCATAACGCAGATTGCTAAAATGTTGTGTGAAAATAATATCATGCGGATGTGCTTAAAATTATGTTTTGGAATCTCTTTCTTGGCATCACGGCAGCTAAATTGTTAACACGTCTGCCTCACAGTTGTTCACAAAAATCAATGGAATCTTTTTTTCTTCTTCTTGTTGTGATGGTAATATTCTTAAATGAAGCCATTATGCCTTTTTTTATAGGGCGAGCCCACCAAAAGTGTGGTGTTTCTAATCTCCTACTGGGGAGAACAAATTGGCCAGAAAGTGAAGAAGATCTGTGACTGGTAATATTCCACACTACTATATTGTATTGCTGTGGAAAAGAAAGAGTCGCCTTCAAGTGATACCTGTTTTCTTTCCACCCCTAGCTACCACTGTCATCTGTATCCATATCCCAGTAACAATGAGGAGAGGAACGATGTTGTGCAAGGACTAAGTACTCGCATTCAGGACCTGCACACTGTATGTCCTCTTTTTTGTTGGTTTTTTTCCTTGCACTGGTTCAATTGGTGACAGAATGCAAGTTTGGTGTGTTTGTCATTGACTAACGGATATTCCTTGAAAATACGTTTACTGTCATCTTGTTAAAATGTGATATACGGAGGTTAAATATGAAAAGTGAGGCAACACAGTTAACAGCAAACCATAGATGCACTGAAAATGTTAAGACGTTAAAAAAAAAGGACTTGGGCCACATTCCAAAAAAATTTTAAACCATTTTAAAAACCTCTAAATAGATTATCTCCATTTCAGTTCAAGATAATATGCAAATAGATTTCAAGAAATGGATATCATATTTGAATAATTTTAAAAAACCTGATGTACTGTATCCAGATCACGTGCAAATTAAGACACGTGCATACATATCCATTATCACATCATAACACCACAGTACAGATAGAAAAGTCGCCACAAAGAGGCTCTCTTAAATGTGTAACCAATTTCTTCTGAGTTAGCAAGCGAGGAAAAGTTTCTCTACGGGTCACTGCCTAGTAAATCGTTTGTTAACTTTAACACACTGTGATTGAAAAATCCAATTGCTCTCCTTGTAGCACATGATCAGCATAAGATCCCGGCAAGCATTTTTTTTCTTTTTCTAAATACGGTACACCTACTTGAATTCTATCCCTTCTGAATGTGTTTTTTCAATCTCAAGCTTATATCTGGAAATATCCACTTTGTGTTTATATCTGGATCATAAAAATACAGACCACATGTAGTATGTCTTGCTGGTAATTCTATGAAACCAATTTGTTGCTGTTGTTTGCAGGTACTTCATCGAACTGAAGATTACCTGAAGCAGGTCCTGATCAAGGCCTCCGAATCGGTCTACACTTGGGTCATCCAGGTCAAAAAGATGAAAGCTATCTACTACATTCTCAACCAGTGTAGTTTTGACGTCACCAATAAGTGTCTTATTGCTGAGGTCTGGTGTCCTGTCGATGAGCTTCCGACTCTGAGAAGAGCACTCGAAGAAGGATCGGTAAAGAAACTCTTCCACCACTACCGACTTTGTCATTAGTTTGTGAAACGAGGAAGATAATTTATTTTTGTGCCATTTTCAGATTCAAATTTCAGATTTAGTTTTAATGGCCATTAAAGATTCGAAATACTTCACTTTGACATGGAGAAGCACTTTTATTGTGTACGTTCTTTCCTTTAATTTTGTTTATGGGGGGGGGGGGGGCGGGGCTTCGGTTGAAAAGGCTACTTTCCCTGTAAATTTAACTAGGCTTGCCATTCCCGTTTATTTTTTTTCAGTGCTCATAACTCCATACTTGTGTGAGCCCGTTGTGTCTGCACCTGCCAAACTCTCCACTTCTGATTGGCTTACAATGAAATTTGACTCTAACCCGCCAATCATCACCACTTATGCAGTTGACTCGTGCCCCTTCACAAAGTAAAAGAAAAACAAAACAAACAAAAAAAAACCCCGACCTCTTAGTTTAGAGGTCCCGCTTGTCCAATGAAAACTCTTTCAGTGATTTACTAATTAAAATAATGTTGCGCTGTTTTTTTTGGCGACAACAGAAACAGCGTTGAATGAAAAAGTAATTACTGTATATTCCGTATCACTGAAAGAAACATTATTCCCCATGCCGTTACTCCCATCAATGTTCATGTTAATTCTGGTGACGTGTATTTTGTTTGACAGAGGAAAAGTGGATCAACAGTTCCATCCTTTGTCAATCGCATACCCACCAATGACACTCCCCCTACCCTGATAAGGTCCAACAAGTTCACTGTTGGCTTCCAGAACATTGTGGATGCCTATGGAGTAGGGACATACAGAGAAGTCAATCCTGGTAAGCGGGTATCTTTTTACTTTTTGCTGTGACAGTTTTTGTTGTGGAAATAGATGAATTTGACAAAATATTTATTTATACTCTTGGAGACCTGCCTCGTACATTATAATTACTGCCCCACCGTTTGAGAAGTATTACAGGTCATATTGCTGTTGTTCCTAATATCTTCCCCACTCTTTATTGTAGCTCCTTTCACAATTATTACATTCCCCTTCCTGTTTGCCGTGATGTTTGGAGACATGGGTCATGGTCTTCTTATGGCTGCCTTTGCTTTTTGGATGGTGTTGTGTGAGAACAACCGCAAGCTTAAGAATACCAGGAATGAGGTAAATTGCTTTACAACGTGTTATCGAAGTGTACCTGTTTCCTGACAAGGCTGACTTGTAACTGGATGATTTGCTGTCCAGATCTGGAACACTTTTTTTGAAGGTCGTTACATCATCCTAATGATGGGCCTTTTCTCTGTTTATACCGGCCTGATATACAATGACTGTTTCTCCAAATCCATGAACATCTTTGGTTCTGGATGGAGCGTCAAAGCCATGTTCACAGCTAATGCGTGGAAGTAAGTGTGTCCCAATGACAAACACAAAACATCCAGGAAAGCTTGTGAAAGAGTCAAATATTCTGCTTTCAACTCACTATGGTGGTTTCATCCTCTCCAAATAGTGTTCAGGATGTCAGAGGGAATGGCTTTCTTACTCTGGATCCAAATGTCACTGGAGTGTTCAAAGGACCATACCCTCTTGGAATTGACCCAGTGAGTGGACGGTGTTGAAGTCTCGTCACATGTAAAATCACAATAAAATAACCTCTTATGGTGTTTAAGGATTTCTTCAGCTGCTTTGTGCTGCCTGCTATTTTTGGAGAATACATGATTGTGTTTGTCTTATTCAAGATTTGGAACTTGGCTTCAAACCGTCTTACGTTTCTGAACTCCTATAAGATGAAAATGTCAGTCATATTGGGCATCGTTCACATGAGCTTTGGGGTGATCCTCAGCACTTTTAATCACTTGTAAGTATTTGATATTTCATGGTAACATGAGATGAACGCAAACGATAGGACTTGATTGTTTATCTCACTTTTATTCATGAAAACAGGCACTTCAGGAGGAAGCACAATTTGTACTTGGTATTTCTCCCCGAGATCTTGTTCTTGCTATGCCTCTTTGGATACCTGGTCTTCATGATACTCTACAAGTGGCTCTTCTTCTCTGCCAAGAACTCCAGACAGGCTCCTAGCATCCTCATTCACTTTATAAACATGTTCCTCATGCAAGGGGACTCGGTGCAGCCCCTCTACCCTGGACAGGTGAGGAACTAAAGTGTCCCGCTTCCTACCAAATATTTGGCCCGCTGTGGGTAAACGTAACTAATACTGCTGAAACTGATTTTGTTGTTTATAAAAATCTCTGTCTGACACATGAACGGTTGTTAAACTACAGCACTTCAAAATGAGCACTGATAAACACACCCTTGGAAAAGAGACCTTGGTCTAATTTTTTTTTGTTTGTTTTTTTTTTTTGGGGTGGGGGTCAGATGGATGGATAAAGTTTTTGACTGAGTGTTATGCACCTGTAAAATGAAAAGCGATCATTCTAAATTATTTAGCTCTTCTGAAATTTTAGTAGATCGTTCGTAGATATGTAAAGTTTATTTATGGGGGTGGGGGGGACCACTTTGTAGGTGAATTTGGATTTTTTTGTTTTTGTTTCCAGAGCGGCTTGCAGATGTTTCTGGTAGTCATAGCTGTGCTCTCAGTGCCTGTCCTGTTCCTTGGGAAACCACTCTACCTCTATTGGCTTCACAGTGGAAGTCATCGGCTTAGTTTGTACAGGGTGAGTAGAGTACTTATTTGCCAGTCAAAATGTTTCCAAGTATGTTTAAGCAAATCTGAGTTGATGTCATATGTATTCTCAGGGTTATGAGCGTGTGCGTCATAGCAGTGAAGAGGAGCTCTTCTTGTTACGGACTCATGACATGGAGGAGGGCAGCAGTCACAGTGAGCTCTCCTCGAGTGGGGAGCAGCACACGGAGGAGGTCAGCATTGTCAGTTACTGCACTCCAGCAAAATCTTGACAAAACCAATAAGCTACTTTCTTTTTTGTTTTTGATCTAACAGTTTGACTTTGCTGATGAGTTCCTGCACCAGGCCATCCACACTATAGAATACTGCCTAGGGTGCATCCTCATTCACTTTATAAACATGTTCCTCATGCAAGGGGACTCGGTGCAGCCCCTCTACCCTGGACAGGTGAGGAACTAAAGTGTCCCGCTTCCTACCAAATATTTGGCCCGCTGTGGGTAAACGTAACTAATACTGCTGAAACTGATTTTGTTGTTTATAAAAATCTCTGTCTGACACATGAACGGTTGTTAAACTACAGCACTTCAAAATGAGCATTGATAAACACACCCTTGGAAAAGAGACCTTGGTCTAATTTTTTTTTGTTTGTTTTTTTTTTTTTGGGGTGGGGGTCAGATGGATGGATAAAGTTTTTGACTGAGTGTTATGCACCTGTAAAATGAAAAGCGATCATTCTAAATTATTTAGCTCTTCTGAAATTTTAGTAGATCGTTCGTAGATATGTAAAGTTTATTTATGGGGGTGGGGGGGACCACTTTGTAAGTGAATTTGGATTTTTTTGTTTTTGTTTCCAGAGCGGCTTGCAGATGTTTCTGGTAGTCATAGCTGTGCTCTCAGTGCCTGTCCTGTTCCTTGGGAAACCACTCTACCTCTATTGGCTTCACAGTGGAAGTCATCGGCTTAGTTTGTACAGGGTGAGTAGAGTACTTATTTGCCAGTCAAAATGTTTCCAAGTATGTTTAAGCAAATCTGAGTTGATGTCATATGTATTCTCAGGGTTATGAGCGTGTGCGTCATAGCAGTGAAGAGGAGCTCTTCTTGTTACGGACTCATGACATGGAGGAGGGCAGCAGTCACAGTGAGCTCTCCTCGAGTGGGGAGCAGCACACGGAGGAGGTCAGCATTGTCAGTTACTGCACTCCAGCAAAATCTTGACAAAACCAATAAGCTACTTTCTTTTTTGTTTTTGATCTAACAGTTTGACTTTGCTGATGAGTTCCTGCACCAGGCCATCCACACTATAGAATACTGCCTAGGGTGCATATCCAATACAGCTTCTTACCTCAGGCTCTGGGCTCTCAGTCTGGCACATGCCCGTAAGTATGAAGCCTTCTCATCCAGCCAGTGCAGTTACCAACAACTCCTTGATGCCTGTACAGCTTCACGGTGAAGTGGAACTTAAGTTCAAACGAGTTTTGTTTTGAGATCTTGGTCGCCCTCCAGGTAATTAAAATAAGGTTAATTTAGAAAACGACTTAAATAGCTTCTATTCTTGTTCTTTTGGTCATGACCCACACCTTGTGACCCTAGAGTAAGGGTGGGAAACGACATCGACCGGTTAACCATTAGCTTTGCCTTTCTGTTCAGCTCCCTCCTCATACCACGATAATCAGATGCAGTCTATCACTGAGGAGGGTTTCAAATTATTCTCCCCACCGACCCATAACCTCTCAGTTAAGGTCGGCGCCTCCCCATCCCCACCACACAGAGTGCTCATGGTGTATTGTGCTTTCCCTTCCTGAGGTGAACCAGAATTTCCTCTAAGCGTTCCGAAAGCCGTTCTCTTTTGTCTCACCAAACTCCTCCCTTGGTCAAGTTTTTCCCTTAGTCACCACCAAAGTTGCATTCCAGTCAGCTCACAGCGGTCTCACATGCCAAAAAGACCCATTATGTCTCCTTCAGCTCAACAGCATCGCTCACTGTTGGTGCCTACCTGAAGTGGGCTTTTATGAACCCTGATCCAAATTTTAGTGAATGTCTGTGGAAGGAGCAGAAACATTCGGTCAGTTCATGTTTCAGTGAAAGTTTCAAACAATATTTGATTGCAGTGATTGTCTCAAAAGGTTGTGAAACAAAAGAAAAAATGTTTTTGGTTGACATTTTTGTTTTCCTAAATGAATTTCAATGGGTATCACTCATGCGGATTTTCTGTATTCGCGTGATGGCTCGGTCCGTGTCACCTCATAACAAGCGGGTGTCAAATGTACACGTCATAACACTTTGTATAAGGAGGCATTTTTCTGCACACAGAGCTATCCGAAGTACTTTGGGCCATGGTGATGCGAGTAGGACTGCGAATGGAATCGATTCTTGGGGTTTTTTTCTTAGTGCCGGTGTTTGGCCTGTTTGCCGTTCTCACCGTGTCAATCCTGCTGGTAATGGAGGGCCTGTCTGCTTTCCTCCATGCCCTTCGACTGCACTGGTAAGATGCCTACATAGGTGCACGAACTGACATGGACTTTATTGAATCTTTTTAATTAAAAAAAAAATCTATTTTTCCTCCCTCAGGGTGGAGTTTCAGAATAAATTCTACAGTGGAACTGGAGTCAAGTTTTATCCGTTTTCCTTCTCTCTCCTGCCCTCCAGCTTTGAACAGGAAGGGTTACTGTGAAGTAATGGACATTCGCTTGGATGATTTAAAAAGCCAAAATGTGATTATTCCAGTGATTTCATCATCTAGTTTGATTTTTTTATTTTATTTTTTTGTGTCCCCACTTTACCCATTTTCCTTAGTGAGTAGACCTTTTAAGAGGACCACAACACCCTACAGCATTTAAGAACACTGCCAGTTTGAGATGTACCAAAAATACAGTTGTTCTAATGATACAGTAGAGAGTTTGTACAGTAAATATTGTAGGCTATTTTGTACCATAGACAGCATATGTGTCACTTTAGGGTACAGATGATGTGGTTTGTAATTTCAATTTTATCATTAGGCCCAACTTGATGTCAAGTATTACGAAGCACTTCCGCCAAGTTGAGAATTTGATAAAGTGAAGTAAGTTCATGTGCACACAAACCTTGTTAGATTAGATTTGGTTATCTCTAAGGTTATTGTTATTTATAAAAGAACCGTCTTTTCATTTTCCACCCACACATTTCTTATTTGTGCACATTACCTAATTATTCAAAACATAATTTGCCGACTTCATCTTTTTTACTTTTTCCCAAGTTTCAGTTTTGGCACATTTGGTTTCCATACACTTGGTAGAAAGCAAGCCTTCATTTAATAGCTCAGCCTTTGGTTGCTTGCCTTAATACAACGAATTAACACCATAAATGCCTTCTGTTAGCCTCGCCTTCTTAATTTATGATACCAAAACACAACGTATGATCTGGTATATTTTTATGTTTGTAAATAAAAAGTGTAAGTCGGCAAGGTGTGAGATGACATATTACTGCTTTAACAGGATTATTATTTTTTTATTCAATTATAAAATGCTGCAGAATTAAAGATGAACACACATTTGTTGTTTTCGTATTGTCATCTTTGTATCTGCCAGTTACTGCACGATCTTGCATTCTATGCATGGATAAGTCAATTCAGTGATTGCTGGTTAGCTGTTTACCGCATCTTCAATGAGTGATCAACAGTCACAGCACAGGTCTTTATCAAATGTGATTATACGGTAAAGTCTGGCATCAGCGGTATGTTAAACTTGAGGTGATTATGACTGGCATCAGGAATTACTGAGGGCTAATTTAGTTTATTTTACCCGTGATTGTTGTCCCATGTTCTCTGGCAGAACAGTCATTGATAATAAGATACCACGTAGTTTTGACAAGTTTTCATTCATACCAGTTGTATTGTTTAAGGCAATGCTCTTTTAACCATTAATCCCAGGTTTGCTTTGCCATTTGTGGTAATATTATGTATATGTAAACACTCCAACTTTCTCAAAATTCTCTATTGCTTGCTTATTTTGTGTCAGACTGCAACTTTTACTTTATGTAATATAAAATGTTTGGAGATGGTTGACTTCATTTAAATAATTTGTTTAGAAAGATTTAATAAAATTATTTTTGCACCCATTATAAGAACAGTGTGGCTCTTTGCTAATGTATAAAGTGATGTTCTGTACATCTTCTCAATAAATCAAGTTGGATATGTGAGGTAAAATCTCTGGTGATGTTTGAACCAACATCTCTGGGAACAAGAACAAATGCCATTGTTTTATTTGCAACATACTCAACAATTGTGATATAACAACTGGACATTTGAACAGTTGGGTTTCAATAATGAAGAAACTGAATCCAATTAATAAGCCAAATGTATAGTTTGAATGCATCTATTTCTATTTACAGTACACTGAGAAAATACTTTCTCCCCTCCTTCAAAGAAAGAAGCACCCACAGTGGTCCCTGAGATAACACAACTGGAACTTGACAAATGTCACAGAAAACAGTTTGAATAAAGTTAGAAAATGTTATTTACATTTAGTCAATATATTAACAATTAAGGAAGTTATGAAATTTTAAAGACTTCAGAAAGTAGGCAAAAATGACCCCTTGTTCCAAACTCAAAACAGAAAGATTGGCCTGAAATCATTACTAATAAAAAGACATGGTCAGGTGACTGGAGCAGGGAAGGGTGCACAGAAAGACGCCATCTTGGAAAATTCGGAATGATCAAAAGTTTTCCAACCATTTTTCCGCCACGGACAGTTACATGGTCTGACTGATATTTCATGGATCGGCAACCATCTGTTCCATTTCTGCCCTGGTGATATTGTACATTTGGGGCGTATATACTCTGCTGCAGGATTTTTATTTTTCAACGTATCTGTACGGCCTAGTACAGAGTGCCGACAAAGCGATACCAGGCCGCAAGCCAGTGGTTGAAGACCACTATTGGAGTGGGCCTGGGCTCCAGCAGAGATTTATTCCTAACAACGCCCCTTGCATCCAGCACAGGGTATCTTGAATCTATGCAGGCAATTATGAAATGTCAAGGCTATGAAGACATTCTGCAGCGAAATGTGCCTCTTACTGTCAGAAAAAAAATGCCATTCGCAATTTGCCATCCATGCATGGGTCCTCCAACAGGACAGAGGACCAAAACATTGAATTATATTCTGGCGAAACCTGTTCCTGTGAAATGCGAGTTGACCAATGTAAGGTATTTTATGGAACATACAGTAATATGCACAGTTTTCGAAAGAAAGAAGCAGTAAGCTTTTACGACCGCTGCGCCTTTCTCTTGTCTTGAAGCAGGAAGTCCTTCAGTTTGTTGGTTGCTGGGACGACGATTTACATGGCACTCATCCACTGCGTAAGCGTACCAGAACTTGCCAAATTTACAATGTTAAGAAACATTAATTTGTAGTAATGGCTCACTATGATATGCGCGTGGAATGGATACGACAGCGAGTTCGTGCGTGTTTCAATTTAACCGATAACAAATGTTTTGACGAACTTCTGAGTAGGAGAGATGGAAAAGAGGAGGAGGAACTTATTCGCTATTTAAATGTCGTTTCTGAAGAAAACACTGTGTCGTGCCTTCTCTTTATAAAAACTGTCCGAGAGGAGGAGATTGATGTTGAAATTCCACAAGGTGAGTTACATTTTTTTTCATGACATTATTTTAATGTTCTCTTAAATATACACAATCTAATGTTCCCATTGCACCAGTAACTTCAGAAAAGAGCAACTCCAGTGACTCTTTGGATCATGAAAAGGAATCGGAGATTCAAAGAGGAAATAAGACTCCTGAACAACCCATCAGACATGTGAGATTTAATAAAAACACATTTTTAAAAAGCTGGTAAACATGATGCGATAAATAAATAAACCTGTGTGTTTTCAGACGATTCACGAACTAGTTTATCACACTGAGCTTCACATGGCTATAAACCAAGTTCCAGAGAGATTTGCCAAATCTCGAGTTTTATATTTCCTCAGGACCACAAATAGTAAGAACAGTGTCAAGATGATCAAAATTGTATTGGGGAAACCAATACATTGTTATCCGTGTTCCATTTCAGAGACCATTATAGAACCACTTGACATAATTGAAGCCAATCAGCTGATGCCCAAGTTCTTCGAAACCAGTTTGCATAATGGACACAACCTGCAAACACTGCAGAAAAAACTTGTACATGTAAGTGAGTCTCACAGTCATAGCCGTCAGTAACAAGATGAAAGGGACTTGGAACAAATCTACCAAGACAAATTACAACTTATGTACTTTTTTTTTTTTTAGATCTATATTCCATTAATGACTGCTCATCAGCTGAAGAAAACTAAGCCTGGCTGTCTGGCTGAAGCCGCTTCTCCATGTGAAGAATTCAGTGGTGGTAAAGAAAGCCCAGCCAAGACAAGTGACCAAGCACCCATTCGTAATGAGTTACTCAACAGCACGCACACGTTTTTGGCTTTGGTCAATTCAACTATTCAACAGCTTAAAACTCAAGGTTTGTTTCTCACATTCTGTATGTCAATTTGCAGCTTTTAAATTTTGGAGGGGTTGTTTTTATTTTCCTAATGAAAAAAAAGAAAATTTCTCTTGTTGGAGGTAATTATCAATACTTTTAGAAGTGAATTTTCCCAGACGGATTATTATAGGATATGTCATTCTTTCTTGAATGGCAACAGATATACTAAAAAGCAGTGACTGCAAATTTGAGACTGGTTTCAAAAGATTGAAAATATGGAACAGTGAAAGCATACCATTTCCATGTTCCATCATTTCCATGTCAGTGTTGACTAGTAACTTCTTGACTAAAATGTGTTCCATTTTTATTGCAGATGACATTGCACTGAGCATCCCAGAGCTAGATCTGAAGCCAGATGTCGGTGACCTGCTGACCAATCCAGCAGTAGTAGAGAAGTTGGAGCAGTGTGTGATGAACTGGCAGACTCAGCTTACTGTCGTTATTGAGGAGCAAGAAAAAAAAAAGCCACAGACACCTAGTCCGATGGCAGAAATAGTTTTTTGGCAGGACCGCGTCTCCATCCTGACTGCTCTGAGAATGAGGCTTCATCAACCTGTGGTAAAAAAGATTCTGCTGGTACTGACCAAAGCAAAAGCAGGTGTGATTCCGACGATGGAGGCGACAGAGGCTCAACTTGTTAAATACTGCCTGGAGGCAGACGAAAATGTATGTTTCCTCCAAACACTGGAAAGGCATTTCAAGGTGAGTTACCGGTATAATGTGTTATCAAAATTTCGTGAAATATTTCAGTGTTCAGAAAAGCAGGGAAAAAAAATTATTGACACGAAGAATATTAGAATAAACTCACCAAGGGTTTTCTGTCGTAGAATCTGGCCACAGGAGCAAATTTTAATGTGGTTCGGGAGACCATCCCATCACTGATGAACAGCCTACAAATTGTGTGGTTAATATCCAGCCACTATAACAAGAATGAACGCATGGTCCCTCTGATGGAGCGCATTGTTTGGCAACTGTCTGAGCGTGTGGCTCAAGTCATTGACATCCACGTGCTGTTCAAGTAGGTGGATTTTATTGATACATGACGTAACTATTATTTCGTTTTCTGTCTTGAGAATCTGATTGTGTCACTTGGACAGAGATGAAAGAAAGGTGGCAAAATCCAAGGTGAATGATGCGAAGCAAGTTCTGGATTTGTGGAAGTCGTCCTACTTTGAAGTGCGTGCTGAAATTGAACGAGGAGGCACTGGTAAACGTTGGGAGTTTGACAAGAGAAAGCTCTTTGAGAAAACTGATTACATGGCTTCCATCTGCCAGGACTTGTACAATGTTTTGCAGGTCAGCGTTCGTATTCTTATGTGAGTAAGGAACATGTAACGACAGCTCCATATTTAATATTTGTACTGGTTAATGCAGAATTTGGACGAGTATTTCCACATCTTCAGCCCAGAGTTAAAAAGTGTGACTTTGGATCCAAAACGTTTTGATGAAATGCAGGCCAAAGTGGACAACCTTATCTTACCTTTTGAGGGAGTAACTTTTGATCCTTTCAATATCTGCAAGATGAGCAGCTGGAAAATCATCATGCAAAACTTCAACAGCAGTGTTTTTGTAAGTTTGGAATTCACAGGCATTGTCAACATAGGCTATACATGTTAATTTGGATTAATGCTGTTGTTCTGTACCTTGTATTTGTGTTTGATCAGGCAATGGAGAGGGAGGTGATTGCCTTTATTGACAAATCTTTCATGTCACTGCGTTCTTCAACTGCTGCTTTTGGAATGCTTGTGAAGTACAAAGATATACGGTCTAGACCAGCCATCAATAATCATTTGCTGAAGAAGACTAATGACCTTCTGGCTCAGTATTGCAAAGAGGTTTGTTAATGATCACTGGTCTTGCATATGTTTAGTAGCCATACTTAAAACATTGTAAGCAAGGCAAATTAGTAGACTATCAGTTCATGTTTATGTTTTTCAGTATAGTGTATGAAGCAATCACCCAGTGTCTAACGCTCATCTGGGGTTGTGGGTTATGGGGGCAGCATCTTAAGTAGGGAAGCCCAGACTTCCTTGTCCCCAGCCACTTCATCCAACTCATCTGGGTGTGGGGGGGATCTCAAAGCTTTCCTGTGCCATTTGGGAGACATAATCTCTTCAGGTTGTCCTCGGGCAACCCTGGGCTTCCTCCCTGTGGGGCATGCCCGGACCAACTCACCAGGGAGAGGTGCCCGAACCACCTCTGGCTCTTCCCAATGGGGAGGAGCAGCGGCTGGACTCTGAGTCCCTCCCAAATGACCAAGCTTCTCGTCTCTGTAAGGGAGAGTCTGGACACCCTATGGAACAAATTCATTTCCGCCACTTCCATCTATGATCTTCTTCTTTTGGTCACAACTCACAGTTCAAATGTACAGTACAGATGCCGAGGGTTTATTCCTCCCAGATTTGAGATTCGATTTCCCGACGCAGCCTCTTTTCCAGCGCCCCTGATAGACCTTATTAGTGAGTCTGAGGTGTGTGATCCCTGTATTAAGCATGATATTTTCTTTAGGTGGACATTGTGAATGAAATCTTTGAGGACAATAAAAACAAACCAAAAATAAATAAGAATGAGCCCCCTGTGGCAGGCAGCATCAGATGGACACATTCCCTTTTTCACCATGTAAAAGAAGGAATGCTTCTTCTCCTGACAATGCCGGGTTTGTTGGAGAGTGAAATGGGAAAACTGGTGAGTTATTCCATTTTTCCACAGCTGTAGTGAGTCTGGCACTTAAGATTCAATTTAGACAGAATTGAAGAATCATTCAAAACTCTCGTACGACTCATAGGCAAAAAACAAATACTTGGAAATGGCAAGAAAAATGAATGAGTATGCTGTTAAAAAGTATCGGTCATGGGTGTCTGATACTGAACGCAACTTGCCATTGTTACTGAAGACACCCATTTTGGCCATCAGTGTGAATGAAAGCCATATCCAGAGCGAGCTGGTACGTATCATCGTAATAACCTTGCAGTGGTGCAACATTACTGTGTTGTATTTCTTGAGATTTATTTTGAAATGTATCATTTAGGTCAACCCTGCCAAGTCTGAAATCCATTTACAGAAGTATCGGCGATATTGTGCAAACTTTCCACCGGAGATTATGACAATAATTTCAGAGACAAAAAACTTGATTTCAATGTCCTTCTCTATGCCTGAGGTTGCTCAAAATGTGACTCTACAGGAGCTCAACTTCATAAGGTACCGGTAGTCATACTCACCAAGGCCTAGGAAATACAATAAAAAAAAAAAACACTTTAAATTCTGCTTTTCATATTCGACACAGGTACAGTAATGATCTACATAAGCTTGTCAGCAGCTACAACTCTATAGTGGATACTCTGAGTGATGCAAAGATCGCCATGTTGTCTCAAATCATCAAAAGGGTTGAAACGCTGTTGTTGTCAGGATGCAAGAGACTTAACTGGAATTCCTTAGGTATGGTGCTAAAATTATGCTTTGACATCTTGTTCCGGAAAAATAAAAATCTCTGTGACATGAAAGTAATGCCTTTATGTTTAAATTTAGCAATTGCAGATTTCATCAATGAGGCCAATCAGGAGCTCTCAAAGTTTGAGTCAATTGTCAGTCAAATAGAGAACAATGAGATTGATATTGAAGCCAAGTTGCAATCCATCACGATGGCAGACCTCCTGAAATGCCCTGCTCCAGACAAGACGGACCTTTTACCAAGTATATTCAACAAAAATGCTCACATTTGTAATCAAATGTCATACATCGCACCAATGATGATTTTATTGTATCTTTTTTTTGTTTTTCTCAGGTGTCAGGGAGTTTTGTGAATGTGTTGATAGAGAGCAATTCAAGACAGTGAATTCGTTGAAAAGCAAATACGCTGACATTGGACCTGTCATCTCAAAGGTGGAACACTTGATCATGGAAACAAACACTGGCAAGTGCGCCAGTATGTCAGGATATTATGCATTCTGGGAACGCAAGGTGCACAATTCTCTCATACACATGCTTCTGAGGTAATGTCCTGTGAAGCAGGAACAATTATCGACCACCACACAAGGACCAGCTCTTGAACAAGCATTGTGTTGATTGCCACATTCAGGAACATCAAGGCTTTCAATGCTGCGCTGATGGGGAGCGACCCTCTCTTCCGTATCAATGCCATCCTCTCCGCCCCCAAGATTTTGTTGCAGCCTAAAATAAACGAGATCTACCAGTTACTTATGCAGCGTATCCGAGATTGTGTCGAGTGCACCAAAGTAGGACCGTTATTTCCTCTTCTGTGAGCCATCGCAGATTTTAGGCCGGGGATGTGCATCGGTGTGTGAAATCTGTCCACCTCCATGTTTGTGTTCCAGGAATTTGTGCGCTGGATGAATGGAACCTGCATTGAGTGCCCACCACAGCATGTAGATGGTGATGACTTGGTGACTTTTAGCTTCTATGAAGAAGTGTGTCATCATCCTCAAATCAATGAAAGTGCACTTGCAGTATCCGAGAATATTCAGCGGTTGTTGCTTTCTGTCGACCAGCACCTTAACCATTGGAAACAGTACCAGGCTCTATGGGAAAGGGACAAAGCCACAGTTTGTGAAAAGTTTGCTGCCAAAAATCCATCATGTGTCATGTATGATAAGAGGCTTCAGTTTTATGATCACATACATCAAAAGGTGGTTGTAGAGCCTTTGTTTAAGAATGTACACATTGTCCAACTAAACCTGGAGCCACTGTGCCGGACTGTGCAGGAGATGTCAGGGTACTGGATCAGTTCACTGGGGAGATTGCTCAACAAATCTGCCAAAGATGAACTCTTCAATTTAAAAGATGACCTCATGGTAACATGCATGCGTGCATGCATCCCTATACATGACTCAGAAATGTGAACAACTTTTTTTTTAACCAATTTTAATCATCCTTTTGATCATTTGTGTTCCGTAGCAACTTTCTGAGAAGCTGAAACAGAGTCCTGACACTTTTGAGAACTTGAAGAATGTCCTTGGGACTGTGTCAAACATTCGAGACATGTCTCTTAATGTGGAGTTGTGCATCACCGATATCCAGGAAAGATACCGAACACTGGCGATGTACAAAGTGGAGGTATTGTAGTTCAGCTTTTAATTTGTGTTAATTTTTTTGTGAAATAACACATTCGGTCAATATTTTTCAGAACATTTGAGACTTCTTTTTTTATGTGTAGGTTGAACAAGCCGAACTGGAGCTGATAGAAAATATTAACCAGATTTGGAGTGACCTTTTTGCAGAATCCAGACAAGTGGATCTGAGTCTGACAGATGTAAAGATATCATTCAAAGAGGTGAGAACAACATTGGAGCATTAACTACACATCACGTCACATAAAACAACAACAAAAAATAAAGTCATAACACTAGAGAAGTACTGCTTCAGTTCTATCTTTCCCAATCACCTGTTGTACATAAAGACTACCAAGAGGATGGCAGAAGACTTCCAAAAGGAGTTGTCCATCTTTTTTGAAAGCTTTAACATGCATGGTCCCGGAGCTGTTGGAAATGATTTAGATAAAGGTATTTAGTCTTTTCAAATCCGTGTCCAGAACGATTATGATAAATATTATTGAATAGCAGTGCATTGAACCATCTCGTTTTTCGTTGTAGGACTATCACTGATGGACTCATTTGAAGCAGAGCTTGCTAAGATGGTGGCGGGACGCCAGGAGCTAGCTAATGCTGAGAAGCTATTGGACCTTCCCGTCCTTGCGTATCCAGAGATTGTCAGCATACAAAAAGACATGAATGGTTTAAGGCAGATTTATGATATCTTCCGTGATCAAAAGGTCAGGTTTAAATCACTGTCTTTTAAAAATCACAAAAATACGATGACACATCAGATTTTTTTAGGGGGGCTCATTATATCTTTGGATGCTGATATTGTTTCTCAGGTTGCAAAGACCAAGTGGTCTCAGACTTTGTGGGTGGACTTAGATATCCACTTGCTTCAGGAAGGTGTTGAATTCTTTGTCCAAAATCTGAGGAAGCTGCCCAAAGATGTGCGAGCCTTGCCTGTGGCCTGCTTTGTTGAGGGCAGAATGAAGGAATTCAGAGATTCTCTTCCTTTTCTACTGGACCTGAAGAATGAAGCCCTCAGAGAAAGGTCTGTCCTCAGTTGACCCCAAAATTTTTTTCTCCTTCATTTTCTGATGTGATTCATCATGTAGAGACGAATCACACAGAATACTTTTATACGTTCATTTCCTGTCACTTACACTGTGTAAAGCTAGAGCTTCCCATTCCCATGGTGAATGCTGATCAGGTTCCAGTTCTACCGCTCTCTTCGTGTCAAATTGCCTTTTTTAATATTCTCATTTTCTCTTTCTTTATATGACCAATTGAAAATACTGATGTGTGTTTTTACTTGATATATATGTTTATACTTGGTGCAACAGACACTGGAAACAATTGATGAAAAGGACTGGCACGAGCTTTGAGATGAACAGATGCAGCTTTACTCTGGAGAACATGTTTGCCATGGACCTTCATAAGCATGCTGATGTGATCGATGACATTGTCACTTCGGCTGTCAAAGAGCTTGGTATTGAAAAGGTGAGCCTTTGGTCTTGATAAATCCTGAATTCGAGGTAGATGAAACAAATACCGTAGGTAAGAATGTCTGTGTGTGCCTCTAAGGGTGTGAAGGAGGTGGTGGAAACCTGGGAAAACATGAAATTCATTGTCCAACCCTACAGCAAAGGCACCCAGCAACAGTCTTCCATCTTGGGTGCAGTGGATGAGATCTTGTCAAATGTGGACAACGATGCCATGAATTTGCAGAGCATGGCAGGGAGCCGTTTTGTTGGACCTTTCTTGAGCACCATACAACAATGGGAGAAAGACCTGTCTCTTATCAGTGAGACGATAGAGGTCGGACAGTGGGGTCAATGCTTGAACGCTTGAGCCGAATTTGAACATAATAAAGAAAAAAAAATCTTTTGCACAGATTTGGTTGCTGGTACAACGGAAATGGATGTACTTGGAGAGCATATTCATTGGTGGTGATATTTCCTCACAGTTACCAGAGGAAGCCAAGAAATTTGGCATCATTGACAAAAAGTTTAAAGAGGTGAGTGTTCTCCAGACATGAAGATAATTGATAACTGAAATGTAAATGATATATTAATTATTGTGTAGATAATGAATGAAGCACAGAGCAACCCAAACATAAAGCACTGTTGCCTGGTTCCTAACCGGCTAATGGACCTGCAGACCCTCAGTGACAACCTAGAAAGGTGCCAGAAAAGTCTCAACGACTACCTAGATTCAAAGCGGGATGCATTCCCACGCTTCTTCTTCATCTCTGATGATGAACTGCTCAGCATTTTGGGAAGTAGTCACCATGACTGTGTGCAGGAACATATGATAAAGGTAAGAGTGTTATCATCCAAAGCGTGACCGACCCTGACCGGGCTGTACTTTGTCAAGGTCTGTCAAATCAGATATGTCAAACATGTTTGACACTATTTTGCCTTTGTTCCACTAGATGTACGACAATATCGCATCCCTGCGTTTTGATGCGGAGAGTAGTGGGGAGGCATCAGCAGGTGCTATGGTGTCTGCTGAGGGCGAAGTGATGGAGTTTCAAAAGCCCGTCCAGGTCAAAGGAAGGGTGGAGGAATGGATGACTGGAGTCTTACACGAGATGAGGAGAACTAATCGACTCATCACCAAGGAGGCGATCTTTCGCTACTGTGAAGACAGAAGCAGGTGTGTGTGTGGATTGCAAACATGTTTATCTCTCTCTGTCTGTGAGTAAAGAGTTTCCCACCATGCATATCCTTTCCACTCAGGGTGGACTGGATGTTGCTGTTCCAGGGCATGGTGGTACTGGCTGCAAATCAAGTGTGGTGGACCTGGGAGGTAGAGGATGTTTTCAGCAACTTGAAGAAAGGAGATCAATATGCTCTCAAGAACTGTGCGAAGAAAATGCACCAGCAGATTGATGAGTTAGTGTCACGAATAACACAGCCTATGAAGAAAAATGACAGACGGAAGATCAACACTGTCCTTGTCATAGATGTCCATGCAAGAGACATTGTAGACAGCTTTCTCTTGAATAGGTACAGCTCTCATAGTTTTGAGCTCTGCTACTGTCAAACATTGTAGCCTCTGTAACGCACAGGATGTGTGAAGGTGACCAAGTCTCCTGTCCCTGCAGTGTAACCGATGCGAAAGAGTTTGCGTGGGAAAGCCAATTGAGATTCTACTGGGTCCAAGAAGAAGACAATCTTGTGGTACGTCAGTGCAGTGCAACTTTTAGCTACGGCTACGAATACATGGGGTTGAACGGTCGCTTGGTTATAACTCCTCTGACAGACCGGATCTACCTCACGATCACACAGGTTTGTGAATACACTACTGACAACTCTTGAAACAAGTACACAGTTGTTGATGTGGCTTGTGTTTGTGGTGAAGGCTCTCTCCATGTTCCTGGGCGGAGCTCCTGCTGGGCCAGCCGGTACTGGGAAGACAGAGTCCACCAAAGATCTGGCCAAAGCTTTGGGCCTGCTCTGTGTGGTTACCAACTGTGGGGAAGGCATGGACTACATGGTAGCTAATCTGGCAAACAATAGTGACGATTGTATTACCTTCATAAATCGAATTGCACACACTGAGTCTTTTTTGGTGTGTTTTCCTGAATCATTATCTTCCTTGTTGTGTAGGCTGTGGGCAAGATCCTCTCTGGCTTGGCCCAATGTGGAGCTTGGGGCTGCTTTGATGAATTCAACCGCATTGATGCCTCAGTGCTTTCAGTTATCTCTTCCCAAATCCAAACCATCCGCAATGCTCTCATTCTGCATCTTAAAATATTTAACGTAAGTCTTTGCTGCATTGTTATGCATGCTCAGTTCTATTTCATATGATTGTTCCCTTGGACTTTCGCTGCCTACCACCATGTCATTTTTGCATCAGTTTGAAGGTCATGAGATTACACTGGATAGCCGAATTGGGATTTTCATCACCATGAACCCGGGCTACGCAGGGCGCACAGAGCTGCCTGAATCAGTCAAAGCTCTCTTCAGGCCTGTGGTGGTGATTGTGCCTGATTTGCAACAAATTTGTGAGATCATGCTCTTTTCTGAGGGATTCCTCATGGCCAAGGTGAGTAGTTGACCCAAATGCGAGCCCCGGTATTAATAACAAGACAGCTGAAAACTTCTCTTAACCCTTGTCTCATTCAGATCCTTGCAAAGAAGATGACTGTGCTCTACAAATTGGCCCGAGAGCAGCTGTCCAAGCAGTCTCATTATGACTTTGGCCTGCGAGCTTTGAAATCTGTCCTCGTGATGGCAGGAGAACTGAAGAGGGGCTCACCAGACATCACTGAGGTACAATCATCAGGTGTAATCATGACAAAGAGTAACAAATTAATTATTTCTGAAGAATGTGTATCTTCAATGACAACCTCGTCCACTAGTGTGGAAATGTGAATGGTAGCTACAGTACATTTTATGAATACACTGCATTAATTCGAACACACCAGATGTTACATTACATTACAATTACACACACTTAAAAATTGTGTATTAAGATTACCTAAAATAATTGAATTAAGTTTTCCTCCCTCCAACATTATCTGTAGTTTTTATGCAGTCATGCACTTTGGGCACCATTTGGTGTAGGTAAAGCGCTACTGGATACTCCATTTACCATTTATCTTTCTATTTTTTGAAGGATGTGGTATTGATGCGAACCTTGAGGGACATGAATCTACCAAAGTTTGTGTTTGAGGATGTGCCCCTGTTCCTTGGACTGATCTCAGACCTGTTTCCGGGTCTGGAATGCCCTCGCGTTGGTTATCCTAACTTCACTGATGCTGTCGAAGAGGTCCTGCAAGAGAACAAGTACATGGTGTTGCCTGTCCAGGTATGTCGCGTTATTCATAGTGTCATATTATTCTGGGTTTGTATGCAGCTGAAACACATCTGACTTTCAGCAACAGATAATAAATTTTAGTTGAGTCTTCTAAAACCTTATACACACCAATGCGTCTGTGCTTCCAGGTGGATAAAGTGGTGCAGATGTATGAAACAATGATGGTACGACATACAACTATGTTAGTGGGCCCAACAGGTGGAGGGAAATCGGTTGTAATCAGCACATTATGCCAAGCACAAACCAAGTCAGTGTCACTTCAGATAACCAAATTTGAATCTGTTGTTGCATGTACTGTATGTGATCCTGTGATTGGTCGCTCACCACCAGACTGGGATTGCACACCAAATTATATCCCCTGAACCCCAAAGCTGTGAGTGTCATTGAACTGTATGGTATTCTGGATCCTGACACTCGAGACTGGACTGATGGGGTCTTATCCAACATCTTCCGTGACATCAACAAGCCTACCGACAAACAAGAGAGGAGGTAAAACCGAAACTGTATTACATACAGTTAAGGTAATAAAGTACACCTCACTAAAATATACCAAATATTAGACAAAAGAAATACTAATGTAGGTTTGTGCACAATAAACATATTCACTTCAACTCACAGATATATAGTGCTTGATGGGGATGTTGATGCTCTCTGGGTTGAGAACATGAATTCCGTAATGGACGACAACAAGCTCCTTACTCTGGCTAATGGAGAACGAATTCGTTTACAAGGTCACTGTGCGCTGCTATTTGAGGTCTGTATGTATTTACGGATGTCATTGATGCATATGCTCTATTTTTTAATAACATGCAATGTTTTGGTTTTTTTTTTCTCATGATTGCAGGTTGGAGATCTGCAGTATGCTTCCCCTGCTACTGTCTCCCGCTGTGGAATGGTTTTTGTGGATCCCAAAAACTTGCGTTACATTCCATACTGGCAGAAATGGTTGAAAACCAGACCCATCAAAGTAGAGCATCCTCATTGAATCGGAAATGTCGTCTTCACACTTGTTGTCGTCTTTTGTAACTTTAATCCTTTTTTTTTTTTTTTTTTAAAGGAACAAGAAGAACTTGATAAACTTTTTGAAAAGTACGTGCACACCTTGATTGACATGATTGTGGAAGGTATTGTTGATGGGAAACAAGGGCAGAAACTGAAGACTGTTGTCCCGCAGACTGATCTAAATATGGTAGGATGTGTGACATGTTCTCCTGAAAGATTTGTTGATTAACTTATGCAAGAAAGTGAGGATCATCTGTGATCCAAACAGCTGATGGCGATTCATATTGTGTTGGTGATATGTTCAGGTGTCCCAGCTCTGCATGACCCTTGATGCCCTACTTGAAAATGAGAACCAAAGTGCAGATGTGTTGGAGTGTTACTTCTTGGAAGCGCTGTACTGCTCTCTTGGAGCAACACTGGTGGATAACGGAAGAGAAAAATTTGATGATTTAACCAAAAGGATTTCTAGTTTAACCACTGTGTGTGATGAAAAAAAAATGGTTGGACCTGGAGAGATCCCAGGTGAACGAATTTGGACGTACCTTTTTAATGATTGCTATTTGCTGATTCTAAACAAGTTCAGAACAAGTACACTACCTTTTGCATGGAATCAAATCCATTGTCAATATTGATGATGATTATATCATTTATTCAGGGTACCTGCCCATTCTCTTTGATTTCCATTTCTGTGGAACACAGCTAAAGTGGGTTCCCTGGAGTTATCTGGTCCCGAAATACATTCATAATCATGAAATTAAATTTACTGACATTCTGGGTAAGACCGTCATGTATAATTGACTGCAGTGAAGTGATTTTAGCCAACCAAGCTTTCTCCTGTTTATATTTCAAATGTTTGGCCTCAGTCCCAACTGTGGACACCACAAAAACGAGCTGGATCCTGGAACAGATGGTGAAGGTAAAGAGGTCTGTTCTTTTGGTTGGAAACCCCGGGACCTCGAAAACAGCCACTGTTCATAGCTTTTTGAAGAACCAAAATGGAGAAAGAAATGTGAGTTCCCCAGCCAAGCATTGTGACATTTGTGACTGCCTTAGCTGATTTGCATGTTGTGAATATTTTCCAACAGATTACTTTGACCATCAACCTTTCATCCAGGACAACATCAATGGACCTCCAGAAAAATTTAGAGGCAAATATAGAGAAAAGGACCAAAGATGTATATGGTCCTCCAGTGGGCAAAAGATTGTTGATCTATATCGATGACATGAATATGCCAAAGGTATCTGCAGCACATCTGGATTTGGATACATTTTTACTTGACTGTTATCAGTTTAAATTTCATGAGTATGTCCTTTGGCTGTATTTTTCCATCTTGTCCAGGTGGATAGCTATGGCACACAGCAGCCAATTGCACTGCTGAAGCTCTTATTGGACAGAGGGGGCCTTTATGACCGAGGAAAGGAGCTCACCTACAAAACCCTCAAAGACCTTGGCTTCATTGCTGCCATGGGGATAGCAGGAGGTGGGAGGAACGAGGTGGATCCCCGCTTCCTTTCCCTCTTCAGTGTCTTCAGTATTCCTTTCCCTGCTGTAGAGTCTCTCCACCTGATCTACTCCTCCATTATCAAAGGCCACACCAAAGTAAATATCTTTTCAGAACGGCTATTGCTGGTCTCCATGCGCGTCGTGTCATGTATAATTCATTTGACTGACTATTTTAGCACTTTGAGGATGCGGTACAAAAGGTTTGTGATAAAGTCACCTTGTGCACACTGGAACTATACAACAGCCTTGTCAAAGAACTTCCACCGACTCCAGCAAAATTCCACTACATCTTTAACCTGCGAGACCTATCGAGGGTCTACAATGGCCTCACCCTCACTCAGCCTGACAGGTTTGATCAAGTCAATTCATTCTCTTGACAGATACTACACTGTGCTTTGTATGTGCGTGCACTTAATATATGCTTGACCTCATTCCACCAAAACAGGTTTTTGACGGTCTCTCTATTTGTACGGGTTTGGCGAAATGAGTGTTTGAGGATTTTCCACGACAGACTCATTGATGAAAAAGACAAAAAAATGGTAAAAACTCAGTTGCAGTTGTGTTCACTATCATAATATGAATCAAGTGTGTGTGTGTGTGTGTGTGTGTGTGTGTGTGTATACACGCACACACACTGACAGTACATTTACTGCACAGGTGCTTTCATCTCTTAACCAAGCTTCAATTTATGAAATAATATTGCTTTCAAGATTTAATTACACCAATGGATTTATTTGTTCCTCAGGTTCAAAGTCTTATAAAGAACTTAGTTGAGGTGCATTTCAAGGCAAACCTAGAGGATGTTATGAGAGACCCCGTTCTTTTTGGAGACTACAGGGCAGCTCTGAGCAAGACAGAACCAAGAGTATATGAGGACTTGCTGGATTATGAAGCTGCTAAAGCCCTATTTCAGGTATAGTGATGTTATGATCAATCGAGTGCTCTTTTTGCTTAGAAATTGAACAGAAGTTGGAAAGACCATTTCTGTATGCTGCAGGAGATTCTAGAGGAATACAATAATAGAATGTCGAGGATGAATCTGGTCCTGTTTGATGACGCCCTGGAACATCTGACT
Source organism: Hippocampus comes (assembly GCF_001891065.2). Taxonomy (NCBI): domain Eukaryota; kingdom Metazoa; phylum Chordata; class Actinopteri; order Syngnathiformes; family Syngnathidae; genus Hippocampus; species Hippocampus comes. Next base: position 3,400,285 of record NW_017805009.1, read on the forward strand.
CGAGTGCACCGCATCATCCGCATTGATCGAGGTCATGCTCTGCTTGTGGGTGTGGGAGGCTCAGGCAAACAGTCCATCACCAAGCTTGCTGCCTTCGCTGCTGACTGTGAGGTCGTAAAACAAAGTTCCATTACATCCTACCATTTATAGACTTGAAGCGGTTGCCAAAATAACCAAAATCTATTCAAGATCTACAAATTCCGATTCCAATGAATTTGGGATGTCGGGTAAAATGTTAATAAAAAGAGTATACAATGATTTGATAATTATTTATACCCTACTCTTAAAAAATGGCGTGTTGAATTGACTCAATTTTATTACATGAAGTGATTACACAAAATAAAATCATCTGGATCCGGATACATTTTTAAGGTAGGTGTTTCGTCTACTTTAGCAATGTACACAGATCCAGATGATTTTATATTACACAACCACTTGTCTCAAATTCATTGAAATTGGGGTTTGTATTTTAAATGACATCTTAAAATCCTAATAGCAGGCTTTTTTTTTTTTTTTTGTCATTGATGACCCCTCAGGTGTTTGAGATAACCCTCAGCAGAGGATATTGCGAATCGAACTTTTATGAAGATTTGAAAAAATTATATTTGAAGCTGGGCATCGAAAATAAGAAGACTGTGTTTCTCTTTACTGATGCTGATGTTGCGGAAGAAGGTTTTTTGGAACTCATAAACAACATGCTTACATCAGGTTGGACAAACTGCAACTTGTGATTTCCTTCTTGATATTAAATTTAGTTCCCGAATGAAAGAAGTGACCTGTTGTCCTGTAATCATCCTGTCTTCTGCCAGGTATTGTTCCTGCACTGTTTCCTGATGATGAGAAAGAAGCGGTCCTCAACCAGCTTCGTGAAGAGGCTCTCAAAATGGGAGCCGGTCCTTCTAAAGACAGTGTGTGGCAGTATTTTGTCAATAAAAGTGCCAGCAACCTCCACATAGTTTTAGGCATGTCTCCTGTCGGAGATACCTTGAGAACACGCTGCAGAAACTTTCCAGGTAGAACTGAAACGTTTTCAGTTTGGTTTTATTTTGTTTTTATTATCATATAATTTCCTTCATGTATTTTTCAGGACTGATGAACAACACTGTGATTGACTGGTTCTTATCCTGGCCTCCACAAGCATTACGTGCTGTAGCTGAGTTTTTCCTAGGTTCGTAGCGCACATATTCATACATTTTGGAATCTGTTTGTCTCAGAAACCGAACATGCTTAAATTGAGCTCCTGACTCAATTCCATGTTCGGAATTGTATCTTCCTTCGGTGGCCACGCCATAATTTTTTCTCCCCTTATTATACCCATAGTTTCTAAAAATCACCAATGACATGCTGCATTGTCTTCAGACTACCGTAATTAAGAAAAATGAGAATAATTTTACTGTGGAATGCACTTTTTTTTTAAACCACACTAGGGAATGGTCCATTAGAAACTCCACACATTTTCTTGAGGTTATTTTTGACTCCTCCAGGCACCCTTAAGGGGGGCTACGTCTCATTTCTCAAAACATAACTGAGCCACCTCTGTGTTGTGCAACCGCCCACAACTGCATCCATCCGGGCCATCCAAATTAGTCTGCTTTTTAACAGCTGATTTTTTTAAAATATGGAACAGCTACCCGACAGAAACCTTCCTTAATACCAGAACTGAACCGTTTGGTCTCCTAGTCAGGAGTCACATGCAAAATGTTGAAAAGTACGAATGATTTTCTTAAATGCATTCTGCAAAGAAAATGTGGATTGCTTAAAAATATAGAGCAGCTTTGTAAGATCTTTTTTGTTAATTAGGCTTTACTGTGAAACCGCTCTAATATTTACATCAGATAGTAGAAACTAATATTTCATTTCAATTCTACAGTATATACAGAATAATTTGGACAGTGTTGAATATTTGAGAGAATTACTTTGCATTAATTACTGTATTTAATCAGAAACCTTCATAATGAATGGCTTCGGACAAGTCGGATAAGTCTATTTGCCCCACACTACGTTGGATTGTGATGTGTGCGTGATTATCAGATTGCAGCTGCGATGTTGTGCTTTGTCATTTGTGCAGGTGAAAGTGAAATGATTCCAAGGGAACATGCTCAAGCTGTTACAGAGCATGTCTGCTTGGTCCATAAGTCGGTTGGCAACTACAGTACGCTGTTCCAGCAAAAACTTAGACGTTCTAACTATGTCACCCCAAAGAACTATTTGGACTTCATTAACACATATTCGAGCCTCCTGCAGGAAAAGGACCAGTATATTCTTGGTAAGAGGATGGAAAACATTTTCACAGTGGAAAGGTGACAACATATTTGTTTATGGGTTCCAGCGCAGTGCAAACATCTTGAGGGGGGGTTGGACAAGCTAAAGGAAGCCAGTGTACAACTGGATGAGCTAAACATCAAACTGGCAGAGCAGAAGGTGGTTCTCGCGGAGAAGTCTGCAGCCTGTGAGACCATGCTGGTAGAGATTGCCGCGAACACCACAGTGGGTCAGTGAAAACCTGCAACTCAGTATTTCCATACGACTGTACTGTTGGTAACAGTGGACTTTCCCTTTTAGCCGAGGAGAAAAAGACACTAGCAGAAGACAAAGCCAAAGAGATTGAAGAGCAAAATAAAGTGATTGCTGTTGAAAAGTTAGAAGCTGAAACATCCCTGGCTGAAGCTCTGCCAGCATTAGAAGCAGCTCGCATTGCCTTACAAGACCTTGATAAATCTGATGTCACTGAGATCAGGTAAACTTTTTTTCATTCTGACTTGCAGGATTAATTGATCTACATTCAAATAATAGACTGTAGCTGAATGGCACCCTTATCCAGCTATATGGGTCTTTTCTGGTCCTTCTTCATGCAGATCCTTTGCAAAACCACCCAAGCAGGTGCAGGTGGTGTGTGAATGTATCCTGGTGCTGTGTAAGAAAAAGGAAATTAGCTGGCAAGCTGCGAAGGCGATGATGTCAGAACCTGGCTTTCTGCGTTCACTGATGGAGATGGACTGTGATGCCATCGGTCCCAACCAGGTCAAAACTGTCAAGGGTAGGTTGAGTACAGGATCAGTTACAACAAAGAAAAAAATTGCACTGCTGAGTATGCCGTCTGCTGCTTTGATTTCCTTGCGCGCTCCTTTTCGCAGGCTTCCTGAAGAACCTTGGGACCAGCCTTGAAGAAATGCAAGCCATCAGCAAAGCAGGTTCAGGAATGTTCAAATTTGTGGAGGCTGTCGTTGGTTACTGTGAAGTTGCCAGAGAGATAAAGCCGAAAAGGGACAAAGTAATGTGAAGCTAGTGAAGAGAATTGTGGTGGTATGTTTTCTTAGAAGCAATGCAGAAACTATTGTGGCTGGTGTTTACAGGTCGCGCTCCTTGAAAGGAACTTCTTTCAGAGTAAGAGGGAGCTGGAGCTCATTCAAAGTGAACTCAGTGATATCCAGAGAGAGCTGATGGCTCTCAGAGACAAATATCAAACTGCGATTGGGGAGAAACAGAAACTACAAGAGGAGGCTGAGCTGATGGAGAGAAGACTCATAGCTGCTGACAAACTTATCTCGGGCCTGAGCTCTGAGAATGTGAGGTGAGATGACAATTGGGAGACGAAACAGCACTCCATGAGAGATGCACATTTGTTTTTTATTCTTTGATGTGACTTCTGTTTTCAGGTGGACACACGATTTAGAGGAGTTGAAACAACGGCGTGTGCGTCTCCTCGGAGACTGTCTACTTTCTGCTGCTTTCTTGAGCTACGCGGGAGCCTTCAGCTGGGACTTCAGGAATGAGATGGTGTACCAAACCTGGGTTGACGACGTAAAGGAGAGAAGCATTCCCTTGAGCCAGCCTTTTAACGTGGACAACTTACTAACTGATGAGGTGGAAATCAGCAGGTGAGAAGGCACGAACATGGTTGAAAAGAACTACCTGTTATTGTCTTCATGTTGGCTGGCCATCCCACTGACCACATGGGAATTTACAGGTGGGTGTCTGAGGGCCTGCCTTCAGACGAGCTGTCAGTGCAGAATGGAATCCTCACGACAAGAGGCAGCCGTTACCCCATGTGTATCGACCCTCAACAGCAAGCTGTCAACTGGATTAAGAAGAAGGAAGCAAACAACAACCTCAAGGTCCAAATTGCCCCATTTTCTCTCCATGTAATGCAGTGATGCTCTTCAAAACTCCCAGAATAGATATGTTGCACACTGTTCTAAAAACAGAGAAAGGCCCCAACAATTCACGACAACTTCCTTTTGTCCACAGATCTCCTCCTTCAATGACCCAGACTTCCTGAAACACCTTGAGATGGCCATTAAATACGGGTTCCCGTTCCTTTTCCAAGATGTCGATGAGTACATTGACCCCGTGATTGACAATGTCCTGGAGAAGAATTTGAAAGGAGCAGAGGGCAGGCAGGTTGTCATGCTAGGTGACAAAGAGGTGGACTTTGATCCCAACTTCCGACTTTACCTCAACACTAAACTGGGAAACCCCAAATTTTCCCCCTCTGTGTTTGGAAAAGCCATGGTTATCAATTATACTGGTAAGACCGTTTGCTGGCGTTTTCCTGTGCATTCTGTCCTGGGCTAAAACTTTTCTCCCCCATCATATTACATGCAGTGACCCTTAAGGGCCTGGAGGACCAATTGCTCAGTGTTATCATGGGCTTTGAGAAGAAGGAGCTGGAAGAGCAGCGGGAGTTTTTGATCCAGGAGACGAGCGACAATAAGAAGCTGCTGAAGAACCTCGGTGACACCCTGTTAAGGGAGCTGGCCACGTCCACGGGCAACATGTTGGATAACACAGAGCTGGTCTACACTTTGGAGGAAACAAAGTCAAAATCCAGTGAGGTCAGTTAGCCAAACACCAAGTGTGGGTGGAGAACAACACTTTGAATGTCGCGTTTCAAGTGAGTCTTATTCTACTTATGTGATCATCAGGTGTTTGAGAAGCTTAAGTTGGCTGTGACGACATCCGTGGACATTGACGTGCTCCGAAACGGCTACCGACCAGCTGCCAAGCGCGGTGCTATTTTATTCTTTGCATTGACAGAAATGGCTCTGGTAAACAGCATGTACCAGTATTCTCTCGCCTCTTATCTGGAAGTGTTTGACTTTTCCCTGCGTAAGTCTCCACAAAGTTCTGCTCTGCCCTCAAGACTGAATAACATCATGAACAGTCTGACATACAATGTCTATAATTATGGCTGCACAGGTAAACCACATCTGTTTCACATTAACTCTTTTTTAAAAATCATACAATAATCAGGGATGATTCTTTTCACAGGTCTGTTTGAGAAACACAAGCTTCTCTTCTCATTCATCATCACCATCAAGATTGAGCAGGCAGAAGGTCGAGTACCTCAGGAGGAACTGGAGTTTTTCATCAAAGGTGACGTACATAATAAACGTAAGGGTTACATTACTTCACAGTGATCACTCACGGCAGACTGTCTTTCTCTTGTGCAAAGGTAATCTGTCTTTGGAAAAGAGTTTTTACATAAAGACTTGTAACTGGCTTCCTGATTCTGGCTGGGAAGATGTCGTGAAACTATCTGAACTTTTTCCTGAGACGTTTGAATCTTTGCCCGATGATATGAGTAGAAATTCATCAGAGTGGCAATCAGTAAGTTGTGGCTACTCATAGATGACATAAATCACGAGCTGTCATTCACCTACTCGACTGTCTGACTTTCTTTGTGTTTCTTCACAGTGGTATGACCTTGACGCGCCGGAACAGGCTCCGCTGCCAATGAAATACGATGACAAGCTGACAGACTTTCAGAAGCTGCTCCTGCTGCGCTGTTTCCGTGTTGACAGAATTTACAGAGGCATCACCGACTACGTCACTCTCACCATGGGCGAGAGGTGTCTTTCTGTTTCATTTCTTCCAAAAAAATTCAACCCGACTGTATTTATGCTAACTGTTTCAACTGAAGTGACATTCTTGTTCATGAAATATGTTTCATATCTTTCTTCACAGATATGTTCAACCTCCTGTGATCAGTTTTGATGTTATTTATGAGCAGAGCACACAGTTCTCCCCTATCGTCTTTATCCTGAGCCCTGGTTCTGACCCTGGCGCTGACCTCATGAAACTGGCTGACAGGACTGGCTTTCGGGGCAAGTTCAAGTTCCTTGCTATGGGCCAAGGCCAAGAAAAGGTAACATGCTTTTAATTTCTTTTGTTTTTATCACTCAGAGAAGGCCTTACTGTATATGAAATGGGTGCGGGGTAGAATGGCCATCTCACAATGCAAAACATGAAATTTTATGGTTGGACCTCTTTTACCTCCCAGACGATCCTTTCTGGTCCTTGTGTAAAACATTTGACAATCAGCTGGTTCCAAGATTATGAACCTCCTGTGTTATCACTGTAAAACAGGCTGTTTCCAACAGCATCGTGTCAATATAAGAATACGAGAGAACACGTCAGAACATTCATAAAACACGTCTTTACCAGAATAAAGACCAAATAACAAACAAATCCGACAGCGGTTAGACTTGAAGCGGTGTAAATGGGAACAGGAAAAACGGGAAGAAACAAAGAAAAGGCTTGAACAACCGAGACGAAGCAAGTAACTATCACCGAAATAAAATAACATAACCGTTAAAACTGCGAACTAAACATGCTACATGAGGTGACGGAGACTGCAATCAATGTTGGAACTAATAAGAGATCGGGAATCATGAAGATGATTACTCTTCATTCTCAGCAAATATTAAATAATTGAACATGCACCATATTTCCAGTTTTTGGCCACAGTGTCATGTCAGCAATAGAACTCTTCAATTTTAAACTCGAGAGGTAAAAAAGCATGTGAAAGGTAAAGTTATCCCCTTTCAAACCTCCCACCAACCCCATCCCCTCCTGCCCCACCCCACAAGGTTGCATTACACCTTCTGGAGCTGGCAGCGGCTCGCGGTCAGTGGCTGATGCTCCAGAACTGCCACCTGCTGGTGAAATGGCTGAAAGATTTGGAGAAGTGCATCGAGAGGGTCACCAAACCTCACCCCAATTTTCGTCTTTGGTTGACCACCAACCCGATTGATGACTTTCCCATTGGCATTCTTCAAAAATCTCTTAAGGTGGGATTCCCGCTCTCTTTACTTTTTGCAATATCTGGCACATGAACTGGTTTCCTACTTCCTAAATGGTTTCACTTCAGTGATGCCTTTCTGTTGCCATGCACTGCAGGTTGTCACTGAGGCTCCAAATGGTCTCAAGCTCAACATGAGAGCCACCTACTCGAAAATCTCCCACGAGACTATGACTGGATGCCCACACTCTGCCTTCCGCAGCCTGGTGTACGTGCTGTCTTTCTTCCATGCCGTGGTGCAAGAGAGGCGCAAGTATGGCAAAATTGGATGGAATGTCCCTTATGACTTTAGCGAATCAGACTTCTTGGTAAGTGGTACGAAGAAGTCTTTGGACCCATCTGGACTGGGTCGAGTTCCCTCTGTGCTGCAACTGTGCTCAACAGGTGTGTTTGGAGATCTTGAACACCTACCTGACCAAAGCTCACAACCAAAAAGAGAGCAACATCCCCTGGGGGAGTATTAAGTACCTTATAGGCGAGGTTAGTTTGTGAGATTAAAACACATCATAGAGTACTGCTGCAATTTCAATTCTCTACACATCTCACAGGTGATGTATGGTGGACGAGTCATTGATAGTTTTGACCGCAGGATCCTGACTGTCTACATGGATGAGTACTTTGGAGACTTCCTCTTTTATGACTTTTGCCATTTCCACTTTTTCAAAAACAATGAGGTAGACTACAGGATTCCTCTAAATGGACCCACAGATGTTTATATTGGTCAGTTTTTTATTACATCCCTATGTTTACTTTGCTATAAATAGTTTACTGTTATCCTTCATAACTTGGCATTGGTTACAGATGAGATTGAGTCTCTGCCATTAGCAAACACCCCCGAGGTGATGGGTCTTCATTCCAATGCAGAGATGGGATACTACACACAAGCAGCTAAAGACATGTGGTTGCATCTCATCGACCTCCAACCACAGACGGGTATGTAGTCATGGTTGTCTTCTTCCATTTGCTTCAGTTGTTTTCTGTGGTGCTTTGCCGCTTCACAACCACTTTCCTCTGCTTCAGGTGAGTCTGGTGGAAGCATCAGTAGGGATGAGTACATCACTCAGGTGGCCCAGGGCATTCAGAACAAGTTGCCCGCATTATTTGACCTGGATGTTATCCGCAAGCAATTTGGCACAGATATCTCCCCTACTTCAGTGGTGCTCCTTCAAGAACTGGAGCGCTTCAACAAGCTCGTGGTCCGCATGAAGCGGTCTCTGGCTGAGCTGCAGAGGGTGAGAAAGAGGGACACAGCGTTGTTGTGTCTTTCATTGACTTACTATGGTTTTAATTGTCCGGTGTGTGTAGGCCTTAGCTGGTGAGGTGGGCATGAGCAGTGAGCTGGACGAAGTCGCCCGGGCCCTTTTTAATGGTCAGATCCCTGCTATTTGGAAGAAGTTGGCACCTGACACCCTCAAGTCCCTGGGCAACTGGATGATACATTTCAAGAGGCGATTTGAGCAATATAAATCATGGGTGAGGAATGCTGTGCATGACATCATGTACATTTGTGTCATACACTTTTTTTTGGACAATTTTGTTTATCAAAAGGTGGATTCAGCAGAGCCAAAGGTCATGTGGTTATCAGGACTCCACATCCCAGAATCCTACCTGACTGCCCTCGTTCAAGCTGCATGCAGAAAAAATGGTTGGCCTCTGGATCTTTCCACACTTTACACTGAGGTGACCCGCTACCGTGAAGTGGAAGAAGTCAGTGACAGACCTGCGCAGGGTAATGAACTCAAACCCTTTGGATCGAGTGTCCCTCATCAAATTGTCGAGGCTCATTCTTAGGAGTTTTACTTGCAGGTTTCTTTGTTTCTGGTTTGTACCTGGAAGGAGCAGACTGGGACATGGAAATGGGCTGCCTGGTGAAGAGTAAACCAAAAGTTCTTGCAGTTCAACTGCCTATTCTCAGAGTCATACCCATAGAAACCCAACGTCTCAGGTTCCAGGTATGGTCCACAGTCCATGTTGTGTGTGTCAATTCATTTATTGTTTTCCCAACAAATGTTTGTGTGTTTTTCTTCACAGAATACATTGCGGACACCGGTGTATACTACATCATTACGGAGAAATGCAACGGGTGTGGGTTTGGTTTTTGAGGCTAATTTGTTCACCAATGAGCACCTCTCCCACTGGGTGCTTCAGGGTGTCTGTTTAGCCCTCAATACTGACTAAAACTATTATCATCATCAATATACCCTCGAAGCTGTGCGTGTGAGCAAACTGCTCTCACTTTCTCAGCGCCCATGGTGACGCTGGTGCACACCATGCACACACATTACATTTCTACACTCATTCCTTTTATTCCACCCCTGTTTAATCTTCAAACAGAACACCCCTCCTTTCCCACTTAGCTTACAGTTTTAGTAATGTGACCGGAGGTACACTCAGTTATTCTGTTCTAGAATAACGAGGTCCAATGCAAAATAAAAACGTTCTGCCTAAAAAAAACATAATTTGCAGTTTTGATTGAGACTGTCGAATTTAAAAGCACTTCATAAAGAAAATCTTTCTCGTTTCAGTTGCATACCTTTTCTGTTTCAGTTGTAGTTTGTAGTTCCATCTATATACTGCACAGTATTGTGGTGTATTTAAATAAGAGGCTGATACACGCGTTTCATGTTTTGTCTTACAAATCGAGAGTTGCATACATATCAAACATAAGAGGGAACGGTAACGCTATTACAAAGTATGAATCCAAACAGTATACAAATAATCACAGTGGTTAATACACCACATGTATCGATCATTCTATCCCTGTTCCGGCTCGGTTCATGTAAGAGAACCTGCACACTCCGTCCACCAGGTGGCAGTAAGTCACTGTAAAACCAGAATGGCAGCTTTCTAACTGATAGTAGACGTACTGAGGCTAAACCAGCCTGACGGCTGTCCATGTCCCATGTGTGCTGCGAATGTGACCGTTGAAATTATGTCTTTTGATGAACTTCTGACAAGTCTACAAAACTGTGTCATCGCCGAGGACCCAAAGCTCGAGCGCGTTTTCGATAAGCTTTCGGAGTGCTCCAGGTTTGTTTTTTTCCTGTCAAGAGACTATTCGCAGACTTGGAGATGGCATTAATTGTACCCCCGATATACCCAATATGAACAGGAGCGACGTTAAAAGGACCAAGGAGCGCATTTTGGACGAGGCTGCCCAACTGTTGAAGACGGTGAATCTACATGTGCTGGCGCGTGATCACCTTGAGCTTGTAGTCAGACTTCTCGTCTGCTTGCAGCTTCAGATGGTGCACATATCTACAGCCTGTAGAAAAGTAGACCAGGTCGATTCTCGCAGTATGCAGTCTGCTTGCTGTTGAAATAGAAATGTTATCTCACTCATGTTTCCTGCTTCTCTACAGATGTTGCAGTGTCTGGCGATAGTGGATCATCAGTTGGTGTTTGGAGAGATCCACGCCTGTTTGAGTTCTATAGTTCACTCAGAGCAGGTACACGCCAACATTTTCCGTACAAACTTTGCTGACATTTACAAAAGCTGCACGGGTTAATGCTGACCGTTCTGTTTTTCCAGATATTCTCTCATGAACACCTTCAGAGAGGTTTGTGTTCATTATGTTGATACATTTGCCTGCCATTTTATATGCAGTAGTAGTAGTGGTGGTACATAGCTTTTTTTTTCATATGTAGGGATTATCAATAGACGTTTGTCTAAAAGAAAAATCACAAATGAAGTTACCTGTGCGCAGCAATAAAGTACTGTATTTGTATTTTGTTCATTCTCATCACTGATTCTGATCACAGAAGTTGCATCATACTGAGAGCTGTTGTTCATGTAGTCACTCAAGCTAAAATTGACCGTTCGTAACAGTATCTTAGTTGAGACGGAATAATTGATTAAATTCTTCAATATCTTTAGATTGAACAAGTTGTTATAATGTTATCGTTTATTTACACTTTTAGCTTGTATGTTCCTGGAGGTTAGCTCTGTGGGCCGTGATGTGTGGCGGGAGCTTTGTCCTGCCTTTCTGGACAAATTGGCGAAGTTCTTCCCTTTAATAGTGCAACAAGAGCCACTGCGAGATGGGCAGCTATGTTACATGGCTGTCAAGGTGAGTATACTTTCGGAAATGCACAGAATCTGTGACCTCCATCACAGCTCGTCCTCTTGTCCCCAATATGTGATCTCTGCAGGTTTGCCTCCAGATATTTCAGCTTTTGTCTAGAGAAGTGTCTTTTGCAGTTTGGGTAAAAAAGGAGAGGAGCCCAGCCATGAAGAAAATCTTGCAGGTTCTCGCAGAAATAATATTTGGACAGGTTTGTTATTAATTAATTTTGCTGTCAATTATTTAAAGCCTGAATTCACTCACTATAATGGCATTTTCTTCTTCCTTGACCCATCTTTAGTTTTGTCAAAGTCTGTTGTTTTTATTATGTTTTCATTCTTGTATTTGTGCTTTGCCGTGGTGTAGCATTCATGCTATTTAGCTACATGTGAGGAGCCTTGTGTTGTGAATGTGAAACATTACTCAGTGGGATGCAGTCCAATTATACACCACTACAAACTTTCACCCCAGTAACAAATGGCTTGATCAATGAATACCTCTCTGAGTGTCAGTAAAATGGATTTAATACTGAACTTGTTTTGGATCTCATTAGATAATGCAAGTGAAAACTAATGAAGGATCCAATCAGTGTCCTGTATGCGCTGGTTCCTTTTCTTCCCTCCTTGTCATTTGTGTCCCGCAGAGCTGCAGCAGAGACACTCGTCTTTTGGCCGGGACCGCCATGGCCATGCTCATCAACACGGCATCAGAGAGCAGCGCAGGTGCAGCAGCTGCCTGGGGTCTTTTCCAGAGCTCTCATTTAGGTACGGTATCGCTGCTGACCAGCCATATCCTGTTTGGACTCGCTGTGTAGTCCGTCGTGAAGTGCTGTAAAATTCACTCCTATTTATTTTATTTTTGTATCAATCTCATCTAGAAATTCTATACCTCCATGCAGCTGCTCAGCGGTTTCTAACAATGTTTTCTTTCCCAAGAGCCCTGGCTGCTGACTGTGGGTGCCCTTCAGGTGCAGTGTTGCCCCACATCAGGAGGCGCACTGGGTCAGCTGGCAATGAGCAGGGGCCTCCTCACATGCTGTCAACCTCACATATTGCTCAGTTCCTGTGCAGAGGGCGCAGAGGTAAATCTGTAGGCCAGCATAATTCACCTAAGCCGAGAGACATGTTGACTTTATTTACCTAATGATGCTTAGTTGTCTTTGCAGGGCAGTTTACTGCTGGATGCTTTGTTTCCTCTACTTTATGATTTGTGTGAAGAGAAGCTGAATTGCCACTACCTTGCGTTTGAGGGTGAGTCATAGCAAGACATTTTATTCACGTGCTTCCATGCAAAGATCACCTGTTCAAACATGACACGTGGTTGCAGTGTTCACACTGTGGCTGAAGAAGGTCAAAGAATGTCTGCCTGATATCTGGAAGATGACGGGTGGCCGTTTTCTGCCCGATGACAGCATCCTGCAGCAAAAGCTCATTTCTGTTATTTGGACCAGTGCTGAAAGTCCAGTGAGTTCAACTACTTTATTGGTATCGTTTTACATTATTTGTAGTGTGTATTATGTATTTAATTTTAGTGATTAAATTAATATTTCTTTCCTACACAAATCTATAAAATCATTGTCTTTTTTTTGGGGGGGGGGGATAGCTAAAATCCCACAAGAAATGTACTGTGGTTGAAATGAGTACATTCGTAGCCAAACCCAATAGTCAGTCTCAGTGTATCCTACAAATAGACCCAAATTCACACACATGTACTCACTGGGTCACAACATCAGGTACTCCTGCAAAATCTAATGAGACCCAAGAACCATATCCACTGTTTTCATGCTCAATTTTGATTGACACTAGCATAGAAGTAGTCTTTGTTTATAACTGTAGTTGAAGTTTAGTAGTGTAGAACTGAACTGCATCATATAGATATACACTATGATATAATCTATGTCGTGACGATATTAAGTAGTAGTCCTCAAACTTTTTACACCAACTACCACCTCAAAAAAAATTCAAGTTTAGTCCAACATGCTCGAATGGGATCGCTGATGAAGAAGTGTGTCTGTGTATACACATTAAGGAGTGTAATATATAATTTTTTTTTTTCTTATAGACGCTTGTCTTGATGTGCCCTGATAGGTGGAAGGCGTGTCCGACTGTGCCCGTGTTACCTTTAGCTTGTTGCTGGACTTCTACGACATGGACTGTGAGCAGTTTGGTCACACGAAGAAGCCTCTTTATTTGACTCTACTTCATCGAATTATCCAACTCCCGTGGGAATCCAAAGCCAAGTACCATCGCCTCTGCGCTCTACTTCCGTATTTGGGGACTGACACGGTGAGCTCGAATGCTTTTCCATTGGAAACATCGCGCTGGCCTTTAATGCACAACCCTTTTATCAAGCAGGTGCTGGATCACTATGCTGAAATACCAAATCACCTCCTGAAGTGCATGTCAAATGATCACCTGTCTCCATGCGGGTCGGAACTTTACAAGTGTCTGATCCAGCAGCAGAGAAAAGAGCTTTCTGGCGACACTCTAAAGGCACCGTCAGAGTCAGATCTGGGCAATAAGTGGGCAGAACGATGGCTTCCTGTCCTCCTTGAGGCCCTGACCTCAAATATAGTTATTCTTCAAAACAACAGCTCAACGCACTTACTCCCTTGCACCTTCCAAGTCTTCCCCTCTGCTGTGGAGCCTCTGCTGGCCTCCCTGGACCCGTTCTCACCAGGCCACCTCTGTGCCTGGGCATTCATCATGAGTAGCTACCGGGCTGTGACTGGGAGTTCTCCCTGGGTTCTGCAGGGGAGCTCTACCCTGAAAATCCTCCAACTCGCCCTGGGCTCTGCTGATGACAACATTCGACTTGCCGCCCTCAACCTACTGTGTTGCAGCCTCAAGACCAAAGAGATTCCAACACCAGAGGAACTGTCAATAATGAGAACCTTCATTCCTCAGAACTTAAATTCAGAGTCCTCACTTTTCCGACAACATTTTCAAGCAGCGGTGAGGAGATTTTTGGTTCGGATCAGAGATGGCTGCTTGGCGCACATCAAACAACAAAGGGGCAAAGGGAATAGCAGCCAGATGGAAAGCTCACAGGAAATACTCGCCTTGGGAATAGGTGAGATGTTTGTTGTTTGTCAGATGATGCTTTGCAGCCCAGCAATCTATACTAAGTTGCCTCGAGACTCCTTTTGACAAAGATTAACAATGTTATACTTTGGTTGAAACGTTTTAATCTTTTGGATTTTCGTCGAGTTTGATTTTACACTTTCAATGACACTTAAGACAAATCCGGCAAATAATATTGCGAAGACGAGATCGGAAGTCAAAAATACTGACGTCTGCCATTGAATAACAAAAATCAAACAAAGCATTCATGGTAGCATGAGAGTTTGATTTGAATTGTATCAATTAATTTAATTAATAATAGGAATAAAAATATCTGTCAGTTAAATTCCTGCAAAGTCTTGGCAAACTGACATGATTGTACCATAGTATTTAAATAATTTTAATGCAAATCTTGCATTGTTTTGCCACAGGTCTGCCTAATCACAAAATATCCGCGCGTTTACCATCTATTTATTTATTTATTTATTTATTTATTTTTATTTAATATATTTGTCCTAGGTTTTGTGGACTGGTTGAGCCAACTGGTATGCTGCAACTTGACACCAAATCACAGTTACCAGAGGAAGAAAACTGTCTTACTGTTACTGTCTGCACTGCTGGAGACCTGCACTGACACTTGGAGCCCTGACAAGAGAAAGGGACAGCCACCCGGTCAGTAATGGGCACTGTGTTGTATCAATTTTATAAAATATTATTTCCCTCACGGGATCAATAAGGTATCCATGCCGATCGATCCTTCTATCTATCGATCTGTCGTTCTGTGGTATCTGTCTGTCTGTCTGTCTAACGGCAGTACAGGGCAGTGCGCGCTCTCTCTCTCTCTCTCTCTGTCTCTCTCTCTCTCTCTCTCTCTCGCTTTCTTTCCCTCTCGCTTTCTTTCCCCCTCCCACGCCCCCACGAGACTTAAGGGTTAAGTAATTCCCTGTTTCCCCTCCACTGCAGAAATAAGTGAATACAGACTCTGTGTGTGATATTGTGTGTGAATTTATTAAGGCTACAAATTAGTTTTTTTTTTTTTTTTTGATAATCCATTAATGTGTTGATTACTTTTTCAATGAATCAGATAAAAAAAGATTTTAATTTCCATCCCTATGTTCTAAAACAGGACATGATTTTGAAATGAACAAAAATTAAGATTTAGTTCCTGATTTGGTCACGTCTGATGTCTCATATTGTTCTTCAAAGTAATGGATGGAAGAATCGACAGGAGACTCGAGTACAAAAAGATTAGTGTGTCACAGTCCCAGTAGGTAGCACACACAGATAGGCATAACCTGGTCCAGGGAGTCCCTCACACTTGATTGTGCCCTTATTTGCTCCTTAGCTTGAGATAAAAGAGACAGTGCGCACAACAAAAGTAAAGATAATTCAAATGGAGTTTGCATGTTCTCCTCGTGCCTGTGTGGGTTTTCTACGGGTTTCCTCCGGATTCCTCCCACATTCCCAAAACATGCATGGCAAGTTAATGGAAAGCTCTAAATCGTCCCAAGGTTTGAGTGTGAGCGCGGATGATTGTTTGTCTATGTGTGCCCTTCCATTGGCTGTCAACCAGTTCAGGGTGTACCCCGCCTCCTACCTGAAGACAGCTGACCCTCATGAAGATAAGATCCACGGATAATGGGTGGATGAATCCTAGCTGTTTAAAATGTTATTTTGGTTTATTGGTATATAGTACTCTGAATGCTTTCATTCCTATTCCTTGATTTGTTTTCTCCAGTGGACATGGGATCTCTCTTGACCTGCGCCACGTCAAGAGGACAGTGGGACTTCTTCTCCAGAGAAAAACTGCTGGTCCTCATCAGCTGTTTGGAAGATTCCACGAATGAAGTAGAGCTGCCCAAGCCTCATTTGTATTCTCTTTCTCAGATTAAGAGAAGCCAATAAATGTTTCCTTTTTCAGATTCGGGAACTTTCCGCAGGATTATTGGTGAGATTTTTCCCTTCTGTTTTGCCTGCCGATGTCGCTGCGGCTCTGCTCGTTCGTACCAAGCAGCTTCTGCGCAGTCCTCGGGTCCAGCAGGCTCAGATGGGGGCGCTGATGATGAAGGTCCTCCATCACAAGTAAGTCATACCACCCAAAGGATTATTATGTAGTCCCGGTCCGTATAATGACATCCGACACAGGATATGTACCCAAATTCTGGCTGCGTAGAACTGTGCTGCATATCATCATTTGTGCAATGTTAGCTTGCCATATAGCCAAGTACGGTGACAAAACTTCCCCAAAGGTGTCTTCTTGCGACACATAGTCCTGTTAAATGGACTTTTATGCTGTTCTAGTTAACATGTTCTTGCACGCCCATGTGGCATTTTTTTTCCCTTTAACTTCTTGGGTTGGGTTAGATACGGGGATGACTTTAGTATTTTTCCACTGTGGGCCTATAATGACCTTTGAGACTCATTTGTTCCTCAGGGCTTTGTAAATAAATCTGACTGGACGTCACAATCATATTAATATTACATTGCAGTAGAGTTTCACACAGCTGCTCCAACCACAATCATAAACATATTGTTAAATTAATACCTGTCTAAAGTATGATTCATAAATCTCTTGTATTGGATGTTATTAGTTGGTGCAATTTTACCGAATGTACCCCATGAGTGCACATACAAGATGTGCTTTTGCTTGTCCCTCCCTCAGAGTGTGTAAAGCACTGGTTGGTAGTTATCAACTCTTTTGTTTTTTAGATGGCAAGGCCTTCCTGAATGCCAAATAAACAGTGCTGGTGCCAGCAGCGTACATAACATCAAGGCCTCCAGCTTTGCTAGATTCCTTGTGAATGAGCTGAAGGATCACTACCTCACAGCCAAAGCAGATGTAATGCTCTCTGCCAGAACCAAGCCTATGCACGGTCCGTCGAAACGTAAAAGTTGAACACCATTTCATTCGTTTTTCTTTTTTGTTTGTTTTGTTTTTAATTTCAATCCGTTGTGACTTTGGTTTCAGGGGTTCTGAGCGCCCTGCAGAAATGTTTGTTGGACGACAGATGCAGCATCTCTGATTCACTTGATTCTACACTAATCACTGATCTGCTGAGCCTGCTGAAGAACATTTCGCTGCTTCTGCTTGGCATGTTGCACGGACAGCAGGAAACGGAAAGTGGTAATCTTCAATTAAAAAAAGCAGGTTTGAGTTTTCACTTAAAGGATAAGGCGCCCTTTACAATCTGAAATGATTTCTCCTTTAGATGCTCCCCCTTCTTTCTGTGATATGGGAAATGCCATCAGCTCTCTGATAGCCCACGCATCTGAAGACAACCTCGTAGATGGCGGTGAGGAGTGTGTCTTGTTGTCTGAAGAACACAGCCTTGTTCTCACCTGCTGCTGGGTGTCACTTAAGGTACCAACACAACCTCGTGGTAATTTAGCATTTTAATACTGTACTCCTTTTAAATACTCATGCGTTTATTTCTGTTCTTCTCATTAGGAAACAGGGATCTTTTTAGGATCGCTTGTGGAGAAAATTCTCTCTGAATCCAAGCCCGACACCTGCTTTCTCACAAAGCAACAACTAGAAACTGCATCAGTTATTTTTAGACTTATTCTCCTCAAATGCCGTCACTGGGTATGTTCAAGTGTCTCTCGCAGTTGCAATCAAAATTCTTTGATTCCCCCACCCCCAAATTATTTGCTTGCGCTGCAGCCATGAATTTCTCAACACAACCAGTCTTTCTGTACAAACAGAAGTATTCATCTTTGCAATGAACATTTTGAAAATCAATTCATAAGAAATTTACATTAGGGTGTGAAATGTTTTTATTGTATCTATTTATTTATTTATTGCATGTTTAAATACCGATGTGAATTGAAGTACATCTTCTCTTTCTTCACTAGGGGGCAGTAGAGGGATGTTCTGTCGGCTTCACCAGATACTGTTCAGCTCTACTCAGCAGCAGTGAACCTGAGTTTAAGGATATACCATCAAAGATGCTCCAACAAGTGAATTGTTTTTACATTCTCACATTTCTGAATGAATGTAGCTAGCAGTAATGAGGATGCTAGCTTACATGGGATGTGTCTCGTTCTCTCTATCGCTATCTCTCTGTCTCCCCTTTTCTCTCCCTCACACTTATTCTCACATTTCTGAATGAATGTAGAAGATGCTAGTTTACACATGGGATGTGTCTCGCTCTCTCTATCACTATCTCTCTGTCTCCCCTTTTCTCTCCCTCACACTTATCAAACGTGGCTTCGCAATAGCAATTGGTATCTTTTCTCCACCAAACGTTTTTAATAGTGTTACTTTAGGCTTCACTCGCTGTGTTTGTGTTGATTCGGTCAACACAAATCTTCAACATTATTTTGTGAGGCAACTTACTGTTTTCTCTCATTTTATCTGTTCAGAACCTTGGCCGACTTCCTGCCTCCTTTATTCCAGCTCTCTGCCAGTCCCATTTACAGTGTGAGAGTGATGGCCTCCAAGGCACTGGTCGCCATGACTCCCCCGTCAGAGTATGTGAACATCCTCATCAATCTGACGGCCCGGTTGCCCCGCACACCGGAGCGCTGCTGTCACAACTGGCTTCACGGGCAACTGCTGCACATTAAAGCTCTGCTTGACAGAACTCTCGGCAAAGACTGGTGAGTCATTAAATTTGGCCTGATTCATTGACCAGACCTTTCAGGCTTTGACTTGCTGACTCGTCTTGTCTTTGCAGTGTGCCTGCAGCAGAGCTTCATGCAGCGGTGAGCGCTGTGGAGGCATCGCTGTGGCTTGCCACAGATATTCAGCGCTGCCCGCTGGTGAGAGCAGCATATGTTACCGTTGTGGAGTCACTGAGAAGATTTTGCTGCGAGACTTTTCTCTCCACGCTCTTTGACGTTCTCATACGTGAGCTTCGCACACCCAAGCAGGGGCTTCAGGTGTGTGATACCGTAGTGATGTGTTTTTAAACACACATTATGGATGATGTTGTCATGTGTTTGGGGTTTATTGCTAGCTTGCTGCTGTAGAAGAAACCATAATGGATTAGTCGTTCAGAATGTAAAATGTAAATAAATAATGTATTACAGTACCTCCGACCTCCATAGTCACAAAAATGGTGAGTTTAACCACAAAAGGTTTGTGCGGGTGCAAACCATCATGTGTGCAGGATGTCAAGCAAATCTTGAGGCTTCAGCTCAATGGAAATTCTGTTGATAATTAGTATAGATTCATGAGTTATTTAATGAAATAAAACGGCTACATTTACATAAAAGCTTGGTTTATTTTACTAATTTTGGTTATCATTGAGTTGTTTACAATAAATAAATGAACCAGTTATTTAGTAAGACAATCGAATAGAATATAAATAAAGGTTGCATACATTTGAAACTAAACGATTTTAAGAAAGAAAATGATGTAATTGCTTCCTGTGGGCCATACGTGATTCACGAAGGCCATTAAAATGCTTTGGGAGGGGATTTTCTTTTTTTTTTGTTTTTAACCTTCAGAAAATGCTTATGTATTCAGTACACATTTTCCTCAAAGAATAGTGGGGAAAAAAAGGAGGGGGTAGAAAAAAATGGGAACAACCAACCCCTAACAACACCTTTGAAAATAAATCAGGGAAATTGCACATCTATGGGTGTCCAACTGCAAGTATGTGAGGGTCGACTGTACTCCCAAAATGGCACGAATTCTTCTGAAAAAGACCCCAATACACACACACACAAAAGGTTGGTGAGGAATATTTATACAGTATAGTCTACATAAACAGTATCTATTCACAAGTGACACTGTCGCCTGTTTCCTTCATTTCAGGTTGGCTTGTTTTCCTTTCACCAACGAGCCATCCAGTTACTCGGTACCGAACCCAAGTGGGCGCCTGACCTTTTGGAAACTTTTAGAACGGCGAGCTGTGATTTGAGGCTGACATTGATCACATGGGTGGTGGAGGACCATGCTTCATTGAACACCCACTTTAAAGAATTGATCCAGAGTGTGCTGCAGGTGAGTTACAGGCTGAAAACTGTTCAAAGTCTGTCTTGCCGCATAATGTGTAGTGAAGAGCACCTCCCCCGGGCCTGCAAAAGCTCAAAATATATATACCACATAACGAAAAGTGTACACACAAACACTGCTTATTTTTGTATCATTCAAGCATAAAGCATATATGACAAGATGAAGCCTGTTTTAATTCGGTGCTCTTTATTTGCAGTCCGGTCTGAGGGAGGCACTGTTGAGCCCCATTGCGGAGTACCGCAGGGCCCACGTTGCAGCCTTCGTCGGAGTGATGGCCACCGAGGATCCTCCGCCTCCACAAGTCCCACTTGAGGAGTCTGTTCTCCTGGAGTGTCTGGATTTGTTATTGAGAGACCTTGAGGATCAGAGAGGCGGGTCGGAGTTCTTGTCCCAAGCTCTGCATGGTGCAAGCCTCCTGCTTTCCCAGTGGTGAGAATCCTATTTTACACCTTTCATTGTCTCCCTGCTTAGCTCTCACTTCATTCTCCAATCTTTAGAAATTTCTTTTTTTTTTTTTTCTTCAAAACAAGTTCTCAGGATTCTTTAATCCAACGCTGGTGTGGTGTAATGGAGACTCACCGGTCCCCCGATGCTGCTGAAGTTCTGAGAATATCTTGTGCTGAAGCGCTGTGTGTGGCTGGCCTTCCTCTAACAAGCCACAATCTCATTCCTCCAACTCTCTTGATCAAGTACGGTTCGAAGATGTCCACACAGTCTTTCACAAATACGAAAACGCTGCTTTGAAGCAAATGGTAACTGTATCTCTTGCAGATTGCTGAACACAGGCCTGTACTTGCTGCAGGACCAAAGCCAACAGGTGAGGACGAAAGCCGCCCGCTTTATCTCCATGCTACATCACGCCAGAGGAGGAGGAGCGCAGAGGAGCCTCTACCTCATGCAGGTCAACCTGGCTATACCGTTGCTGTTGGAATTGTTGTTGGAAGAGTGCTGGGACATACCGAGTACACTGGAAGTGCTTCTGTGCCATGTGCCCCACTCTGACCTGAGATGAAAAGACAAATCATTTGTGAGATCCGAATTGCGTCAGATGTGTGTAACGCTCCATTTGTCCATCTCAGGTGTGTGCTGTTCACACGCTACAGGCTCTGGTACGTGGATCAAGCTTGGGTGTCGCCATTCTTAAGTTTGCACCCAGTGTGGCCATTTTGGCTCTCACTCTGCTTAGTTCTCCCTGCTGGGCCATGAGGAATGCAGCTTTGCAGCTTTACAGTAGGATGCAAGCACATTACTCTTCATCTGGCTGGTGCGTGACTGTAGGCCTACTCATGCGAGATGTGTTCACCAGGTTCTCTTTGCTCACGGATGCTCGGTCAGAGGCCCAGCAGTGAGGGTGGGACTAAATATGGCATGTCCCCCCACGCCTTCTTCCACCACTACTCCACGCTCCAACTCTTCCTCCTTGAGGAGCTCCGAGAGGCAGCTAGTGACCTTCAGTGTCCACCTGAGGAGGCGAGGCTTCGCCTTCAGCCGTCACTCTTCCCGATTCTTACTCTTTTATCCCAACTCCAACCTGGCGTACAGGACTCAACAGAGTAAGGTTATACTAGCCAACATCAAAGTCTATGGCAGGCTTAGTTGTCCACTCACTGTCCGCTTCATAAGATGAACTTCCATAACCTAACGCACAAATGGGAACAAGTAGAAATCCCACCTAACATAAATACCATATAGTGATGCACTGTTTTGATTGACAGTCTTACAGAAATGTTAATTCGATTGTGTTTATTGTGGTTATAGTTGTCAGTGGTGTATGTAGAACTGCACTGAATTATACTGAGAACTCTTACTATTTTTCACCTCACTTATGCAACTAAGGTTACGTTCACATTACGGGGTGTGATGCCCAATTCAGATTTGATTGTCAGTACTCTCACAAGCATTCTTCACCGCCTGCGCTGTGCACATATTTGGCTTTTCTTGGCGTCTACATCGGATGTGTGGATGAGAGTTCATACAGTGGACGCATCGGATACAGATACAATTCGTATCCACTAGTGAAAGACGACCAGGTCAGATTTGGAAAAAAAAAACGGTACTGTTCACAC
>NW_017805009.1:3424671-3517947 GCF_001891065.2 Hippocampus comes
TTTTTTTTTTTTCTTCAAGTTCTCAGGATTCTTTAATCCAACGCTGGTGTGGTGTAATGGAGACTCACCGGTCCCCCGATGCTGCTGAAGTTCTGAGAATATCTTGTGCTGAAGCGCTGTGTGTGGCTGGCCTTCCTCTAACAAGCCACAATCTCATTCCTCCAACTCTCTTGATCAAGTACGGTTCGAAGATGTCCACACAGTCTTTCACAAATACGAAAACGCTGCTTTGAAGCAAATGGTAACTGTATCTCTTGCAGATTGCTGAACACAGGCCTGTACTTGCTGCAGGACCAAAGCCAACAGGTGAGGACGAAAGCCGCCCGCTTTATCTCCATGCTACATCACGCCAGAGGAGGAGGAGCGCAGAGGAGCCTCTACCTCATGCAGGTCAACCTGGCTATACCGTTGCTGTTGGAATTGTTGTTGGAAGAGTGCTGGGACATACCGAGTACACTGGAAGTGCTTCTGTGCCATGTGCCCCACTCTGACCTGAGATCTGTGCTAAGTGAAATCGCAGACAGTGGGTGGGTCACTTCGCTGATTCGGTATCAGAATACACTTGACAGAGAGGTTGCTCAGCATTATGTGTTGTCTCCCTCAGGTGCGGAAGCCTCTATGAGCAGGATGACGCTAACGTGTTTGCTGAGCCTTCAGTAATGTCTGAATATGTGTTGCCTTACCTGCTGCTTATGGCTGAAAAGTACTCTGAATCTTCAGCCATGGCACAGCGCCTCAGCACATGGGCGGAAGAGAACGCTGCTCCGCTGCTCGACAACCTCACATTGTGCAAAAGCCTCCAGCCAGGTAGCACACTTGTGTGTCAAGATACAAACAGTGTTGGGCAAGTTTCTCGCAAAATGGATTACGTTTTCATTTTTGTATCGATCATTTGAAGGTCATTTGTTATATAACCGTACTATATTGTGCTGTATTTGTGATTATTTTCATCAGCACAACTAAAAATAGGCTAGCTATTCTAAAAGATAGCATTTAACAAGACGACACTCAGCAACTCAAAACAATGCCAACATTTCAAATGCTAATCGTAATATTAGCCAGTATTACGGTAAATTAAACATCTGTAGTTTTATTTCGCCAAGTCAAAAACCACAGTATTGTTGAGTAATGTTTTTTGTAATTAACTCTGAGTTACGATGTTGTCTTTCTAGCTGAGATGCTAACACTTCTCACGGACCCCCGGTTTCACAACACCCTTTGCGGCTTGCTAACGAGAGCCACCTTCCTTCTCCACCTTTCCAAAACTTGTGACCGTCTGCAACACCTTTGTGATCCTTCAGCTCTCCAGATGACTTTAAAGGATATTTGCACTCATCTAAGTGAGCAAGGTGTGCACTTGAAATCTTCTCTAGCATCTGCAGTGGCTGGAGACCTCAGACTATCATACCACGGACTTTCGATACTAAGCAAAGATAGATGAAGCAATTTAGCATGAATTTTTGAGGCAGGCCTCAATGTTGTATGATGCTGCTGTCCACCATGTCGACATTCAGCTAATGGAATAAAAGATCACAAAAGCAGATGCGACACCATAGGAGTATGTGATACACTGTTGTTTTAGCAAAATGTAAATATAGCCTTAGCTAACCTTAGCTACAACACCCTGCTACTCTAGGGATTTTATTCCATCCATCCATTTTCCCGTAGGGTCATAGATGAGCTGGAGCCTCGCCCAGCTGACTTTTTACAGGAGGTAGAGGTAAACAATTTAGTGCCCAATGCACCTAACATGCATGTTTTTGGGATGTGTACTATTTAACGAATATACTGTATTCCAAACTTCTGAAAGTTTTTTTCTGTCAATTACTATTTCCCTATGACGGAGTGGATATATTAAACTTGACAACATTCACCTGCACGCACAATATGATCACTAAAAAAATGCTTGTTTTCATGGTTCTGAAAACAGATAGTTTCTTAAATTGAAAATTACCGATAAAGACATGGTGGAGGACAAGTTCAAGGGCACATGCAAAATGTTCAATACGATTATCCAAACAGAACATACATGATCACAATGACTCGTCCCTAGTATGTGTGCAGCTTTTTGTTGCTTTTAATAAGACCTCATGAGTTTCCTTATTTGCTACATTTTCAAGGTGACTGAGTGATTCTGATGAGGGCATTAAAAGGGACTTCATTGTGATATTGATACAATGTTACCTTAATTCCGCATTGCAATGCATTGTGTTTAGTATTTATGGAAGTCTTCAATTTGCCGGAGGGTTTTAGTAGTGTACATACCAGTATTTGCTTGCAATTTGTGAGCATCCTCAGTATCTGCAATACACCGGGAGAGGCTGACTGCTCAGTGCCAAGCTGGGAAATACTGTGTTCTTTATATGCTCCATTAGAGGCCTTGTGCCCGCATAAGTGGCCATTTCCCCAACCGCATGAGAGTGCAAGATGATGGACTGGCTCTGAATTGGCAGAGGATGGGTGCTCGCTTGTTGACAGCCCACACACTAGCAGAGTCTTACATCATCACATTGCCTCCCGCTTCTTCTTGAGGTGGGTGTGATAAATGACTCACTGACAGATACAGGCGGGTTGTTGTTGTTTTTTTTTCTTCAAATTACATGCTATTTTTTTGACAATGACGCATATAGTGATGAATCTGAATATTTTCTTTCCGGCTTTGTAAAAGTGAGTCATTCCATTTAGGAGGATTCATTATTTTTACTCCCACTACCAAAGTTTAACTCGCAAGAACAATTACAAATGATGGCTTCAACTTTGCTCCACAAGTAGGGAAGAACAAAGGAACTCAATGCAGTTCACCTGTTCCTGTTGTTTGTTTTGCAGACATGCAAAACAAATTGGCAACACGAATTCATTATTCAGCCAACAGGTTGTGTTTATGCCTACACAGTTGTGAAACTTGCAACTAGTTGAGATTCCAAAATGTCTTTGCTAAATGTGATTCTCGGACCTCTGCAACCTGCCTGCTTCCTGTTAAATTCAGAAACCGACGATGGCAACGTGGAACAATGCCAAGTAGGTGCTTGTATTGGGCTTGTGTGCACACATTGAAGCACATGTTTACCATCTGGAGTGGGAACAGAGGGAGTGTTTTTCCATTTTGTCACCAAGTTATCCTTCCTCTCAGGACTCCATATGCAATTACTGTACAATGCAAATTGTCAGGGAACTGTTGAGGTGCTATTTCTGCACGTGACCACTGTTACTTTGGGTGTCTAAAATATATAGAGTATAACAATATTTTAACTGAAGGCAGAAGCAGTGGAAGTTCTAAGACAGATCGAACACAATGTGTTTGACTACAGTGGTCCACATCTGATTTGTTCTGATATAGAAACCCAAACAAGTACACTCAAATGTGCAATGTGTAGCATCGTATATGTACTTGATTTCCGCGGGTTGTTTGTGTTGATGGTGACATAGTTTTCCACTGCACGTGCAGGGAAAGGGTCCAAAGACTCTCACCCCGCCAAACGTAGAGCAAACAGATGCTGCTGTGTTTGCACAACCCGGTGCCGAAAAATGTGCTTGGCTTCTGTGGGCTGATGAACTCTTGAGTGTGTCACGAGTTGGCTGCTCTCTTTTTGCGCACTGCCAACAATGCGCACCGACGAAGAATGGGAACATACCGGTATGCACTGGAGCTGCCAGTTCTGGGCCTCTGCGGAGTGCTCTTTCTGGCTGAGTGGAAAAACAGGGCTCGTGAGTTGCAGGGGAAGAACACGGGACACGTGCGCGCGTATTTAGGGCCAGATAGGACTGCACTGGGATTATAAATGGAAAGCCACGAGTCAATGTGGGTCAGATGGGAAGCTATGTATAGACATGAAAAGTCATCGTAGTTTTAATGTAGTAAATGTAAACACGCACGTTTGAGTGGGACTACCCGACTAACGATTGTTTGTCAGACTGCATGTTACTACGCACGTGCTCGTATGCATTTAATGGTTCTCGGTCTACGACGGAATCTGAAGCCATGCACAAATTAAAACGTATTTCATTTTTTACCATATTTTATTGGAACGTAACGCAAAAGTAAAGTCATGCCTATGGTAGATCTTTGTAGACGATAAATATAAAACAATCCGATCTGAAAACACCACATCCTTTTTTCCGCCTCTGCACATAGTTAATTCCGAGCAAATTCGTATACTCGAAATATTATATTTACAGTAAATATTGAATAAAAAACTATTCCAAGCAAAACATTATAATACGTAGAAATATAATTGGTGCAAATGACGTGAGAAAGACTTCTAGTCCATACGTATAAGACTCATCCATCCATTTTCTGATATAAAATGATAAACAGCAAGTATGGGGTAGTAAATTTGCGTGCTTCATGTTATCATGTGTAGTTCACTGCACGCCATTTGTATTAACCGCTATATTACAGTAAATATTGAATAAAAAAAACAATTCAAAGCAAAACATTATAATACGTAGAAACATAATTGGTGCAAATGACGTGATAAACACTTCTAGTCCATACGTATAAGACTCATCCATCCATTTTCTGTTATAAAATGATAAACAGCAAGTACAGTATGGGGTAGGAAATTTGCGTGCTTCATGTTATCATGTGTAGTTCACTGCACGCCATTTGTATTAACCGCTATATGTCAAATTTGAGTACATATCGGATGAAACCCAAATATAGGCCATAAATATAAAACAATAACACGGAAAACATTACATTTGGCTGTAACTGAGCGTGTTTCTCGTGCCGCGTGACGTCCCATTGTTAGTCCTCTGCGCAAACTAGTTCTGTATACACGTTTTGTAACCTCGAAATGTCATGATTACAATAAATAACACGGAAAACACTTCTAGACCATGAATATTTATAATTAAAATGAAAAACAGCTGGTTTGACGGTAATCGATGAGCGTGTCCTCTTGTGCTGCATGACAATATATTCGTCCGCAGCTGCGCTAAAGTTGCTCATTGCCACAGTTTGTAATCTGGAAACCGCGGATGTCGGGTAAATCGCGTGAATGTATTTGTGAACGCAGTAAGGCTTTAGGACCTGGAGGTGTGTTTTTTTCTGCTGCTGTTGCTGCTCGCTCCTCACGCGGCTCCTCCTCCAGCCGAAGGCTGTTTACGAAGAAAGGGGAGCTCGTCTTTTTGGCAAAAACAAGGGCTGAGACTTTAATCGAGAGGAGCAGTGTGTCTGTTGCCCTCAGCTCAGGCTCTTTCTCTTTAGGCTCATAAAAAAAAAAAAAAAAAAACTATCTTGAGAAATGGATTCAGTCCGTCATCGCTGCAAGATGTTTCTTTCTTTGCACATTGTTTTCCTCAGCGCAGCCTTCGTGGACAGCAGCTTTTTAAATGCAGACCAAAAAGGTAAATAGTCCGCACGTTTTTTTTTTTTACACTGTTGACAATGTGTTTCTTTTTTTCCTTTTAAATCCAGATACAATTCAATCCCAGTCCAAAGCTTCTTTCCCAGCCCGTTTTAATTATAATTGCAGCCTGTTTGTTGTTATTCTGCAGAGTGCATTGATTCCAATGGAGTGAGTTACAGAGGAGATAAGGCGAGTTCCTCCTCAGGCCTGCCTTGTCTAAATTGGACCGACACGTCCACACAGTATGATCCTCACACAGGTAAACCTATCAAATGGTTTTTTTTTTTTTGGGTTAAATAGATCACATGAAAATAATGCATCTGACTTTAAAGTGTTTTTACCAAGACTGAAATCAGTCTCATGCAATGCAAAGTGCATGGAGAGCCGTTTTGGCATTTATTCGATATTCTTGATAGTCACCTTAATGTCACTGTTGTAGTTCATGCTAGTTCATACGACCATTCAGTGCAGTGCACTAGCAGCACGGAAAGTACAGTGTAACAACTGTGTCTCAATCGATTTATGTACAGTTTGTACTAGGGTGCCCCCCCCCCCCACACACACACACACACACAACTGAATAACATTTCCTAACCCTAGCTGGACAACTTTGCTCTCCTACATTTGTAGTAAACCGATTCTGTTAATAGTCTGTTCCTAAACGTTACTGGAAGAGAGCGTATACTAATACATGAACCTTAAGATGGATATCAAATAAATACTAGAATGGCTTTCCATAACAGTATGTTTATGGTTTTAAATGGCCTCCCTTTGCACAGCAGCAGCTGCTTCTTCTTGTCTTTGTCCCCATGGGCGGCTTGCTCATTGTTGTGTGATGAAGTTGTGTGAATGATTAATGAGTCCAGTGCTGGGCAGCCACAGCAGGACAAGTGTGTGTACGTGTGGTTGTAAGTGTGTGTAGGTGTGTATGTGTGTATTCAAATGAGGGCCTCAGTAAGAGACCTGTGCTGTTTTACTCCTTCCTAATATAGGTGTGGGAGATCACAATTACTGCAGAAACCCGGACTCCTCAGAGCGGCCTTGGTGCTACATTGCGGCCCCTGATGGGATCGTTCAGAAGCAGTTCTGTTCCATCGAGCCATGCCAAGGTGACTTCTAACCTCCTTTCCTTGAGAACTGGAAATCACGGAAAATTCCCTAAAAACAAAACATCAACAACATAAAACAGTTTGCTTGATTTGCAAACGTGCTTCAAAGTGAGTTATGTTCTGGAGAAGCAAGATGACATTTTTGTGCAGCTCCCAAAACATTTTTGTTTGTCAGCCCAGAAAAATTGGCAGTGTGGGTTAAAACTTTGATGGATCACTGGTTCTCGTTCCAAATAATCCAAGTGCAAGTAAAATAAGATTTCCCTCCGCCCTCCTCAGTAGTAGGTCACTTGGTTAAATCTCCATTGAGTCTAATTTACCCTTTGTTTCCTTCCTAGCTTAGATAAACAATAACACAGCGACCACAGTTTTGTGTTAAAAAGTCCACTCGCTCTTGAGTCTTTTTTTTTTTTTTTTTTTTTTTTTTTTTTGCCACGCCTCACATTGTGCCTCATTGGTAGACGGTGGCTTTCTCACCTTGGAGACAGAACCGTATAGGCTGCTCCACTTGATGATATCATATACTCCTAAAAGTCAACTTTATAAACAGCTGACTTGTGCTTGCAAAGGAAATGGGCGATGTGGGAAAATATTGAAGCGCAGATGTGGAGGCCAAACCTCCTGTTGCTTATGAGCATGCGGAACAGTTTTATGACCGCTGCTTCCTTTCAAAAGATCATTTTCCACATGTTTTGCCGTTGTAGCGCTCAACAAGAGCAGGATCGCAACACTCTTTCAGCCCTGGCATCGGTGGTCTCATTATTGGAGCAACAATAACCAGAAAAACACGCACATTATGATATGGCGTAACCCTCAAGTCTAATTTCACACAAAGTGCCTCATTTTTCTCTACACATTATACAACAATATCAAGATGTAGACTTAAACAGTGGAGCCCAGTTTATCACAGAGGACATGTTCCAGACTTATGCATAATAGGTGAGCATCTTTTTTTTTTTTTTTTTTTTTGTGGCTGTGAACAATGAACTGTGATATATTGGAGATTACAAAACTATTTTTACACAATACGAATGATACTATACATCCTTGATACTTTTCACCTGATGATATTGAGGTAAAAAACATGTAGTGTTATGTGGGAGAAATCTAATTCTGTAAAGGCAGTCCTTGGTTCCACCGTACTTGGTTGATAATGAATTTGACAAAGTATATTCAATAAAACCCATTAAGCTGTCTCCATAAATTAACGAGATGTACCTTTCCTAACAATCTTACAAAGCAATCCCGACTGACTGACTGCTTTGGCTAATGTGATGATACGTTGGCAAAGCTCCAAGCTTTAAAAGTAATTAATTTAATGGTGATGCTGCTTCGTTGTGTTCCAGAGCTCACTTCCACCAACGCGCCAGAGTCGGAGTCGGACGGCCCAACGGGTGCCACTCTCGACCCAAATACCGATCTCCCATCAAAGACGCGCTCATCTTTGGGAGAAGCCGCCGGTGTGCAGCCAGTGATGGGAATCAGCCAGCGGGTGCACACCGGACCCAAAAAGAAAAAGGATCTGGGGACGCTTGGTATGTATATAGCCTCCTGAAAATATACACGATGACTTTTATCGACTCTAACTTGCCGTTTGCTTGATGCGCTTTTTAGGCTACGCCCTCGGCATCATCATGATGGTGGTTATAATCGTTCTTGGGGCGGGCATCACGTTTGGCTACTTCTACAAAAGGTCAGTGCATGAACAAACGCATTAAAAAATAATAAGAACGGAAAGGTGGCAAAAGTACTTGCGTTCTGTACTTAAGTAGAAGTACAGATACTTAAACCAAAAAAAAAAAGTGTAATCGACCGAGGAGGAAACACCAAAACTGCTGACTTTCAGTTCCAGAGTGTTGCTGTGGTGCTGTATATCGAGACTGAGGTCTTTCTCTGTCTCCTTTGTTGAGCGACAGAGAGCTGTAGTGAGCGTGCTGTCCCTTTTGGGTGTGCGCTCTGGAATGAGATACATCTCTGCTTTCAGTAGAGCCGTAGCAACCATGACAACAGTTAGTGACGGGTAACAGGTAGTCTTATTGGGCCATGTTTCACTCAGTATTTCGTACTTGCTGCATTGCCTGCCAGTGGAAACAGAAAATGGACGCGAAAAAACTTCAGTAGGAGTTCAGCTCGATGAAAGTACTGTGTTTATACACAGACAGCAGAGCTCGGACTTTTCATGAATTTTTTTTAGCGAGTGTTTTGCCCCCGGGCTAGCCAACTGTAGCAGTGCTACAGGTGCTAGCATGGACGTTGGACTCTCCAACCCATCAGCATCTCATTAGTCAGTTGGCCGCGTTCCATCATTCTGATTTACTTTGTAAAGATGTTAACATCCAAGTGAGATCTCATAATAGTCGTTCTTTTGAACCTCTCCATTTGGGTGAATGTTGTGAATTGATTTGCAGCGCTTCATTTTTTCGGGTTTTTTTTGGAGCCAATTTGGTAACATTGAAGTAATCTGTTTAAATGTACAAAATATAAGGTACAATTTTAGAAACTAACACTTCTCCAAAGCTTTGTGTGTGTGTGTGTGTGTGTGTGTGTGTGTGTGTGTGTGTGTGTGTGCGCGCGTGCGCGCTGTGATAACTTGACTTGTAACAGATGAAAGAGCCCTGGAAAAGTTCCCCAAAAAAGAGTGGATACCCTGTAAATGTTATTTAGCGGGTTTATAAAATGAAACCACCGTTCAGATGTTAGAGGTGTCACAACAGTAAAAAAAAAATGTTGGCATCAATGATTTTTCTTTTCACAAAAAGCAAAATTGCTTCGACTTTTGGGAGAAATGGCTGCATGTTATCAAATCTACAGAAAAAAGTATTTTTCTCGAAGGGCCCCCCCCCCCAAAAGAAGAGTGTTTAGTGTTTCATTTGTGCATGTGTGCACATGTGAGAGTGTACTTCATTGCTAGAGGCAACAGTTCAAGTTACAGAAGTAAAAAGGCTTTTTTCTTTTTTTTTTTTTTTTTTCTTCTTCAGCTTTCAGCTTTGCATTGGTCAGCGTCCATTACATTGCACACTCGCTTTCATGGTGGTGTGTGTTGCGGGGCATCATGTGTTATTGCACATTCCACTCTTAATTGTCTGTGTTGTTGCACATTTGCACGCCATACCAGAAAGAACATGCTGCAGGGCGATGGCAGGAAATGAAATGTCTTTTTTTTTTTTTTTTAAGCTTTTTCATTTCAGCTTCTTAGGAAACATGGTAATGTGAAGGAGACATTTACTGCCATGAAGTCTAGAGCACAACGTGTTGCTTGTTGGATAAGCTGTGTATTTCTTTTCTATTCTAAGAGGGTGATTAATTAGGAGAAGAATGTTACATCTTGGGTTTTATGTGCAAGAACAGCATGGCTCTTGTCTTTCTGATGACACAGACGCAGTGCAAATAACTCAAGAACCAAGCAGGGATACATGCGCCCCACAGTCAAAGTGCCTGTGCAGTCTTTTTTCGCAGGTTTTCTCCTGGTACAACGGCTTCCATTTCCAATGCATGAATGTTAAGTTCATTGAAGATTGAGTAGGCCACAGTTGTAAATGATTGTTTGGATCTGCTCTGCGTTTGCCTGGCCAGTCCAGGGTGTACCCATCCTCTTACTCAAAAGCCAGCTGGTAGAAAATGAATAGCCAGAAGAGAGACTAGTTGAGTATAACGGTACCTGTCTCGTTTGGCTATTGATCAGTACAAACATGGCTCAGTCTCAAAATAGACGACTCATGCCAGCTTGTCCCGTTCACCATCTGCCACTGTTTCCGCTCAAGCCACATCACAGCAGTTTATCTGAGGCTCACAAATAGACACATCTCTGCCTTGGGCTTTACAGTATTTAAATGAAACCCTTTAAAGCTATCACAAATTTTATATATATAAATTTTTGCGCTAATGTGCAGATCAACTTTGCCCTGAGCAAGGCGGGATTTCTGGTGAGAGTTTGCAATTAAAAACAGCATAATTACTGTATGTATCAGGCGATCTATGTGCACCCCCTCCGGCTCTCTCTCTCTTTTCTCATGGAAGCAAATTCCTCAGCTCAGACGTTTCCAACTTGTCTCTAAATCATTCCTTTTGCGACTCGTCTTTCTCAGGATTCAGTGCGATTGATTCTGCAATTGCATTCCATCGGACTTTGTCGTCACATGGCAAACAGTGTAATATGGCTCCGCCCATGATTTGTCCGTCTTTGCAGGAATTTAAGTTGCTCCTCTTTTAAAGATCGTCAGAAAAGTTGTGAACTTGGCAACACGGACTGCAGTTATTGTACACTAGCTCCATTTTGTACACTACCATCTTGAAAAACTAGCTCAACTGGAGTGCACTTTGAACTACGTGCTTTGAAGCCGCGAAAAAGAACTACTGTACAGCGGGGCCTTGAGATATGATCATACTTCTAACTCAAAACACTCAAATGTCAGAATAATCTTTCCCCATTGAATTGAATCGAAATGCCATCAATCCTTTCCAGCCTACTACCCCAAAAAATCCAACAATTAAAAAAAAATAAAAAATTGGAAAAATAGCACTCAATAGCACTGTACTTAATAAAAAATACATAAAACCACAACCATACAGTCATGACAAATGTAAAAAAAATTAAGATGTTTTTTTGTTTTTGCTTCAATTCAGTGGAAATGGTGCTGCTCCTTCTGGTGTGTGAACTTTGTCATCTAGGGGGCAGTGTATTACAGACATACTGATACACAGCTCATGGAGGCGAATCTCAGCTCTGTTGTAAGCTGCTGCAAAACAGTATTAGGTCTTCTTTGAAGAGGTTAAATAATATATGCAGTATTTTTATATTGTCTCTGTGTTCCTCCACGGATTGTGTTCAAAAGCTGTTGCCTAAGTGTTATAGCACTCGTATGTCAATGCACCACTCTATTTGGAACAAAAACAAATGTCCTGAAAACTTGAATCGTTATCCTTGCTGTTTGAAGAAAACGGATCAAGTTAATATAATGACACTGTGTGTGCTTGTCCAGGGGCCGAGACCTGAAGAAGCAGCACGAGCAGCGAGTGTACGAGCGTGAGATGCAGAGGATCACCCTCCCCCTGTCAGCCTTCTCCAACCCCACGTGCGAGCTGGTCGACGAGAACACCATTGTGGTGATGGCCGAGCACGAGACCACCCCGGTCCAGGGGGAGGTGGAGGGCGAGGATCTCCTCATGGGCCAGCAAGCGGGCACTCCCGGCGCGTGAATCAGGATTTATGAATAATCTCGTGGACCAAAATGACCCTCATGACCGTTTGGTGTCCAGAAGCAGTTTGATCTGATGACTGATGCCACGTCCTGTTTCCTTTTATTTTTGCCTACGTGAGACAAATAAGGACATAAGGAGAGGGAGCCGTTTGATGTGTATTTTGATATATTTGAAAGCCAAAAAATAAGCTGGTTGCCTGCCCTCTTAATTAGGAGTACCAGAGACTTTGTCAGTGTTATAACTGTGTGAGATGAGGCCATTGACAGGAAGCATGGGCATCATTTGTAACCTTTTGATTTGTACATACTATGCGGAGAAAGTGGACTCTCTGCTGATGAATATGTGATGAATTGCAATGTGCTTTGACCCGCTGGCTGTGCCGAGGGAGAACCATACATATAATGTATATAGATTTGTATAAACGTTGGGCATGCGTGTAAAAATAAGCATCTCCCTCAAAAGTTAGGATGAGTGGAGCAAAAAAAAAAAAAAGCCCACACAAAACGAAAAGGCTTTCCCACCCAGAAATGCCTTAGCACTCTACCTGGCGAATGCACTTTGAGAAAGATGTGCTTTACTTCTACAGGTTAAGGAGTGGCAGGAAATATGTTTCTCTCAGGAAGCATGAATGGCATTTGAGTTGGATGTGCATATCAAGGATGTTTCTAATAAACATACAAAATGGACATGTTGAAGTAAGTTTACAATGTGTTTCAAGAATCAGTGAATTTTTAAAGGCAACAGAGCTAATGGCAATGAAATGATTGCAGTGTACCTTTAAGCGCATGGTACATTTGCATTACAATTAGGGCCTGCAAATGGTTCACTCATATCATCAGTCTGTGTAAACAGCCTACTACTCACCATGCCAGACGCGATGCTCTTTGCAAAGCTCACTCTTTGCTCCCATGGAAACGGATCCTGGTAGAACAAAAAGCAAGATCAATGAAAATACAATTACGAGGGTCGAAGATTTAAATATAGGCATGAACATCATCAAACTGACATTTGGACCATAACACTAAACTCTTAAAAAAAATAAAAAATACTATTTTCCTCATCCAGTCCAGCCCTCTAGGGCCCATTCAAGCTTCTGACAGTTTACTTCAGGTCAGCACCCCCAACCGTTTCACTTCCTTGTTTCTGCTCTTCTCCATGTTCTGAAGCGAATCAGAGCTTAAAACAAGTGCTGAACTACTTCGGAAAAAAAAAACAAACTCTGACTTTTTTTCCCTTCGATATCGAGATTGCTATACGCTTATTTTTTTCAAGAACCACTTCAATTAAATTTTGTTTTTTTTAACAAATCCAAGCAATGTATTGTAACA
The DNA here is from genome assembly GCF_001891065.2 of Hippocampus comes. Lineage (NCBI taxonomy): Eukaryota > Metazoa > Chordata > Actinopteri > Syngnathiformes > Syngnathidae > Hippocampus > Hippocampus comes. Next base: position 3,437,659 of record NW_017805009.1, read on the forward strand.
AACAATCTCAGATTTATTCTGCATAAACGTTTTGGTCTGATTAGGTTAGGCGTATGCTCAAATGAAGGCAAGTGAACTATTAATTAAAAGAGAGTTTATGTCCCCAAACTCTTTTTTCCCCTTGATATGGAGATTGCTATACGCTTATTGTTTTCAAGAACCACTTCAATTAATTTTATTTTTTTTTTAACAAATCCAAGCAATGTATTGTAACAAACAATCTCAGATTTATTCTGCATAAACGTTTTGGTCTGATTAGGTTAGGCAAGTGAACTATTAATTAAAAGAGAGTTTATGTATTGACTTCAATTAGAGTAGTTAACTCGCTAAAGACTTTGGCTTGCGAGCTTTTAAGCATTCACCACAACGACTTTGTACCAAACAAGTGTGGCGGGAATCCATCAATGACAAATCAGGCCGTAACAATAATGCAAACAAATTGGTGGCTTTATCACTTCAACTTTTCATGTTTCATGAAACAATACGATTGTTTCATGAAACATGAAAACATGTGGACTGCACTTCTTAAGCACGAACTTATCTTGACAAGATATAAAGAAATAAATATACACATTTTATATGTATAAAAAAAGTCCGCCGACCAACCAAGGTGAATCAGAGGTTCTTGTTTTTTTCCCCCCAAATTGCAGCCGTTGCAATTAGAAAATTGAATTCTATTGCGTTGCGATCTCGATTTGAATTTGCGCACTTCTTAAGCACGAACGTATCTCGACACTATATATAGAAATATATATCCAAATTTTATATGTATAAAAAAAGTCCGCCAACCGACCAAAGTGAATCAGAGGTTCTTGGGTTTTTTTTTTACCCCCAAATTGCAGCCGTTGCAATTAGAAAATGGAATTCTATTGCGTTGCGATCTCGATTTGAATTTGCTGAAGTCTTCAACCCTACTTCAAACCCACAGTGTCTCTGATGAAGTCCTTCAGGGTGCCTCCTTCGATGAACTCTGTAATCAAATTGAGTCTCTTGTCCTTGTACAGCACACCGATGAACTTCAGGACGTGAGGATGCTCCAGGCTCCGCATGACTTTGACCTAAAGGTGATGATGGATCATGCCGAGTCAGTCAGCTAATGGTAAAATGTGCCCGACGAGAAAATAAACATGAAATCCCCGAACCAACACACCCGGGGATAAAGTTCTGCCCACGGCAACAAAAACAAAGAGATCACTGTTGAAACATGTGGCGCTCTTTCCGCAGAAGAATAAATTACAGGTCGGCACAGTGCACTGCTTTGAACGTGAGGAAGCGCAGGCCTACTGCAACTCATTACCTCCTTGAGGAAAGTTTTCTGGGTCTCCTCGTCACAGCGAAGCAGCTCTTTCATCACCATCACCTCTCCTGTGGCTTTATGAGTCACCTGCCCACCCAACAAAAGAAAAAGAGCACTTGACACGTCATGATAGGTGCGGGGGGGGGGGGGGGGGGTCGTTCATTCAGAGAGAGAGAGAGAGTGGCGAGACCTTGATAGCCTGTCCAAAGAAGCCTTTTCCCAAAACCTCGCCGTGGATGAGGTCACATGGCCTGAAGATGCGATGAGAGCAGCTACTGGACGACCTCAAAGATTCAGAGCGACCAATGTCTCGGGTAATGAAAAGATGCTCGTTGGGGGAATTGGGTCCAGGGGACTTGCATATGCTGTTACTACGCCTGAAAATGGACAAGGTGGTCCAGTTCCATAAGCTCTACGCTACAGCGGCAAGCTGCACACTCGTGGCAGTTTTTTTTTTTTTTTCTGGTCAAGACGAACCTCTCCCACCCAGAAATGCCTTAGCACTCTACCTGGCGAATGCACTTTGAGAGAGAAAGATGTGCTTTAGTTCCACAGGTTAAGGAGTGGCAGGAAATATGTTTCTCTCAAGATCTCCTCTTCAGTGTGTTGTCGTCCACCTCAGTTCTCTCCAGGACCGCGTTTGATGGCGAGGACAGGCGCATGCGGGAAGTCGCCGGCACTCCCAGCGTGTTCCTGGACGTTTCCAGTCGGAGCCGGTCCAAACGTTGCCTCACGGGGTCATATTCGATAAGCAGCTGTAATGTTTGACTGGTGCGATGAATGAGGTCATCCACCTATATAAATTAAAAGGCTGTTCAACATTTTTGACTTTGATACCGGACAATGTCAGTGGTCACATGTGTTGGATTATCACAATCAGAGAGGTTTTTAATTTAACCGGTGCCAGAGTAGAACCAGCAAATTCAGCGAAATACGAGAGGCACCGTATCGTCACCCTCTTAAAATCATGACCAAAGTCAAATTGTGGCCAATTTTTTAAAAATCCTTAAAGATTTCCTCATGATGCTAAAATCGGCTGCAACCTGAGTTAAAAAGATCACACAGCTCTAGGCCTGAAATGAAATTATTAACATATGGAATCTAATCAGAATTTGGCTTATTTTTTTCATGTTCTGGAAAAAAAAAATGACAGGTACTTATTTTAAGAAGGTGACAATATAACAGAGTGCACATTTGCAGCAATGCAAATTACAGACTCAATAATAAACAGACAGGGCTCCTCGGTTTACAATGCTCTGTAGTAAAGTCATAATTAAAGTACTTACTGTACATATTTGTATGAAAAACACTTCTAGGCCAAAAACATAAAACAGGGCTGAGCGATTATTCCAATTCAAATCGGCATTGCAATGCAATTTTCAAATCACAAAGTCTGCAATTTGGGGAAGAAAAAAAAAAACATAATTTTGGTTGGCAAGTATGTATTCATTATTATTTAGTAATTCTGTTTTAATTGTGGTTTTTTGAGGTACAGGCACTTCCAACTTGAATGTATTATTATTATTATTATTATTACTATCATTATTATCATTATTATTACGTAAAGGCAGAATTTTTCAGAAATGTTCTTGTACTGGACATGATGGTGTGTATGTCCTGCAGATGTCTGTCAAGTGTCGAAGGAGAGCGCAGCGAAAGGAGTTGTCTGTACAGGCGGAGAGAGAAATGTTTTGATGTCACAATAATGATGTGAGAGTGAGGCTGTGAGAACTCAAAGACTCCCAAGTACTGCATTCATTTCTCATTGAATCCTCTCCCTGCTGAAGAATGCATTCATGATGGTGGAATGAATGGAATGGCAAAATTCCCAGCTGCTGTTGATGCACGAAAACAACAAAGGGAAATTCTGTGGCGGTGAGGTGAAACTCATACGTAATTAGAAATTAAAGACCGCGCCTCTGAGTGAACATTTTTGGGATGGGAAGATGTGCAAAATCACCTCTTCCTCCAGCAGTGTCCCCACCGGAACACCATTAATCTCAAGGATCCTGTCTCCAACGTGGATGGCATTCCGCACCTCGGGACTAATGAGCATCCCTCTGACCCTGCTCATAAAACAACACCACATACAGGAACATGTGTTCATCACGGTGGAAATGAGCATGCCTCTGACCCTGCCGGGAACATTGTGTATGTTGATACTAGTGTAAGGCTGAGACATTATGAAGAGCAGGGATGCAAAATAAAACAACAAAACAATGCTGATCAGAAAGTCCGTGGAAAAACTCCCCCCAGCAGGAAGCACACAATATGCACCCAACCGGAGGGTCACTCACTCTGTGACTTGGACACTCGCCACGCCACTGACGTCACGCAGCACCGATACGGACAGGCCTCTCTTGCCGTTGGCCGCGGAGGGCATTGAGATGAGCGTCACCGTGTGGGGGAGTGAGTCCAGGACGGAGTCATGCGAGCGCTTTTCCAACATGGGGGTGAGGATCAGCTGCTTGTAGCACTTCCCACTGCAGACAAAAGCAGACGGGGCGAGATGACATGTGCCGACAGGCTGCTGTTTGAAGTTGCGGCACTCGGGGGAGCGGCGCTGAAGGAGTAATGGAAAATGACTAATAATGATGGCTAAGTAGCCTTTGAATAGAATCAATTGTTCGTAAAACATTACGAGATTATGAAATACTGTATTGTGGCACAATCCAAATGACGGGTTACGGCTTGCTGTCTCTGTGACCCAAACTTGGAGAAGTGGACGATGGATGGATGGAATCAAAATTCTATTGTGCTTTTGGTGAAGGAGAACCTTCCCTTACACTCTTCTTTTAAAACTGACAATATCATATGCACTAGGATCATTTGAAATACTAATGTACCAAAATCTTTATCATTGCAGCCAAATTAGTTAGATTCGTTCAACAAAGGCAATTCACTGAAATATCCCCAATGAAAACACACAGCAAAGCAAGCATGCCAAATCACAAATATTGAGAATTTGACAACTATTACATGATATATTCAATTAAAGACAGTTGAAAGTCCAGTGCAGTCTGGAATAAGGTAAGCATTTTTAGAAGAGCTTTTTTTTTCCCCCCTAATGTAATAGATGTAAACTATTAGAGACAACTCTCCGTATGACGCGGTGGACATCGGCTTACCAGAAGAGTTTAGAGCGCTCCACTAAGGCGTACGTATCCCGGTCCTCAATCACCACCTTGCAGCTGAGACACACAAAGCACTCGGGATGATACTTGTGTTCTCCAGCCACCTGGAAACACAAACGGTGTTGTTGAATTTCTTGCTGCCTTGTATTTGTATTTTCTTTTCCTCCCTCCCAGTCGTAGAAGCGTTCTCCGGCGCGTCTTGGTTGAACTTCCAGCCGTCAGTGCTGACACAGGCACAACACCTGCTTCGGTTTCAGCCAGTCTGGAATCTGCTATGATGTCACCTACACGTTGACAACTGAGATGCTCCGTCTCGTTTTCAAGCCCCCGAAAGCGATCGCTCACGTGCATGATCTTGTTAGCGTTGTTGTCTTTCTGGAATTGAGGCTGCGCCCTTCGGTGTTCATTGCTCTCGGGCGAGATGAACAAACGCATCTGTGTTCACTTCAAAAGGAAGATCATCGCATACTTGAGCAGTTGGAAGTACGGCTTTCTTGTCAAAATAGGAAATATGGTTGCTAGACGGTCATGTCAAGAGTCGCTAAGTGAAAAGTTTGCGGCTGCTTTTGAACACAACAAAACAACGCAGCACGGGGAAGAAATTGTGTTTACAGTGAGGAAAAAAAAACAGACTCTATAGAGCCGAAGCTCAAGGCAATCTGTCCATAAAGACTAGCAAGTTACTGCATGAAGCAGGTATTTCTTTTTTTGTTCTTCATATGACCAGGATTTAACTTTTTTTTTTTTTTTTTTTTTACTTAACAAGCAACAGATGCAGAAAGTAGCTTTTCATTTCATCTTCAGTTTTTCCAAGCTTAAGGAGCAGCAGGCAGCAACTACTAGAGTTTTGCGCTTTAAGCTATCGGGTTAATACTTTTTAATGTGGAAGACTGCAAGTACAAAATGAAGTTTAAAGTTACGGACGTGGAAGTGCTAGTGGCAGATAAACATGTCAGTGAGTTATAGAAAAGAAAAGCCATAATATGGCATGACTCCCTCTTGTGACTGGCTACAAGTCACATTTAAGAAGATTATTTTTGTTTGGAGCATGTCAAAAATGTTGACCTGAGCAGTACAGTCATCTCTCATCTCGCTTGCACCTCATTGTGATGATGCAGATCATTGCCTTTCAGACACGCCATTGAAAGACACAAAATCGCAATTTGTCTTGGGTGCGATTAATCACACTGCAAGTGCGACATTAATCCATTTGCATATTGTATACTCCTCTCCAGACTGTGCAAAATAAACCGCACAGCAATTTTGGCACAAGCAATGCTGGGTGTGCGCGCGTCGTAGATCGGCTTCCATTCCACCTGTTTGTATGAGCAATCAAGTTTGCGCCTGCCCTCCAGGATTTTTTTTTTTCAACCACAGCCATTTGTTTTAGCGCTACGTATTAAAATAAAAACACCTTTTTAAAAACTACAGATGTAAGTAGAGCTGTGAGTCAGTGCTGAGAGGATGATGTCGGCGTGACGAGTGTGACATGACGCTCATTTGTTTGTAACTCGCCAAAAACAGGAACTCCACTCAGAACCTGCCAAGTTCAACAATTCTACAGACTTTGATCCCAAAAAAACTCTTCTTCTATATTTAACAACATAACGGAATATTTAACACGAAAAATGTGTCTAGCCAGGTGTGACCCTTATTCTTAACCAGCATACTGTACTTCCTCAAACAGTTGCCTCTGCTCTATTAGACGCTGCTGTTTTCCACAAAACGCTGAACCTCAAATTGGTGTCTCCTTCCAGCCCCACATCAAAAAAATAAAATAAATAACAGGGTGGTTTCATGTAAAGCTGGAAGGGCGCTCACCACTACATCAGACACTCATGCATTGCAAAATCTTTTTTTTTTCCCTTGTCATTATTCATGTTTGTCAATAATTCAGTGCATGCCATTTTTCTCCATTGGAATTACTTGTACTGTATATGCTAAAATAGAGCATTGTATTACCTACAGTTGAGTAAAGATGCATGGCCAATATAAATACAGAAACAGTACACTACACTAACTATCCCAAACACGGTAGTTAACAACAAATAAAAAAGCTCACAAATGCTTTTTTTGTTGACTCTACCGTGCCGCTTCACTACAGGAGACTGAACATGAGGTGGGCCCCCAAACCACGATCTGTGTTCTGGAGTCGGTCAACCGTGGAGAACTTTGGTGCAGAATGAGGCCTCAAGGGGGAAACTTAGTTGGCCAATGGGTTTGGATGGCTGCCATGTTCAGCTGCAAGCCTATGTAAAAGTATCACTCGTCTGTAAACGTAATCACCGCGAAAAGCGTACACTCTCCTGCCTTGTAATGTGTGTTCGCATTCATCCAAAGTAGAAGGGAGAAAGTGGAACATAGAGCGCTTTGACACGCTCTGTGGGCGTTCTGGTATTATCTAATTAGAGGGGGGGGATTTGTTGGCTCGTGGGTTGATGGTGGCCAAGCGCACTGTAAGGGGCACTAGATTGGTCTTACAGTTTCATTTGTACACTTAACACAAAATAACTACCGTAGCAGAGAAGGGGGAAAAGGACTACAGCTAATACAAACAAGGCAATTGAATTTAGTCCCTTATTACGCAACTCAGTTTCTAAAGCACTTTAAATGCAGCTGTGACAAAATGTTGTACACACTACATGAAAATAATACAATCAGTAGTATGTATGTATCAGTGTCATGATACTGATGTGCAAAATAAGTGGACATCAGAGCGGCACGTCGGCGCAGGTCACAATAAATAAATACTGCGAGCATCAAGAGTAATGAAGTGGCGATAAGATGATGACCGTTTGTCTAAAAGCTTACATGCATTGGATAAAATATGAGCTATACAGTAAGTCAGGTGGATGTCAGAATACAGTTCTGGCGTTTGTGGCAGATTTACCATTGCAGGTCCGGTCATGAGCAGAGAGCATCCGTGACACAGCTCTCCAAACCTCTCCCAGTAGTGTTTGCGACAGTACAACTTCCCATCCTTCTCATAGTACCAGTTAGTCAGGTGGTCGCAGCACACAGAGCACCTGGGAGGACAAAAACAGGTCTGGTCAGCCTTTTGCTTTTGTCTGAAATGTATTTGAAAAGCCTCTTGAAACCAAGTTGTTTTTATGAAACAAGGAAAGTGTGATGGTGGATGGAGCTGCTGCAACGTGCCGCCTTCAAACTTTGCTGCTCGAGAGAGTGACGCGTCAATGTTTTTGGAGAGAGTAAGTTATTAAGTGGTAGTTGTTAAGGAGGTCTGCAGTTGTTGACATGAGAGAGATTTTGGTGAAACCAAGGGTTTGTTTATTGGGCGCCTCCTTATCTGGGCCACCACATTAGCCTTTTGGCCTTTTGGAAATCTTTTGTAATCCAAGCCTTGGTCACGGAGTGGTCCAGTATCGCAACCCCCCGGCTTCAAATAAAGAAATGAAGGCCGCATTAACTGGCAGATGTTGAAAAATCTAAGCAAATTCAGGTGTGGAAGTTGAAAATTCCAGTTAATAATTGGACCCATTTGTCACCTGGAGCGACGTCGGCTGAAGTTAGAGGACATTTCTAATCGCAACTTCGAGGCCAAATGCGTGAAATGCAGAATGGGGCAGACTGAGAAGCAGCTGCAGACTGTGAACATTTTGTTAAACAAGATTTACTGGTTAAGCAGAACTGGGCAGCAACTTTGGATGCCGGAGAACAATTGACTATAGAGCGCTCTGATTAGTTTACCAAAAGGCTGCCTACGTTGTTTCAACGTTGCACATCTTCAAAAAGTTCTTGAAACTATAAGATTTGCAATTAGAATAATTGCTCAACTCGACCGAAACTTTTTCTACTTCTTCAACTGATTTTGAAACGGATCTCTGATTTGCTAATCCGAGTCCTGTGGAACCATTCCAAGTATGCAGTGTGACATGATAAATCAGAAGGAGACCGCTGATGGTGTACTCAAGCTTCCCTTCCTGGCCTCGTGCCTCTTGCTCCAGGACAAAGTAAATGATTCATGTTGACTGACATTGGCGCAGACTGATTTGAGTGTTTTTTGGGCATAACTTCAAGGGGAAAATGTGTACTTTTTAATGACTTGCATACAGATAGTTGGGTCTTCGGACGACCTGTCCACCCATCAAGCTTGAAATTAAAGTTATTTATATCTTGCATCATCCGCCATTCTCTGATTCTGTCTGAGCGAGTTATTCTATGTTTGCCTCCCCACTGTGATACAACAGCGAAACAATTAACATAATAACAAATGTCAAGTATGACTGCATCTGCATTGTGGAGACAAATGTGGAGAGGCGACACTCGATGATGGGAAAAACTTCGCAAACCCTACCCAATAAGTTATAGCTTGATTTGTAAAATTATTTTCAGCAGGCCCAAAAAAATTTATATTTTCTACAGCAATTATTTCAACGATGGAAAATTAAATGCTTCATCGCACAAGTAACATTTCGCTCAATTAGTCAAGCCACCCATCCAAAAGACCATATTTCAAGATGAGCATGATCCATTACATGTACGCTGATCAGAACAAAAAAAACAAAAAAAAAAAACAGCATAGAAAGCAAGGAATACTTTTTTTAATGTTAGAAATAAAACTGATTAATCTGCTCTTGTCACTTTGAGCACCTCCGAGGTGGAGAAAATTCCAGAAAAAAAAACCCTAATGATCATTCATTAAATTTGTATTACATAACATGACGTTATGAAACCACACAGAAAGGTCCTTGAAGCCGTACTGATAACAGGGAGGTGCTCAGAACAAACTCAGGTGGGTTTCCGACGAACAATGCAATAGTCCAGCCGGCAAAAACACTGCAAAGTAAACAGTCCTGATTTCCTTGAGCCGCATTCCTGCTGAGTGTATTCTTTTGTTTGAAGGACGGCGTGGTAGGTAGCGCGACCTTTAGTTGTGACATTGAGGACTTTGGGAGGAAGTGTTTCACCTTTCATGGGATCCTTATCTCAGAGTGTGGGATTGTTGCAAACGTTCTCCAAAACGATTTTTCTCCTGTGCGTGATGAGTGATAAAACTGTGTTTCCATTCATATGACAGGAAACGCCTGTGTGTAATTCAGTTCAGTCTAGTGGACATAGGAACAGTGCAAGTGACCTTTGATTGCAATATATGACAAAAATATGTGACATTAAAAAGGTCGTTCAACTATAACTTATAGTTGAACAACCTTTTTAATGTCTGCCTCTGGCTTATAGTCTATAAGCCAGAGGCAGACAGAAGGGTTTCAGTTGTCAATAATTGAAATTAATATGACTAAGTTCAGAAGCAAGGAATAGAAAAATGGGGGCAAAATGTAATGTACTACTTGGCTGTTGTCAGTCAAGGTGTTGTTGATTCACCGGTTTGTGGTTTTAGGATTAGAACATGAGCTATGGGAAGTTATATCAACAACCGCTCTTGTGGTAATAAACTCCCAACATAGTCAAACAAGCAAATTTAGTCAAATGGCCATTTCAAATAATGATGTCCTTTGGGAATTCATTCTTTTTTACTCCCTCGAGGAGAAGTGTGGAGGGGGGTGGGGGGTGGCATTTTTTTTTTTCCGACCTGACTGCCAGTGTTTGGCCCAAGGCTTTGGGCTGCTGTGGCCACTGTAGAGTGCCTCATTGTCACCCATGAATGTGCGCATGTCATTCGGAGTAGACAAAAAAAGCAAGGTAAAATACATTTTTAAAAAACTGACCGACATGAAAGCCACCCTGCGGACGGGGGGCTTTCTGCTGGTGTGGCCGCTATGTAGCACATCATGGCAGCAACCACCACACCATGAGCCGGTGGGATATATTTCAACCACTGGAGGCTTTAAGCAGATATATTTTCGCGGCTCCAAAATGTAGCACGCTCTTCTCTAGGGTGTCAAATGTAGAAGACCTATTTATTTTCACTTTACGGGGATTATAGAAGATTATTTTTTTCTTCCTGTTATGCAGTCCAAACAAGAAAGAGTCCCATTCTGGCCACAACACGAAATTTCAATTTTAAGGGGCCCTAACATTGAAAATGGACTTGAAAATAGCTTGTACACAAATAGTACAAGCATAGCACAACAAGTAAGGAAATGTGTGTTCGGTAGATTATTTCTTGGTTTGGACAATGTTTCATGGCACCAAATCTTATACTGGGCAGTTGGGAATCTAATTATTTCCACTCAATGGTCCCACATTTGTAAGAAATATGCATTTGCGGGATGAGCAGCAGAGGTCAGACTGTGAGTTGCCCGCATGACAATGTAGCACAATTCTCGCCAATGCCAAACTACCATGAACTCGTGTTTGGTGTATTGTGTGATGAATGTTTGAGAATAAAAGACATTTTGGCAATTTAATGTTTTTTGTCACAAGTCAGCCAATGTGGTTGCGTTGGCCACTCTGGCCCGATCCTGTTATGCAGTCCAAACAAGAAAAGGTCCCATTTTGGCCACAACACGAAATTTCAATTTAAAGGGGTCCTAGCATTGAAAAATGGACTTGAAAATAGCTTGAATACAAATAGTACAAGCATAGCACAAAAAGTAAAGAAATGTGTGTTAGGTAGATTATTTCTTGGTTTGGACAATGCTTCTTGGCACTAAATATTATACTGTGCAGTTGGAAATCTTATTTCCACAAAATGGTCCCACATTTGTAAGATACATGCATTTGCGGGATGAGCAGCAGAGGTCAGACTGTGAGTTGCCCGCATGACAATGTAGCACAATTCTCGCCAATGCCAAACTACCATGAACTCGTGTTTGGTGTATTGTGTGATGAATGTTTGAGAATAAAAGACATTTTGGCAATTTAATGTTTTTTGTCACAAGTCAGCCAATGTGGTTGCGTTGGCCACTCTGGCCCGAACAGCATGCGCAAACTGATACCAAGTTTGCAATGGGGTTGAAGTCAGGACGTCTGTGACAAACTCCGCTCTGTGGCGGTAAGCGTTCATGATGAATGTTGGAGAATAAAAAGACATTTTGGCAATTTTTTTTTTTTGGCAACGTGTTTGTCACGGGTCAGCCAATGTGGTTGCGTTGGCCACTCTGGCGCACGAACAGCATGCACAAACTGATACCAAGTTTTCAATGGGGTTGAAGTCAGGATGTCTGTGACAAACTCCGCTCTGTGGCGGTAAGCGTTGTTAACTTGGAGGACAGACTTGGGTCCCAGACTGTGAAAATATGGATGGCGATTTGCTTGGAGATTTGGCAAATTATTCCTCGGTGTAAAAAGAACAGACTCAGCTCTGCTGTTCATCTCACAAATGCACGACCATTTAAAAGGGGAATAAATGGGCTTTCCAGTGATCGATGATTTATAGCCGAGCTCACCACCCCAAAAAAATAGCAATATCAAAAGTGAAGTGATTGGTGATAAGTTTACATCTACTTTGTAGTGATGCTCTGAAGTAAAATCTGCGGGGTTACTTTAAAAACCTTTTTTATAGAATTTTCAAAATATTACTTTTGCATTATGGACAAACACTGTGTTTTCTAGGGGTGATGATTGCAGAAGTGCACCCTTGCCATGGTTATGATATTATCCTAATTGTTTGCCAATAATGATTACAATATCACAACGCTGGAATTATGTGATAGTGGATATATTGGTAGCAAACTACAATGGACCACAGCACAAAACTTTGAAAGAGAATTAAAACTTGAAACGTAAGTACTGTACTCGATTTTGTTTGTGTCTTCAATGAATGTAAATAGTCATAATGGATATGTGTCACTTGGAATATACATCTAAATCAGGGGTGTCAAACTCAATTTTGCCACAGGCCACCGGCGTAGTTTTGGTTTCCCCCACAGGCCCGTTATGACTATGAAACCGCATAAATGTACTATCATCACTCGATTATTAATTACCGGTATTATATATAATCAAAAAAAATTTGATGGATGATATAGTTTGAAATCAGAAGCACAGGAAAATACAAAATCAACTTTGTTCTATTCAATTAAAAAGGGATTTAGTAACAGGAAATGCTTACAGCACCACTACGTTAAATTTTGGGACCAATTTTAACAGAGCAACATGAAACAGATGAGACACATGATTTGCTTTGACGGGTTAATTAAATTTGATGTGATGGGCCGGATCTGGTCACTTGCGCTGTAAATAAGATGGAGGAGTACGAGGAAAGACACAAGCAAAGGAAAATGATCTCAGAAATGCCCAAATCTGAACCTTTAGGGTTCATCCAGGCTGAGTGCTTATTCTGGGCCAGACATTTGATTTCTTTTAAAGGAATGTGAATGCTCTAAAAATCCGACACTTATGTTGCCATGCCAGTGTTGCTTTGAGCAAAATTATCCTGCCAAGGAGGATGGTGTAGTGGAGGTCTGGTGTCCATTACAGTAGCTCAACTTCCCACAGCTGAAATCACGTCACTGATATTTAGATCGCAATCTCCTCGAGACTTTATCAACACTGCCCCTGCGTCTAGCAACCAATTAGTGAAATCAATTTTTCCTCACTTGCTCAATGACCAATCAGTTTCACATGAAAGAATATTTGAGAAATTGATTTGGCTGAATTTAGGCAGGATGATTTGTGCCATGACTGCTGTGTGGGTTGTCTCTCAAATAGTTTCTCCAGACTAGTGGTGCTCCAATGGATTGGCCTCCAATCGTGATCGGCCAATTTCAGAACAAAAGAATGCGATCGGCATATTTCAATCAATGCCTTTCATTGCCAAAAAAACAACAACAAAAAAAACATCACCTGTGGCTCGTACTTTCCAGCCTGCAGCCAACTAGAGATCAACCTGTGTGCATTATGGCATCCCCTCCCCCCTTTCCTCAACACTGCACATAGCGCAGACCAAACCAGTAAATAATGCATAATTTTTGAAAACCGGAAGTTACACACAAGCAAACCAACATACGTGCATCTACGAAAACAAAACCTTGTTTGGCGGAAGCAAAAACCACGACAAAAAGTATTCCACCCATTCCCAATGAGGCACAAAAGAACAGGCAAAGCTTCCTTTGCAGCAAACAAACAAAAGGTTTCATGAGCCGAATTTTGAGACAGCAGACTCCCATCTCTGAATCGCCGGTGAGGAATGCAGACATAGCGCGGGAGGGTGCTACTACATATAGGCCTCAACACTGCCAGGTTGACTGGAACAAAAGTGACATCAGCGCATAAGAATGTTATACAAGGTGGAGGTGGTCCGTTGGCAGCGTCATCAGGCAAAGGATGTTTGGCTTGCTTTGCTATGGCAATCTGATTACTTTGTAGTTTACAAATCTAGAATAAAGTGTGTCATTCGAATGATGCCATTTTTACACTTAAATGCAACGCTGCACATTTAGCTAAGTGACACTACAGCCGCCACACACACGTGCATCTAATATCTCGCATTAGTGTATAAAGAGAAACAGTGGAGAAGTTACAGACAACTTGACATCATGATTTAGACATATTGCAGCAGCAGGAGGAGCGTCTCAATGGTGAGTAATGCAACAGTGAGAGGAACACGGCCTCTGAAACAAGGACAGGGTTGTGTATGATCTTGAAGAGGCAAAGTTTGGCAGGACTAAAATCTGAGGTTGTTTAAGGACAGTGTGCAGTTATTTCAGTGTTGAGAGATATCATACACTTTGACAATTTGGAAAATCCAGATGTCTTCAAAAGCCAAAGACAGAGGTTGAAAGTGTAAAAAAAACACAAAAAAAACCCATATAGAGAGCAAAGATTTGTTTGATTTGAAATTCAATCAAATCTTTTTTAAGACTTTTAAACACCAAACAAAAACTTGGTTGAGCAATGACATCATACAAGATCACGGCATATCAAATGAGAATTCAGCAAATCTATAAACAGCTTTTTCAGATTTATTTTTTTGGGGGTGGGGGGTGGGGTCCAAAAGAAAAACTATATTTGTAGGAGATCTGTGTGTAGCCGGCGCACACAACGGGCACAGCGCCTAACACGATTCACAGTCAAATAGGAAACGCAAAAGATTTTCTTGGTTGTTTAGTTTCACATTGCCTGTCACCCAAAGTGAGCCAGGCTAGATTCAAGCCTACGGGCCACCCAAGTGAGACGAAGAAGGACAGAAATGGACGAAGAAGGACAGAAATGGACGGATGGGTCAGAAGGCAACTCACATGTCCATGAGTAATTACAAAGTCCATTTTTAATAATAGTATTATGTATGTATGTATGTATGTGGTGTCAAGAATGGTAAAATGTTACTTTGAAGTTTTTGTACTTTAACTTGAGCTTAATTCTCACACTACAGTTTGGCAGGCAAGTGTCATAACTTTCTGATGATCAGAGGCAACTTATGGCACAGTGGGAACCTACTTGTTGTTTGCAAACTGCTTATGTTGGCATGTACAGGATGAGCAAAGGCTAACTGGCATGCCTACATGTTGTATCTCCCCATGGAACAGTAACCTGTTAAACCCGCAACTCCCACTTCAACTCCACTTTGTCAATCATTAAGGTAAAATCCGCTGCTAAACAGTCTCGATTCAAGTTGTTTGCTGCACAAGTGCAGATGTCATCCACCACTGGGCACTCCGTGTTAACAGCAAAGTCACTTCATACTTTCACTCTATAACCGAAACCAGTCGTGTTTAGTCTGTGATACAGAAGCTTCTGCGATTATCCTGAAGGCCGTTTGTGACGAAACCAAAACAGTGACATGTTGACCAAGAGCAGTGCCACTGTCAATGCAAAACAAAGAGTTCATTTCATGCCAACCCACTTTGGGATCCATCCCCGCACAGCTCAGTTGTGCCTTGTGAGACATGTATGGGATCTTGATCTGAGAGACTTACTGGAAGCAGGCGTAGTGCCAAATGTCCTGCAAGACCTTCATGCGGAACGGCTCGTGGACTCTTGTTCCACACCCCGCACAGTAACACTCTTCTGTACCTGCAACAAGCAAAACAACAGTGCTGCGACTTAACACTTGAATCGATCAAGTTAAACAATCCTGTGAGTAAAACATTACAGCTTCGTGCTAAAGTAGCAACAATATATGATCCTTCGGCATCTTGAACCTGAACTAATTCCTCACCTTCTGTGTCTCCCATCTGCTCAATTAGGCGAGCGTCGTTTTTAACCTTTTACAAACGTTGCATACTGCGAAAAGCGCCGTCCGTGTGGAATTGCACTCCGCGACTCGTCGCTCCCGGTGAAAAATAAGACCGAAATGCAGGATGAGTGACGTCGTACTGACTACGAATTCCTGTGCCCGAAAGCGGAAGTGCTGGACAGCAGCACCTGAAAACAGGAGAATGCCAACAGTGTCCAACAAAACAACAGTAGCGCCCCATGCTGGCCAAATGTGTAAACTACATTAAAATAAAATCAGATCAGCGATTGAATCTATCCATCCAATCATTATCCGAGACGCTTATCCTCACGAGGATCGCAGGCGTGCTGGAGCCTATCCCAGCAATATCCATTTTCTATACTATTTTCTGTAGAGATTATCACTAGGAATCAGTAAAATAGGGATAATAAACCAGTACTCTTTGAGGGGAATTTTACGTTTTTTTAAATCAATTTTTCATTTTCCGTTGCTGGTTTTCCTTTGGAATGACCTTCCGTCAAATGTGAGGCAAGCTCCCTCGCAATTTTTAAAACTCGCCCTGAAACACATTTTTAGATGGCTTTTGACTCAACATTATACTCGTTATTATTTTAGTGTTTTATGGTGTCTCTTAATGTATTTGTTTACTGTCTTTGTTGTTGTATGACTGATTTTCACTCCATGTACAGCATTTTTTATGCAGCAATGGCTTTTTTAAGGTGCTTTATAAAGTTGAATTGTGGAATGTAAATGTGTAATTGTATAATCTAATAGTTTGTCTGTCTGTCTGTCTGTCTGTCTGTCTGTCTGTCTGTCTGTCTGTCTGTCTGTCTGCATGCCGCCCGCCCTTCCATCTATCTATCTATCTATCTATCTATCTATCTATCTATCTATCTATCTATCTATCTATCTATCTATCTATCTATCAGTGGCGATTGCTCTCTATCTATCTATCTATCTATCTATCTATCTATCTATCTATCTATCTATCTATCTATCTATCTATCTATCTATCTATCTATCTATCTATCTATCAGTGGCGATTGCTCTCGGATTGCAAGGGAAGCTCGGCTTCCCCTAAAATGTCAAAGAATAAGTGATCAAACATATGAATGTAAATTTCATTGTGTGTACATGTCATTGACTAAATATGCGCTACAACATGCTCAACTTTTGTTCCGAATCAGCTTCTTCTTACTGGTTACGACGCGACTCCCTTCTCATTCATTCCAGCAGCTTCGCTATGCTTTTAAACGGTGGACGCCGAGCGTCCGCAGAGCGTCTGTTGCCCAGACGCCGGACTTCTCGAGAGTTCTGGGTAGGTTGTCCCAATGCGTTGAACGGAGACGAGTCATTGGATACAAACTGGTTTTTGTCCCGCCCACGGACGCCCGGCGTCTCTGGGAGTCTATGGACAGTGGGCGTGTATCGGCCAAGCCTGGACGCTGAGCTTTCTGCATGAGGATTGGATGATCTGTCTGAGGCGGAATCTCGTTATGATTGACAGCAAAATAAGCCAATCACCGATCTTTTAGTGTAGGCATCCGAGGGAGCATTTTTCAATTCTCATTCTGTTCTGAGTTGAACCGGAGACTTCTAGTAATCTCGAATGGCAACACTCTCTTTGTTGAAAACGACTAGTGACAGATTAATCTTTTATTTCTGGTGTGTTTTATTGTACTGTAGTTGCTTGTGTTCGCAGACTGACTTATATCACCACAGTTAAGAACCTGGAAAAGACGCCTTGTTGGTATGCCAGGGTCACAGATCATTTTCTTGAAAAAGAACGGAGAGTAGAATTCACGTAGAAATAAACTGACACATTTTATGATGTAGCCCGCAATTGAGCTTCCCCTTCTTGACAGACCAGCATCCGCCACTGCTATCTATCTATCTATCTATCTATCTATCTATCTATCTATCTATCTATTCTGAATACGGTAACAGGGTTGGGTGAACCTTTTTCCACAAAAATCTGATTTCCAATTTTACCTTTTTTTTTAAATCTCTTTGTTCATAGAAAAAGCAAATGAGAGTTTTACTCTTTTTTTCTCCTGACACGAAACAAGCTTAAAAAATACCCACCCTGAGCATTCCAAATAAAAAACAAATATTGCTTATGTACAGATAATGAGATAATGTGAAAATACATGTTTACGTTTGGATTTTGTTGTGGGTTCGGGGGTTCTGTCTGTTTGTCTGTCTAAATATCAACCTATCTCTACACTCAGTGGATAGAGGGCAGAGATCCATCCATCCATCCATCCATTTTTCCGCTCATGCTCAAAAGGGTCACAGGCGTGCTGGAACCTATCTCAACAGTATTTGGGCAGGAGGTGGGGTACATCCCAAACTGGTTGCCAGCCAATTGCAAGGCACACATAGATGAACAACCATCCACGCTCACACTCACACCTAAGGACAATTTGGAGTGTTCCATTAGCCTGCCATGCACAGTTTTGGAATGTGGGAGGAAACCGCAGTACCCGGAGAAAACCCATGCAGGCACGGAGAGAACATGCACACTCCACACAGGAAGGCTGGAGCCGGAATTGAACCCTGCACCTCTGCACTGTGAGGTTGACATGCTGACCAGTTAACCACTGTGCCACCAGAGATCCAATGGTCAGAAAAATAAAACATTTACCTTGATTAATATTTTCTTGTCTTGTCAAATACAGCCAAAGAATTGTTAAATTGTTTTAAGAACGATCATTATTTAGAGGGGAGTAGGGTAGGTTCATTGGCACATACCCCTTTGGCTCTTGATGCCCAAAGTGCCCCATCAATTGTTTTTTTTTTCAGTTTCTGAGAAAGGTTGTTGTTTCTGAGTTAATGATTGTGCTATCTTAGAACAACCATCCAGAGTTTACATTTAAAAGTGTCCCTTCGCCACACACCACTAATTTTCAGATGATGATCAAAGTTTGTTCTATAATCAAAAAGGAACACTTTGTTATTGAATGTCTGACAAAACGCAGATGACAGGCAATCAATATTTGTCTTCTAAGTACGGGTGTAACAAAAAAAACCCCGATTCTAATCAGAAAATCGGTCTTGATTTGAAGAACCAAATCATATCATTACATTTATAATAATAATAATAATAACAATACATTTTATTTATAAGCGCCTTTCAAGACACCCAAGGACACTTTACAATAACAAAAAACACAGAACAATGCGGGTTGAGCAGCGGCAACCAAAACGCGCCAGCGTTCACTCAACCCATTTAGATACGTATTGAATTGTCTTTTATGACAGATGTACAGTAGATAAAAATTGGTTTGACGTTGCTGATGATTTGTTCATACTTTGAATTTAATTAACATGGATAGTTTAGCTTTCGATACCATTTACGTGTTGTTGCATATTACAGTTTTTTTCTCAGTTGCTTTGGTACATTTCTCATATCAGAATTTACTTTCTCAAAACTACAGTACTTATTTTTTACATTTTACAATTTTCACATCATTGTGTCACTTATGCACTCATAAAAACAGTTTCTCATTTATTTGAACAAGTTACAAATGTTTTGCTACATCCACGAAAATCATTTTGTACAATCCTGTTTATTCTGACATTATCAACTGCTTATGTCGCGTTGATCAAAATGTATTATAGAATGCTGTAAAAAAATTGATATTTGGGTTTTCTGAATAAATGCAATAACGTTTACAGAGAACGGCTTTTGATGAATGGCTTTTAATTCAGTATATGTACATCAGTTTGGCTACAGCAGAAATAAGGACAGTGACTGGAGACGGAAAAGCTAAAAAGCCTCTCCTTCCAACTGCTTTCTCGTGCCTTTATTTTTAGGAAAGTACCTGTTGTATGAGTTAAAAGTTTGTCAAAACACATAACAATGAGAGCACTACAGTTTCTTCAGCGAATTCGTAATAAGAGCCAAAACAAAATCAGCTAATTAAATTATATTCACAAATTGATGTTGGAATGGCTAAATTCCGAATACATACACAAAGCAGGAAAAGAAACGCGTGTTCAAAGAACACATCCAATATGGCAGTATATTCAACGTATGTAAGACTGGTCAAAGCACCATATCTATTCTTACTTCCTCCCCATTGTCACGAAGTTAACAAGCTTCGACTGCAAGTTAGCAAAGGAAAGTAGTATTTAAACTTCCGTCAAAATATTTATGTTTCCAGAACAAACCATCAATCGTAAGGGCTCCCTATTTAACAATGTACATTGACGTATAGTATATTTTATTTTGAAAATAGGATTGACCAGAACTTCCTAACTTGACAATGATGTGATCATTACCAAATGCACGCATTCCCCCTGGCCTGTAACGACAGTATCCCATTAATAGAATCCGTTTCACTCTTTGTATGTGACCGGATGAATCTTTTGAGGGGGAGGAGTCGTGGATATAGGGTTGAGTAACGCTCAGTAATTCATTCTCATCAACTCAGCATCGGGCGGCGAACTCGTGAGTGGCGAATCGATCATGAGTGACGAAAAAACGAGCGGTTTGTTAACCTCGATTGGACAAGTAACCGTCGGAAAGACGGATGTGGCGAGACCCACATGGAGCGGGCGGATGGAGTTCATTCTGGCCACGGTGGGCTATGCGGTCGGGCTTGGCAATGTCTGGAGGTTCCCCTACCTGTGCTACAGTAGCGGTGGAGGTACATAATGCCTGATGATATAATTTCTCCATACATCGACAAGCTTTTGCACACTGATGAGACGAATTCGTGACAACTATATTTTGTTTTTCTTTTGTATTTTCTTCAAACTAAATTATAATAAAATAAAATAATGTATATATAATTGCCTGATAAAGCTACAACGAGGACGTGTTTCGTAATAACGTGTGCTTCACTCAGTTATCTAAATCCATTTGAGTTTTTAAGGCAGGAGTTTCTTCACACTCTCCAAATTTCACCCTAAATTTAGGGCACAAGTTTTAATTTACAGATTGGTGAGGTACAAAATGACACGAGAGTGGACTCAAAACATGGAACCCATAATTTATTTATTTTATTTTAGTTATTGTAAAAAAAATCGTTTTGTCTCTTGCTCAGTCTGTCAATATTCATACATTTTGCTGTAAAACACACTTTAAAGTTCTGCTACTGCTCTATGAACCACCGAATGTTTTAGTTCTTGAATAATTGAAGCTATGTGTGGCCGCTTGAGAAATAGTCTGAGTTTGTCTGGGGTGGTGCCCTAGTACAACATTTCATCTCCTCTTTTTCTTAAAATTGGCTGTTCATGTCACCAACCTTTCACTTCACGGCAGGTTTTGGAAAAGACATAACTAGGTCTGGGCCACAGGATATCTTTCCAAAAAATAACCACAATGTCCTTGCGTCAACCAGGGCAAAACTTTCCAGTGTTTTCGCCGGTAAAAAGGCCTATCAGGGTTTATTATAACTTACATTTTGATTAGCTAAAAGACAGGATCTTATGTCATCGATTTTACTTCTGGTGTGGTCTACAGCAGGGGTCCCCAACCCCTGGGCCGCGGACCGGTACCCGTCCGTCGCTCATTTGGTACTGGGCGGCACAGAAAGGATGAAGGACTTACCGTACATTACTTGCATTTTATTAATTTCGAAATCTGAAAGATGTTATATTTTGAAAAGTTAGCAGATTCTCTGTAACATCCGTCTACGGTGTGTTACTCTTGACGCAGATCAAGGAGCGCTTTTTCTTTTTTGAGTTCTTGATTGCATCGTTTCTCCACCAGGGTCCAGTCTTAAATTTTCATAGTTTCAGTTAAAAGTGGAGCCACGGAATCAAATGTTCATTTAAAATTGCTGGTACAATGATCAACTATAAAATAACAACATGCAGGTAAAATGTCAGCAGGAGTGCTCTTGAAAATCTCGATAATCTCGTGTTTCCTCACCTTTCTCAACGGGGCCTCCTGATGATCAAAACTGGCGATGTGAAAATATGCACGCATAATCCATAACCTTCCACCTGGTGTCAAATAGGATTCACATACCGTAAATGTTCAAAAGAAAATGGCCCCATTGCAGCAAAAAACGTGGGGGCCATACTAACATTAAACTTTGATGTCAAGTAGCGGGTTTTGATATATAATCATGCAGGCCCCTGGGCTGTGAGTATGATACCCCTGCATGAAAGAAATGCTCATGGTGCATAAACACAGAAGGGGTCTGAGGTCGGCATACTTTTCAATGACTAAAGCCCAGAATTCAACGCAAACACGGCGACGCAGCATTTAGCTGTTATGTATCACGCAAATGGACTAAGCAGAAGTAAAGTCAGCTCCAAGTTTGATTGCTTTTAGATCCACAGAAACGTTGCTTCCCCCATACCGATGATTGAGCTGCTTAAAGGCATTTTAAAAGTCAATTTTCCAAAATCTTTTTATTGCACTATACATTCTTTCAATAATTTTAGAAAGCTACTCTTTCATCTCAAACTGCTTTAAACAACAAAGTGTATGAGGGAAAAGTGGTTAGGACTGCACGACTGTCCGTGTTTTATGTTATGTGTTGTGTTTATTATTTTACTTTATGTTAACTGTTTTGTTAAGCGCTTTGTTACAGCTGCTGCTGTTGTGTAAGCGCTATATAAATCAGGATGTATTGTATTGTGTTGTATTGTATTTCTTTATTCTGTTTTACAATGTTTTCATTTCTCTCGTTTGTAAATGCTTTTAAGAGCGTAAGTGGTATTATGTGTCATTAAGTCAACCTGCATTAAGTTAAATATTTTCACACAATACATAGAACTCATTCCTGACTGAAGCATCAGCCATAAAGACTATCTCTTCTTTCTATTTGCTCCAGGAGCTTTTTTGGTGCCCTATCTCATGATGGTATTCTTGTGTGGCATCCCGCTGCTTCTTATGGAGTTTGCGATTGGCCAGTTCACTCATCTAGGGCCAGTGCACGCCCTAGCCAAAGTCTGCCCTCTGTTAAAAGGTGAGTTATTTATTTGATTTCAGTCCTAGTGTTGTTTTTTTTCCCCCCTCAGATTTCTTATGACATGAACATTTTCCTCACTGTTAAAATCCATCCAGATATTTATGACACTGCTCATCCTGTGATCCCAATCCATTGCTGTTACCAAACAATGAGAACCTTGTTGGGAGGTGACATTGGGATTGGGTTGCACTAATTAAGTATCATGTTCAGGAGCTGACCAATGCTAAAGACCTGCTACTCATTTAATCTCAGCCCTTTGTTGAACTGATGTACTGTTCCCTTTGAATTTGGTCTACTCATTAATTCTGAGTCAGTGTGTTCGATGAGATAGTCTTCTGATCTGCAAAGTGTGTATGTCAACATTTGGCAAAGCATTCTTTTTGAGAAAAACCTGCATGTTTCAGTCACTACATTTACATGAGACTTATTAAAAAATGGAGCTATTTCATGACGTACATTTAAATGGGACATACTGTGAGAAAAATAGTTGCCAACGATGGGTTCCTTTTGTGCCTGTCAACACAACAAGTGTGAAAATAAACATCCAAGTCTTCCTCTGTCTAAAAATGTTTCGATGACCATGCCCTTAAGTACATCCACCCCACTGTGACAAAACAGTTGGGATAAATACCACAGTAAGCATCTCCAAGTTCTTCAGCCAATGACTTCGACTCGTAAATAGACCGAAGCTCTAGAGCGAAATAAGCACTTTGACATGATGACCTAAGCCCGCTTTCTTTCTCACACTCATGACTCTGCTTCCACTAGTAGAAGTCAGCAGCTGGACGAAAGCCAGGCTCGCCCAATTGTATGTGGGGCAGGATGAGATCTGGCTCACCACATGAAGCAGATCCATACCTTAAGCGGGCTTAAAATATGATGCAAAAAATGTATATCATTCTCGATCCGTCAATGGTAGTTTGATAAAAGCATGCCACGGTCATTTTATTAGGACATTTAGGAACTGTTTGATTAAAAAAAATAACTGTATGTCTCCTTTAAATCACAAAAGAAGGCAAAAAAACAGCTCCGAGAAATTTTGCACCAATTCTCTTCCCTGGTGTGAATCATTTGCGCCATTGAGTCAGTGATGTGCGGTGAGGTTCATCACTAATGAGGCGCTGGTTCCTCTGGGTTTCACCGTGCACTTTCACTTGCTCATCTGGCTGATCGGAAATACTAAATAATATGTCATTCATTCAATTTACTGCACCGTATTAGGCGGCCTGCTTCAATTAATGTGCGCGTAGTCGCTTGAAGCACTTATTGCACTGTGACTCTCGCAGCTGCCCACACGTCGCTGTATTTGAACAGGAAAAATGGCAATTCAGCGATTTTAATGTTTAACTCATTGACTTTATTGTATTGAAAAAGAATGTCAATGTAAAGCATGGATCAGAGAACTAAAATGGAAAATTATTAATCTAATCATTAGGTGTTTTTTTTTGTTTCTTTCTTTAATCTTCACATGCAAGGATGTTCCAATATGCTGTACTATACAAAATACAGCATGCCTTGCGGTACATTAGGTTATCATTCCATAATCGTTGTTTATAATAATGTTGTATTTAAATTAAAACTAGAGTATTATGTTGCATTGTTAAACTTTAATTTTTATAGTTTCCTTGAATTAAGTTCTTTTATTGAGATAACAAATTGTTCTATCATGTTGATGGATGAGAACTTGTTTGGCTAGTTATAATTTTCACAGAGGTTATTGACCTCAATTAGATTTCAGAAATAAAAGAATACACAGTATGGCCTTCAATGATAAATTGCGTGTGTGATGTGATTTGATGAAACACAATTTTACTATCGCAAAGACTGCGATCTGACTGGTCACTATATAGAGGGCGCAGTTCAGAACAGGCAAAGTTGTAAAACTGCCGCGCTAGCTTTCCGTGAGTTTTTCGTCTCACGAGACAATGAACGCGAGTATCTAAAATTCGTCTTTTTTTTTTAATGTGCTTATCACATTATTGAAAATGAAAGATGTCACAGTACATCAAAAACAGACATAACCTAAAGTTATCCTACACGTTAGCAGGTGAGAGGTTATTATCTGGAGTTCGTAAATGTTATTTTTTGACACGTTTTATTTATCTAATGGTCTATATGATAAGTGCAGTGTTTAAGAAGTGCAGTCAACCTTTACATATCATGTTTCATAACCTGAAGCGATATGTAGGAAGCCATCTGTGTGACAGAATTATCATACTTGCCAAACTTCCATGTGAAAGTATTTAGTAAGTTTTGAGATGAATTGTTTGTTGAAAAATATATTCGAAAAGGACATTGAAAAAAAAAATCGGAAATGAAATCGCAGTTTTTTGGGGGGGAAATCGCAATTCGATTATTTACACAATCGTTCAGCCCTAATACAGTATGAGGTCATCATGTGCCAGATGCATAACAATATTGCACAATCAATCATCTCCCACATTTACAATGTTGTGAAACAGTGTTGCCAACTTCAACCATGCAGTAGTTTAGCCATCAACCAGCTGTCAAAAGTCTTTTCAATGATTCATGAATTATGCTGTCTTCATTGTTCTAACTGGATTTTCTCCATAGTTTCTCTTTAAAGACAGAGATTATCTACCCGATCAAAACATGGGCCCTTCACTTGTTTTAGCACTCCTTTCTCCCACGTTTATGCTCTGTGATAAACAGAGGCCAGAAATCAGGTAGTTTTTTTCTGTACACTCTTTTGAATGATTTTCACATGCAACTCTGTGCAATTTGCAATGTTGTTGACCCCCAATCAGTGATTTCAATGGAAATTGTTGAATCAGGACCCACGCTCCTGTCGAATGAATTGCAGCATGCCAGTGTTCCCACCTTTGCCACTTGGGGGATGTGTCTCCTTCCGGGCTAATAAAATGACAGAAAAAGAGAAGTGAAGCGTGGAAATTGTTGAATCAGGACCCACGCTCGTGTCGAATGAATTGCAGCATGCCAGTGTTCCCGCCTTTGCCACTTGGGGATGTGTCTCCTTACGGGCTAATAAAATGACAGAAAAAGAGAAGTGAAGCAGCAACTGCTCCAAGCGGTTCTTTTTTGACAGTGATTTGGTTTGATGCACTGGTGGGGGAGTCCAGTCTGTATACTGCGTACTGGTTTTGTGGTAGGCAATCTGACGGGACAAAGAAAAAAAGGCGTCAGACAAGTTTATTGTATACGACAGTATTAATTCCGTAATTTCTGCACTGCTGCATTTCTCAGTGTCTCATGAGTTTATCCCCACAAGGCAAAATAATTGTGGCTTTGTTGTAACACGAGGATGTTAGCTGTTTAAGTAAGTCGTTATCCAAAACTTGCCAAACTGAAAAACCGTTTGATTGCAACACAGTCGATTAAAAAAATCGACACACCCCAACTTGCCAAGTTTTTTTTTTAAATTAATATAAACAGTGAGGCCAAGATAAATTTCTTTAGACCTTTTCCATCATTTAGTGTGACCTATAACCAAAACAAGAATACATTTAATCATTTTATAATGACATACATTAAGAGGAATTCAGCCACAACAAATGGTCTTAAATTGTTGACAGTTGGGGGTGGGGGTGAGGGTCACATTAGTTCATCAGAGATTACATAGAAAACTGTTCTTGTTGTTGGATTTGGAATTTTTTATGCAGGCATAGATAACCACTCATGGCATAACCGTTCTTTTTCACAGTCTGCAAAATAAATGAAGATCCCTATCATGCTTCAAAAAAACGTTGCTTCTCTGCAGGCCTGCGGAGAGAGGCGTTCTTGTCATGTGACTGCCAGGCTCGGTTTGATTTTTAAACCAGGAGTCAAGCCTTACTGGCGGTTATTTTATTTGGTGAAACCGAGCCGTGTGACATCACCCGAGGTGCAAGTCTCACTGTCGCACTAGGACAAATAGATGGCGTAAGCAGTAATAGATGGATACAAATAAAAAGTAACGAGTGGAATATAGCTCCATGTAATGGGGTAAATTAACACATCTCAGCAAAAATATTCACTGAGGAGGAGGAGTTCCCAAAGAGTTACCCAAGTCAAGGTTCCGCAGTAAGATAAGTGTTTCCTTGTAAGATAAGGCTGTCTTGCCACTCTAGCCTCGGCACAGACAAACAGCCACTACTTGCAATGTTACCTTTGGCCGCTTTGCAGTCTGCCTGCCCAGTTTGCTTTGAGTCATTTCAGCAATGTTAAGGGTCTGTCAAGGTCTTTGTAATGCGGTGCCATGTTTTCTCCACTTGATCAGACAAACAGCCACTACTTTCTTGCAATGTTACCTTTGGCCGCTTTGCAGTCTGCCTGCCCAGTTTGCTTTGAGTCATTTCAGCAATGTTAAGGGTCTGTCAAGGTCTTTGTAATGCGGTGCCATGTTTTCTCCACTTGATAGTGACTTTCTTCCATTTTCTCAGTATATTTAATGCTTCGAATCTTTTTTTTTTTTTAACTCTTCTGTAGACGGAAACCTTTGAACGACGAGATCCAAGTGATGCTGTGGAAGCTCAGTGCGGCGCATGGCTTGTGTTAGATCTGACTACAAAAAAGTCAAGAAAAGCATACTAGAACATCTGAACTTTATTTACCTCCAAGCCGAATGCCCGATTAAGAGAAGGATTGCTCACTTGCAACCACATTAGACCACTGTAGACTAAATTTCCCCAATGTGGGACGAATAAAGGATATCTTATCTTATTACCTTGAGATGGTTTAATTTTTTTTTTACAGTTGACATGCAAAGGTTACAGGTCACGCTCATGTTATGTCACATTTTGAAATAATTAAACTCGTTCTTGGCATGGGATTTTAACAGGGGTGTGTCGATTTTAGTTTTTTATTTTTCATATCCAGCGCACTTTACAGACTGAGACAAGTGGATGTTTGTCTTTCACTGAAAAGTTTTGTCAGGTGTTTCGATACTGTCTCGCACAGTGATGTCTGACGACTACTCTTTCATCGCAGGTGTTGGCCTTGCCACTGTGGTTATATCCTACGTCTTCTGCACCTACTACAATGTGCTCATGAGCTGGGCTCTTTTCTATTTGTTTCACTCCTTTGGAGCAACACCTCCTTGGAAGACTTGCAACAACAGCTGGAATGTCTTTGAGAACTGTTCCAGTGGTTTCCCCGGCAATGCCACAGATATGCAGTCGGCGAGTCAACAGTTCTTTGAGTGAGCAGCCTTAATTGCATTTTCATTTCACTTTTGATGGTTTGATCGTTACCGACAGTGCTTTACATTTTCCACATTTTGCAATGTCGCAGCCTTACTCCAAGATGGAATACATTCATTGTATTCTTCAAAATTCTACGCACAGTATCCCCAATTAACACCACAAAAGATGTTTCTGGGATTTTTTTTCAGTGCTGCAAATACATTACAAAAAAAAAAAAAACAACTAAGAAATCACATGTGCATAAAATATTCACGGCCTTTGCTTAGGCCAAACAAAAAAGATAGTGTGTTTCCGGTAACATGAAATTTCAGCATGGGGTCGGTAGGTCGGACAAAGTTTTTTTTTTAATCTTTTTTTTTTTTTTTTCCATCAAAACTGTAAACAAAATAACCATAAAACATAAAACAAGAAGACATTGAACCCGCCCCGCCCGTGGTGTTCATCAAAGAGTTCGCTGAATTTTTTCGATACATCAAAGGATGCTATTTTCTTAACATTACGGTGCGAGCTTGCGACTGTAACACAGAAAACGCGGTTTAAACTGTCGTCGGAGATCGCGGCCGCCGCCATGTTTCAATGTTGTTGACAGACGACAGGGCAAACGACGCACCCGCTCAACGTGAATATCACGAGAGTTTGCACCGACGTAAACCCGCTACACAAAAATGTAGAGGGTTGTTTGAAAAAAATGCCGACCGTGAAGTTTTTTTTCGACGTAGAAATTCTCGGTCGGTCGGGTTACCGGAAACACACTACTTTTTTTTTCTACGCCTTAGTACTTTTTTGATGCACCTTTATCAGTAGTTCAAGCCCCAAGTAAGACTTTTAGAATCCAATACCATAAGCTTGGCGCACCTATAGTATCTTTCAGCAGTCTTGCTTAATCATCTTTAAGGGAGGCGGTTTGGATGGGGTGTGTTGGTGCACAGCTGTTTGCCCGTCTTTCCTTAGATGTTCCGTTGCATTCGAGTCTCTGCTTGGTTGGATCACTCGAGGACATTCACTGAGTTGTCCTCAAGCCAGTCCTTTTTTTACCCTGGCAGTGTACTTACGTTCGCTGTCCTGCTGAAAGATGAACCTTTGCCCCAGCCTGAGGTCAAGTGCATGCGAGGTCTTCACCCAGAATATCACTGTACATGTTTGCATCCATCTTTCCCCCAGTCCTTTTATTTCCCACGATCTCCCAGTTTCTGCCCCTCAATATCATCCCCACAGCATGAAGCTGCTTCCCACCAGGCCTTACTGGCTAGGTGATAAGCGGTGCAAGGTTTACTCCCAGCATGGTGGGAGAATCTCTCTTGTTGCGGCAAAAATGGTTCTCCTTATGGAAGGATCTCCTCTTTCCACAGAGAAATGCCAAAGCCGTGACATAGCGACAATGCGTATCTTGACGGCGTCCTTTCTCCACCAGTCACCCGGTTTAAACAGGTGGCCAACTCACTAGAGCCCTGGTGGTTCTGAACTCCTGTGCGTGGATAATGAAGGCCATTGCGCTTCTCGGGACATTCAAAGCAGCAGGGTTTCTTTCGTACCCTTCTCCAAATCTCTGCCTTCACACAATGCTGTCTCTGAGCTCTTCAGATAATTCCAGTTGATTTCCTGTTTAGTGTTTGCTTGAACACACACTGTTAATTGTGAAACATTATAGACGGGCATGTGCCTTGGCAAATAATGTCATCCAGCTGAATGTATCACGGTTGGACAACACAGTAA
Organism: Hippocampus comes; assembly: GCF_001891065.2. Lineage (NCBI taxonomy): Eukaryota > Metazoa > Chordata > Actinopteri > Syngnathiformes > Syngnathidae > Hippocampus > Hippocampus comes. Next base: position 3,466,938 of record NW_017805009.1, read on the forward strand.
TAAAGGTGCAGAAACATCTCAAGCATCAAAGGATGGCCTGTGGAAACCGTATGCAGCACAGCTTCATGACCAAAAATGTGACAAAATCAGGAAAATGTAAAGCACTGTGCATTTTGCTTTCCACCTGTATGAAGTTACAAACATAAGCCACAACAAGAATGAACAAGCCCCCATTCTGCGCTCCCTAAACCAAAAAAATGTATGGCACGTTATAAAAAAAATGCCCCTCGTTTGTAAACTGACTCCTTTTGTCCTCTTTGGAGTGCAATAATCAGACTTTTGCCAAGACGACCATGCGAGTTGGTAGGACGGTTTACAGGGGCGGATGGAAATTACTGACTCGCTGTGGCGACCCCTGAATAGGGACGTGCCGAAAGGAGAAGAAGAAGAAGGAGTGCAATAATCAGCCTTCCGTGATATGTTCTTACTGTATGGAGTCCCCTGTTGTTATGGTACATGTTCATGAATTAATGAATCTTTTGTGTTTTTTATTTTTTTTATTTTGGATTTTCAGTCGCAGGCTTCTGGAGAAAACCAGTGGCATCGAAGATGTTGGTGGCTTTCAGTGGGAACTCTTTGGCTGTCTCTTACTTGCCTGGGGCTTTGTGTATTTATGCATTTTTAAAGGAGTCAAATCATCTGGCAAGGTCAGAACAGACAAGATAGATTTGTTGTTTTGTATTATTATGCTTGATGGAATGTTTATCTTGACAATTTATTCGCCCATTTGCATCAAAGTTCAAAGACACTGTATTCTCAGAACCGGCGAAGACTAAAAAAAATAAATAAATCTGAATTCCAAACATTTAAAACCTTTCTATAGATTTTCTTTTTTGATGCATGTCCTATTGATTCTCTCCTACAGGTTGTTTATTTCACTGCTACATTCCCATACTTCATCTTGTTCGCCCTGCTCATCAACAATATGCAGCTTCCCGGTGCCAAGGAGGGTGTCCTGTACTTCGTGACTCCTGTCTGGAACAAACTTTTTGAAGTCAAGGTGAAATCATCTGTAAATAAATGTATCTGTATCGTTAAATTGGTTTCAAATGTTTCGATTTTTAATTATTACAAGTGACTTTCGGCCTCTAATTTGGCTGTGCGGGATGAGTATGCATGTGCAAATCATTTTCCAAGAGGAACAAAATGGTGACGATAATCTCTGGCTGTAAAACGAATGGTCAGTGGGGATATAATTTCGCAATAATGTTTGGGAATAATGACATAGTGTGTGCAACAGAGTTGTGGGAGGAAAAAAAAGGTTGTCACTGTCGAGATGAGAGGATTTGACACACACACACACACACACACACACACACACTGGTGAAACAACTTCTTAATTACCAGTAATAATTCCTCATCTGTGTAACATACAAACAGTAATATTAATTAAAAAGAACAATTTAAAACATGTCTTTCCCAGGTTAATTAAGAGATGTGTACTGTTTTTGTTTATTCGTCTGCCTGTTTTGCATTGCCGCAGGTTTGGGTTAATGCAGCAGCCCAAGTGTTCAATTCCCTGGGAATTGCTTTTGGTTCCATGATTTCACTGGCAAGTTACAATAAGTTCAACAACAACATCATGAGGTAATATAAAAGGCATCTGTATTATGCCTGAGTCATGTTTTTCCTCAAATTATGTTCCTTTACTTGATGCTACTTCCCCATACAAAGGCTGGCTTTGTGTCATGTTTTTCCTCGAGTTGTACCTGTCTGGAACAAACTTTTTGAAGTCAAGGTGAAATCATCTGTAAATAAATGTATCTGTATCGTTAAATTGGTTTCAAATGTTTCGATTTTTAATTATTACAAGTGACTTTCGGCCTCTAATTTGGCTGTGCGGGATGAGTATGCATGTGCAAATCATTTTCCAAGAGGAACAAAATGGTGACGATAATCTCTGGCTGTAAAACGAATGGTCAGTGGGGATATAATTTCGCAATAATGTTTGGGAATAATGACATAGTGTGTGCAACAGAGTTGTGGGAGGAAAAAAAAGGTTGTCACTGTCGAGATGAGAGGATTTGACACACACACACACACACACACACACACACACACTGGTGAAACAACTTCTTAATTACCAGTAATAATTCCTCATCTGTGTAACATACAAACAGTAATATTAATTAAAAAGAACAATTTAAAACATGTCTTTCCCAGGTTAATTAAGAGATGTGTACTCTTTTTGTTTATTCGTCTGCCTGTTTTGCATTGCCGCAGGTTTGGGTTAATGCAGCAGCCCAAGTGTTCAATTCCCTGGGAATTGCTTTTGGTTCCATGATTTCACTGGCAAGTTACAATAAGTTCAACAACAACATCATGAGGTAATATAAAAGGCATCTGTATTATGCTTGAGTCATGTTTTTCCTCAAATTATGTTCCTTTACTTGATGCTACTTCCCCATACAAAGGCTGGCTTTGTGTCATGTTTTTCCTCGAGTTGTATGCCTTTACTTTCTGTTACTTCCCCTTATTAATGATATATTCTACGCTTGTTATTGAAGTACCATGTGTCTAGGGCAGTAATGTAGGGCAAAAAAAAATAAAAATACCTCCAGCAAGGCCAGTCCAAGGCTGTTTGTCTTTTGATACTTCAGACACACTTTTATTCAGACACAAACAATGGGATTACATTTTTCTTGTTCTTCTTTTCTTCCATCTTCTTCTCATTATTCTTCTTCTTATTTATTTTACCCCTCTTCTCTTTCAGAGATGTTTTGATTGTATCATTCATCAACTCCTTCACAAGCATTCTGGCTGGCTTTGTGATCTTCTCAGCTATTGGCTACATGGCACACACTCATAATCTCCCCGTGGACAACATATCAACAGACGGTAGGCAACTAGGAAACAGTTCTGAAAGCCATCGGCGCATACAAGTCAGATTTTGTGTCTCAAAAACTAATTTTCAATCTAGCTAGTACATCTGTAACTGCTCTTGAGATGATTCTGTCTAACATTGAATGCTTATGGTCCCCTCGATGGCATAAATCATTAAATGCCTTGCATTTGTATTTCTAATACAAATAACCAATATTCTGACTGTGATTTTTTTATTTTTATTTTTTTAAGGTCCCGGTCTTGTGTTTGTTGTGTACCCTGAAGCCCTCTCCACTATGCCGGCCTTTCAGCTGTGGGCTCCTCTCTTTTTCTTTATGCTGCTCTGTCTTGGTCTGGACAGCCAGGTAAACATCCCCACTTTTACAATGATAGTTTGTCTGCTAATTATGTTATTGGCCTGATAATTGGCCACTTAACAACTTCCACTTGATGCATTAGCATCACGGTAATAGCAGTTCCATTTATAGTTTAAATGAGGGATGTTATACTTTTCAACGGTCTTTTGATTTGTCATTAATTTCAAAGGCCCATAAATGACTCGAAAATGTTTGCAAGTTGATTGCATAATATTGTTATCACAGGACAATCCCCACCCCACTCCCCCACAAAGTAAGATAATGTTTCCTTTCTTCTGCAGTTTGCCACACTTGAGGTGGCTTTGACGTTCATAAAAGATGAATTTAGAACACAAATTCTGCACTTTCTCAAGAGGGAAGAGCTAGTGGCCCTGCTTGTCTGTGTTGTCTCCTTTCTTTTTGGACTTCCACATGTTACAAAGGTAATGCAGATGTGTTTGAACTATGCCATTTGTTCAATTTCTCATCTCTTCAGCTGCTACGCCACAAATGTATCACCAGTGATGATTTCTTTTCTTTTTTTTCCACAGGGTGGTATATATGTGTTTCAGTTGATGGACCACTACACTGCTGTGGTGTCCCTCATGTTCTTGGCTTTCTTCGAGGTTATTGCAGTCTGCTGGTTGTTTGGTAAGATCCTCATTTGATGTTGTGCCGTGTCTGTTAAATTGTAAGACTGTTGTGGGAGCCGCATTCACTGCCAAGCTGCCAGAACCAGTCGAGATGTTTTGGTTTGTGTTTTATCTAATAAGAACTTGTCATATTCCATTAGGGGTCGGCCGCATCTCGCATATGATTGAGAAGATGCTCGGAAAGCCTGCGAACATCTACTTTCGCGTGTGCTGGTTCCTTATCTGTCCTTTGCTGGTGCTGGTGAGGCTCTCTTTGAACATGATTACGTTCTTCTCTATCTATCTATCTATCTGTCTGTCTGTCGGTCGGTCGGTCCGTCCATCCGTCCGTCCGTCCGTCCGTCCGTCTGTCTTTCTAAAACTGCTCTGCCAGAAAAAGAAATATTTTGAGCCTTGATCGTGAATCACTTTTCAGCCACACATGAATGTGATGCTGTTGAAAAATGTTGGTGGCGATACCATAAGTGCACCCAAGAAAATAAGTTGGGTGCATCAATCCAAAAAGTTAGTTGTGAAGCCTGCATAAACATATACACACACATACGTACACGTTCATGTACAAATAGGGTGGAGGGATAGGGACCAGGCCGGACAGTGAATAGCGAAAATCCGTGTATAATTAATGCTCATTATAAATGCTCTGGAAAAAAAACCTAGTTCCCCCCAAAAAATTCTTGGATAAAATGGAAATAAACTTCTAATAGGCATTTTCCACGAAAAATGGGCATTGACCCAAACAAAACAACATCCATCCATCCACTATCCAAACCGCTTATCCACACTAGGGTCACGGGTGTGCTGGAGCCTATCCCAGCTGTCTTCGGGCAGTAGGCGGGGAACACGCTGAACAGGTTGCCAGCCAATCGCAGGGCACACAGAGACGAACAACCATTTACAATCACAGGAAGGCCAGAGCACAGATTCAAACTCTGGACCTCTGTACAAAAAAAAAAAGCCAAAATATTGCGAATAGGTGACTCCAAGAATACTGAACTGTGAGTAAGCAGTGGTCCACCGCATGCATATAAAAACAAAACAAGCATGATCGCCTGCACCGTACACCTAACTTGATGTTTTCCTTTTGTAGTGCATACTGGTCTCCAGCATCATCCAGTACACTCCTGTTCAGTATGGGACATATAAGTACCCATTGTGGGCTGAAGTGGTGGGCTGGGGCGTCTCACTGGTCTCTCTGATCTGGATTCCCATTGGAGCCATTCATGAGATCTATAACAACAAAGGCTCTTTTCTCTCGGTGAGTATAGGATGGATGTATGGGATCATGACTGTGCAAAAAACTTTGTGCCTTTATTTGGCTGTTCTCTCTGACTGTTGTCTCTTTTCAGTGCAAGCACGCCTGCTAAACTCACTCTGTAACCCTTTCACTGATACTAAAACGTTATTTTCAACAGCCCATGCACATTTACATGTTCATTTGATGTTTTGTGTTCAGTTTTGTTTTTATCCTCTATAAATCCTCATTCACCATAATGGGATTTTATTTTCCTATACTCTAGTATTCGTTTACTTGCTTACATCAGCTTTATTCACATGGGATTTTATGATTTCCTATACTGTAGTATTCGTTTACTTGCTTACATCAGCTTTATTCATACATCGATGTCCCAAACAATGAGACCCACAAGGTCATATCCAGTTTAGTCTACTGTATGAAGAGCTGTTCTGTACACAGAACATCATGTGCCAAGATAAGAATTTGAAGGTTGTAACTTCACTGGGTCTGGATAGAATGTTGTCTTTGGACCAGAACAGTATTTCACGAGCGCAGTAGTTTTTTGTTATGGTTTGCTCCTCACAACAACAGACAGTCATTTCTTACAAAATGATTTCTCCACTGCACAAAGTCCACCGCATTTAGCAAGCCAAGCCATTCAGTCTAATATGAGCCCGATCAGGAAGTGAGCCTTTACAAATGTAATCATTCTCAGGTTTGATGTTATTTTATATTTTTGTATTAATTTAAAAATATGTTTGTTAGAGTAGTTGTAATTTGCAGTGGTGTAGAACTGCACTGCATCACATCAGGCTCTTTCTAATATTTATTTGATGACATGAGAGGGGGCAATAAATAGTTGTATAAATACATCTTTATCTAGCAATGCATTTGAAATAAATCTTTGTGGAAGCATCGCCGATGGGACAAGAAAGAACCCATGCAATTTGTTTTGGATTTTTGCAGTGGGGCATTTCATTTTGCTTTTCCTTACTTTGACTGCATTTACAGTACATGCGGTCAATAAAACTTTTAAAACCTGAATGTCATGGAAACGTGCAAAAACCCAAGTATGCTCATATTCGTGTTTTTAAAAATCCGAAAAAGACCCCTGGGTTTTTCAATCTGAATATTTAGTCACATAAATGTGTGACAGAATAGAGGGGTTTGAGGTTTTCTACATTTCCCACAATGCATTGGCGGCTGTCATACTGAAAGGCAAACGCCACTAACTAAGCGTCTTTTTCATTGATCATGCCATGTACGTGTGTCTTTGTTGGCTGTAATAGTCGGTGGGCGGGGGGCTGTTGCTTCCCGTATCCTCGTTTATAGTTATCGTACAAGAAGTGAAATATGCAAAATGGTAAATGGTCATTTCTCAATTTGAAAAAAACGGCTGGCATCGAATGAATTCAGTTCATTTGCCTCCTACATCGCAGCACTGGAAAATTGACTTCGGATGACTAGTACCATATGATGTTCGATTGTGCACAGACTAATTGCACAAGACTGATATAGGTCACGCTGGGCAGTACTTTCCTTCGCGTCAGCAATCCAGTCTTGCTGTTGAAGTTTTATTAAGATCCAAATCTCCAATCAAATGCAGTCCGCGCACTCGCCTGCCTGTCTAAAGTCCCCGCGCACTTCATCGCTACGGCACAAATTTTTTAACACAAGTATTGGACTGGACTTCCTGTGTGGCATTTGCATGATCTCCATGTCCTTGCATGGGTTTCTTCAGGTGCTTCTTCCACGTTAAAAAAATGCATGTTAGCCTAATTGAAGACCCAACGTTGTCCTATGGGCTGATGAGGGCTACGATGAGGGCTCTATTGTTCATAAGTGTGATATTGTTTGTCTATGTCATTTATGTGTTCTGTAAAAGTGTTCTACAGCTGTTGCGAAAGCACTATATAAATAAAGTTGAGTATTAGTTGCGCTGAGATTTGCTGGCTATTATTTCCGTGTGTAGCCCACTTCTTGCCCAAAGTCAGCGGGGCTAGGCTGCAATTGACCCATAATGCGAACAAGCGGTATAGATGTGGGTCCTTTGAATGTTGTGGCTGGCTGGGGAGTGTGTACTGTGAGTGTTTAAGCTGCAGCCGCATTTTAAGTATTGGTTTTATATCTTCCCCTTTCTTCTTTTTAGAGACTGAAAACAGCTGTGACTACCACAGTAGAGATGGCTGTTGATGATCCTCTACCTGAAAAACAAAAACTTGGCAGCTCGGTGGCGGAAACAGCAAGAGAACACATTGACACAGTACTTTGAGGGGTATGGTATTTTATTTTTTATTTTTATTTTTTATTTTTATTTTTTGTATAATGGGGAAAAAATTAACTGAGACAGAATCTCAGTATACTGTGCATAAAATAAATCTATTTTATTGCAGTTGGAAATAAACCATTACAGTTTTTAATTTGACACTTGAAATGTCCAGACATATCAAACTGTCAGAGCCCTTGTTTTTAAATCCAAAGTGTCTTACTGAGCCTAATAGAAAGTGAGTGCTTGTGAATGCAGATGTTTTTTTTTGCATTTGATTTTCATAACTTTGCATTTCTGGCAATCCATTCACATACTTTGCCTGGCACATCTAAACGGGAATTCACATCAGCGCTAAATCAAAATCATTAAATCATCAAAATCTGATTATACTCTTAATGTGTGCAATGGGCTGCACATATACGGTATATGTCCTATACCTGAAAGCCAAACTGCAAGTCACAGTTGAACATAAATTTGCCTTAAAATCTTTTATATTTTTATTTTTTTGACGGGTTGGGTGGAGGGTGGCTGAATTACATGTGTTGCTATGTGTACAATCATATAATCTAAAATGACACATGCACAGGCTTTTACAGCTAATATAATTTATTTGAACACATGGACTCAAAACTAAATGAATGTACATGCTGAAAAGCTTTAAACAGATTATAAAAATTCAAATGACATAGCTTTGTTTCACAAAAATTATGAATGTATTTAATGGATTTTTTTAAATTCCATGCCTTTCTGTAATGTTAATGCATTTTTTTTTATTTCACTTTTCTATGACAAATCAGTCAACTTGTCATATATAAGCACTGTTTTTTTCCAAAATGAAAACAATGAACCCAAGATAGATTATTGCAAAGCTTTTCCCTCTGTACAACTCAATTGACAAAAGAAAAAAAAAACCTTTTAGAGAGGAAAAATAAAAATCTTAGATGTTGTGCTTGTGTGAGTGTGCACAGCCCGTGAACTAACCTAATAAACTAATAGCTGGGGTGTTTCTGTTTTCAGGAACAATCAGTTACATTTAAACACGTTACATGGGAATCAGCACTCATTCGTCACTCTTTAAAGTGCCCCCGATTAACCCCAAATAACGTTCAGATGTTGTAGTACAGGGTTTTCCCGATATTTTAGTAACAACTTAAACGCAAGCCATTGTCCCCAGAGACCTTCCACAACGTTAGTATCAGTTCAGGAGGCCATGAAATACCATGAAACACAGTAAGTGGTTATTATCGAGTGGAGAAAATATGGTGCGACGGAAACCAAGGACCGGATAGGATGAAAACTGGACAGGGAGCCTGCAAAATGTCGATAACAAGTGAAGGAACTCCACGAATTTCCGCCAGACGCTGGTTGTTTAGCATGTAGAACCAAAATCCCCTTATATCTTATTATTTATGTGTCTTGGCAATGATGTATGGTGACAAGACAGACGTGTCAAAAAAAAAAAAAAACGCCCACAAACACATACTTGGAAGTCTTCCACATGCATGTGAAAAAACGTGTTATGGTGTGATGAAACTTTTCATCCAGAAACTCTGCTCATCACCGCAAGAACATCACCGTGAGCACCAAACCTTCAGATATCTGCTGAAAAGCAAAAACATGTCAGGAAAAGCATACAAGACAATCTGAACCTTATTCAGGGTTTCTCAAAGCCACTTTTAATGGTGGCAGCTGTGTACTCCTGACTCACATTTTATCATGAGTTTGAATGTCATTGGTTAATGCTGAACAGCCACATCTCCAGTTATAAGAGTGCAACCACATTATCTCACTTTTTTCTTCAAATGATTTTTTTTCAATTGAGTTGTACAGTGTACAAGGTCACATTAGTGGATAGAGTTAAGAAATGATTTATCTTTTTTTTTTCTGTATGATCTGTATGATGGTGTTTAGATTTTTATATACAGTACTGTATGTGTGTAACAATATGTCCGAAAGAATATATACAGATATACAGTTGTGCTCATACATTGGATGGATTGTGTTTGAGTATGCTGGGTTCATGACTGGTCAACACGTACGTGAGGAGCGAAATTTGGACCCAGAGGCAGATATGACGCAGAAGTTGAAAAGTTTTTTTCTACCAGAATCCAAAGTCATGACAAGGAACAGTGTCACTTGGATTTGTTTTGCAAAATTCTAAATATATTTATTCCCTTGTCAATTTGTGTTTTAAATTTTGGGTCAATTTCATAGATGGCGCATGAGTAACTTGTATGGGAAACATTTACTTGGCACCATGCCTTAGCACAAATCACGTGATGTGTATTCTTTTTTTTCTCTTACTGTCTTGCCTTCTTGCATTCTTTATGATCATATGCAACAAAAAAATGCCTTTTACTACATATATGCCATTTCCACATTGACCTCAACATGCAAATTCACTTTTATGGCAACTCTGATATTAAATCATTTATTTTATATTGTAGTCCATATCACAATTTTTGTCGTGCTGAAATTGGATGTGTGCTGTTATCTTGGTCAATAAAAAGTTGAAGTTGCTCTCATGCCTTTTGTTTCCTTGGCCGTCACTTGGTGGCAGTATAGCAGCAGATTTGAACTCTCCGATGGGATTTTTTTTTTTCTGCATGATTGAGCCTGTCTCTGCAAGTGCGTGTGTGCGTGTGTGTTTGCGCGCGCGCGCGCACGCACGAGTGTCTTTTGAGACACATATCTGATACAATGTGCAGGGAAACCACACATGCCCACTGACACTCACTAGTATAACTCAATTTGAGTTTGAGGGAATCAACACTGGCGCATGCTATTGAGAATCAATTGGTATGCATTGTAGGGGTGTGGGTGGATGATTTCACTACATTGGCTGTATTGTCAGAGTGGATGATCCAGCTGGGGCACGAAGGAGAGCAGAGTCAGGACAAATGTGAATGCGATGCTCATGAGGTTTGAAAATGAATTAGGTGAATTGTCATAGAGGAGTGCAGCGCTCATAGCAGAGCTGTGTGTTAATCAATAGTCCCTTCCTGTTTGGCTCGTGGCAAACCGTATCATGGCCTCTAAATCAGAGCATGGAGCACTGTCGGATCAATAGTCACAGACAGTGAAGGCCAGAAGGCAGTAAATAAATGGTTATGCATGGCAGAGGGAAAGTGATTGTGAGTTTGAATGGGCAATTGAAGGGCTTATATGATTGTATGGGTCACTGACTCTCGTGTTATGGTGTGAAAATGTTCAGCTTGTCTGTTTTTCCTGTGGGTGCCCTGTGTGATTTATCTCCTCTAAAGCAAATGTAATCACATTTAATTACTGCAGGCGTTCGTGCGTGCGTGTGTGCGAAGATTATTTCAAGTGTCAAGTCGCAGCTTTGGTGCTGCGAATAATACGAAGTGCTTTGAGTTTGACTCATGTTGACTCTCACGTGACGACTCCATCCTGACGACTCCACTGCAGCACTTTGTCAAGCAGGGAACATAAAGCCTCTTGTAATGTCTCAGAGCGAGCAGGTATGCTCGTGAAGCAAAAAAATCCCCACGGATTTTCCAGATTTAGGGTGAGCCCTGATGATTGCGGTTCATTGCTTGCACCCCTGCTCCACCGTGGCTTTTTCAGCGCAACACAGCACCACATTTGCCCGTTCTAATATTCGTTGTTCCCATAGAACAGAGAGAATGTATTCTCTGAATATTGTATACTAGGTTTATGAGGTGCGGCTCCATGTGTGTCAAAGTAGCAGTTATTCAAAGGTTTAAAATGACAGTAAAACATCTATGCTAATTTCACTTTGTCTGTCAATGCCATTTCGCGTTTACATGTTAGCATTAAGCTATCCGAATGATACGGTTTGTTTGAACATTTCTGTTTACAGGTACAGCGTGTAGAATTTACTGCCATCTCGTGGTGAACTAATAGAATGCAGTAACCTGAGTTCGAGAAGTGCAAGCACGCGCACTACGGTGTCTTAGAGAGACCACACTTTGCAAGGCTACGTGGTACACTTGCAAATATCTTCAGTAGAATTGCAAGCAATATATCATGCCAAACGACTTTTCGTATTGACTCAAGAGACGAAGTAAGTGAATGGAATGTGTTACACCTGCTACTAGTTTCGCTAAATTTGTCTCCTCAGAGTATCTGTAGCAGAAAGATGGCGGCCAAACATGGCAGCTTCCAGTACGGGAAGTACGTCTTATTTCATATAAATAAGCCATTACCTCGCTTCGAGTGACATAAGAAAAATTACGTTGATGTGATAGAACATATTATTTGAATTAATTGTGGCTTTTTGAAAGAATGCACTTCGAAAAACTAACACATTTTTACACTCGGTCCCTGTTTGTCTTTTGTGTTATGATATTTATGATTTTGATAATATAACTGAAATAATATTTCATATACAAATAAGTTTGAAGATGCCTGATAATTTTTGGCCGATTAAAAACATTGTCGTCCATAGGAAATTAAAGAAATAATAAACCAAACCAGTGGTTCTTAACCTTGTTAGAGGTACCGAACCCAACCAGTTCATATGCACATTCACCGAACCCTTCATTAGTGTAAAACAGAAAAAAAGTCAATAAAATTTCAAGACATAAGTACAGTATTAGTTTTTTTTAATTTGACGACGTACTGTCACGACAGTCACACGTTACTGCAGCACTGATTGGACAAGCGATGTAATGTGATCATCTGCAGCCAGTGATGGCCAACCGGGCGTGTCATAACTAATTGACATGTTGAGTCGGGTATGTCTTAACCTCCATGGCAGAGGCTCTGTCGAACCCCTGAGACCGATTAACCGAACCCCTAGGTTTCGATCGAAACCAGGTTAAGAACCACTGAACCAAACTATGAATAAAGCATTTCTTTCTGTTTTCATTTTTTAAATCGGTAAAATCACTTTAAAAGGCAAAAACATCTGAACACCCTGCCCCCTCGGTGACATGTAGCAGCGCATCTGGTGACACTGGACTTCAACTTCTTTGAACGTCTGCTTACTCCATGTAACTTGTGGAAGATCTTGCGTTGTCACGTTCTTCTCGGAACCGCTCCGGTTGAGACTGGTCTGGCTGTTAACATCAGTGTTGCTGAGCTTTCATGAGATCCGCGGAGGTCTTAAGTGACATCACGTGTGACGACGGGTTAAACGGCACAACTTTAGGGGTATTCGACTGTAGACGTTCCACTGTGGTGGTGAAATGACTCAAGCTGTAACGGTGTTGATTTTCCAAAATTACGGTGAGGGGAACTGGGAAAGAGACATGATTAGACGGTTATGAAAGAAGAGCTTAACCTTCAACGGGGAAAATAGAAAAATATAAATAAAAAGCATTGTAAACTTTTAGGTCACCATAAAAAACATCCTTATGGGGCCGCAGTTCTGATCTTCTGTTATGAGGTGTCATGAAGCAGTGAATCAGTCAGAAATAATAAAAATAAAACTCTTGAGTCTTTTTTTTTTCATGAGAGCGACACAGATTGGTGACACGTTCACATATTAGCAATCACAGTTGATACTGGATTATTCAGTCAAAGGCATCTGTCTGTTTTTCCTTTCCTGCTCACGCTGTGTAATGTCACTTCTGTGATAAATGCCAGATCGTGTTTCCCTGGGGGTTGCTGACTTGCTTGAAGCATGTGTTCACTGTGCAGACAATCTATAAGATGAATCTGTTGTTGTTAAATGCATGTGCAACTTTCTGTCTTTATCTGTAGTTGATCTTGCGATTCAGTCTTCAGGCTGAATTGATACATTGCCCCGGTCTGCTGCATGGCACCAACCTATGGCCAGGTAAACAGATGTTTGTATTTGCATCGCAAAAGGCAGTGTGAAAGACCCCCACTTCCCCCCCACCAAAAAAAAATTGGTTTCCCGGTGAAAACATTTAACATGATTGTCTTTATGTTGACTCCATGCAGGATTTGTCTGGAATGTCTGGGTAAACACATCTATTTACTTGAGCTTTTCACTTGAGTGGAATGCTAATGAGCATGTCTTGCTAACAATTCATATGCAGATGAGCGCTTTTGATGCTGGGATGCTACAGTGTGCTCTTGCTGCACGCTTGCCTTTGTTTAATAATGATTCTTTGGAGCTTGCTTTAAGGCTGCCGGGGATGTGCATACAGAAGAGGTCGGTCCCTATAACACGTCCTTCTGGTAATGAGACTTCAGCTCTAAGCATCACTTAGCCTTTCTCCCAAATGTAGTAATATGCTAAAGGTGAGTCAGTGCTCATATGGCCAGTTAATGTGACAGTACAAAGGTTTCCTTGGAGTCTTGCGACCTGAATGGAAGCTCATTATGATTTGATTGAAGTGGGAGCAATCTTCAAAGCGCAAATGCGTTTTATCTTTTGCAACTGCAACTAGTATCATACTGGTGGATGCAGCCGTTTGGGGCTGTCTTATTTATGTACATACAGATGCTGCAGATGCAGTAGGAGTGTGAAAGCTGCCATAACTGAGCAGAGCTGAAGGCTGAATATGAGATTTTGGAGTCGTGTGGTGATATCCAAGCACAACTACATTTGCATGAACCCTGCGGTTAACAAAAAGCGCCCCCCCCAACCCCAAAAAATGACCTCTGCATTGTGTGAACGTCTTTCAATCCGGATCTTGGAAAATGAGAAAAGGCAAAATCAGAAAAAGGCAACTTTGGCACTCCTTCCTCTGTGAAACCGCCTATGAAGAATCATATTGCAGCCTGGATTAGGTTGGAATTGACGTAGGTGTGGGTGTGTAGGCAAAGAACGTCTGATATGTTCTCTGCACAACATAAATCTCTGGATTTTGGAGTGAACTGATTCTGCTTGCAGACTAAATGAGGTTGCTCTGAAATAGCAATATGTCATGTCTGCTCTCATAAGGAAAGTAGGAAATTGAATTTGACCCAAGGATGATGACTATTATGCATCTTTTTCGACTCTCTCTCCCTCACACGTTTACACCTTCCTTTGCCATAAGGATCCTTCCATCTCTGCCCAAATCCAATTTTTAATAGAGTCCTCTTGCTCTGTCCTTGGGCAGCAGTGTTTTTCTCGGAAAATATACTTGTCTCCGTGTTGATGCAACAGCTTTTTATTTACTTGAAAAAAAACCTGCACGCGCGAGCGCACACACACACACACACACACACACACACACACACACACACACACACACACACACACAGACCTCTTCTTATTTCCTGTCCAGTATGTAGCACACATTTTGACATTTGATTTCCGGCTTTTAGTGCAGAAAAATATAAAATACATTTCACATCAGCCACGCACGACTGCAGCAGTTACGGATTTTTATGAATATGCTCTTTTTATGATACCAAGGTTTGACCACGTTCTCGACTTCATAAAAATACAACACACAAGACTGAGCAGTACTTTTGATACAAACTTGGCACACGAAAAGGTCTTCGTAATGAAATTGCTTGGACAATCGATCAGTCATCCATTCATCATTTTCTACACCACTTATTCCTTTGCGCCCAGTCCAGCAGATTTAGGGCAAGGGGGCGGGCTACACCCTGGACGGGTCAGCAGCCAATCGCAGAGCAGATGGAAGAAAAACAACTATTGACACTCACATCCGCACCGAAGGACAAGAGTCTCCAATTAACCTACATGTAGGTTTGTGGAAGTAACCCAGAAAACTCTGAGAAACGGAGGCAAGGACAGGGAGAACATGCCCCAGAGTGTGAGGCGGATGTCTTAACTATTCATCCCCGCCAGGCCGCCTCAGTCCTGTTTATTAAAATAAATGAAAAAAGTGCTCTGCTTTTTTTTTTTTAATGATTTCAGAGAATATGGGCAAAAGTCTTGGGAAACAGTGGGAGGTTCATCTTCCAGTAAAAGTATTAATTTGTTATTTTACCATAATGGACAACGATTTGGTTCCAACATGGAAACAGTTTGGGGAAAGTCTATTTTCTGTTCCACCGTGACTGTCACCCAGTGCGCAAATCAAAATCCTAAAGGCATGACTGGACACGTTTTTTTTGTGGAACAATTTTCACACAACCCTGATTTCGACAAATGTATTTTTCCCTATTTAATTTGAACTTCATGTAGCTTTGATGGTCTGACATCCCAACAATCGGAATTCAAAAAAGGAGTTTCTCCAAATTGGGTTCTTACCAATATATTTCCTCACAAAACTCAAAAGTGTGTTTTTCATTGTATTTTGAATCACGACTGCACCGATTTGAGGTCGGAAGAAAAAAAGCAGATAATTGTAATGATATTATTAGTTACAGTCATTTTATTTGTCGGTGCCTTTCTGTGCACCGTAGGACACCGTACACAATATGAATAACAAAAAGGAAGAATACAATACACCAACCTAGATGGAGTCTTTCAACGATTGGTCTTTGGAATTCATCCTGAAATGGGGGCTGAGGTTTCATAAAAAATGTTTGTGCTCATTTGGTCTTTCATCTAAATGTTCAAAAGGGACATTTCAGAGCCATGAGTATTTTCACCGAGTCAGTTACGCAGGCGAGTCTATATCTATATAACCTGTACAAAACACGACGTTAAGCCGAATCCACTTGATCCACGCTGAATGTAATTGTATTTGAGTGAAATCAACATTGACGAGACACCAAAGTTAACTCTTGCTTCTGTTCAAGGTCATCTGAAGTAATTTGTGATGACTGGCAGGATAAAACAGACGTGAAGGAGAATGTCACTGAGACAAATTGTATCAGAAAGTGGGTCAACTCTCCTGGGCATGCTCAATGAGAGCAGTGTCACAACGGAGGTGCCATTTGACAGCTGCGTGGAAATCTATATTATTTCATTCTGTTAAAAAAAAAAAAAAGGGAAGGCAGGCGTGCACTCATGGAAAGTGGAGCCTGACGTGATGCTGGGTTTTGTTCCCTTAGGCTCCGGTGTAACATGTTGTCCCAACATGTCCCAGTTTAACATCTTGAAAATTATGTTGGCAAATGATATGCTGACAATTATTCACCTAAATTTTCCTCTCATGTGTATGAGGGTCTAGTTTGCATGTGGGTGTGCGCGAGCATGTGAATGTCTCCCATTGATGTATTATTAGCACCGCAGGGCTGGTGTTGTTGGCAGTGCTTTAAAAACAATTTGATACCCTGCAATTTCCTGATGACACAAACCCCAATTACCAGATTGAGTGTTTTTTTTCCCTGCTTGCTCAATAATAAACAAACACTTCAGTGAGCACACAAAATACAGGAAGTCATTTTGCTGTTACACGCATGAAATAGCAAATGCATCGACTATATTTCTTTTGGGTATAAAAAAAATATCAGAACAATTAGTTTTCCTCAGACAAGCATAAAAAATTGACATGGATATTATTATTATTATTACACAAAGCTGTTGTGATCCCCATGGTTCGCTTTTGGGCGCTAAATCACTTCAAATATTGTCATGGCAATATTTCAATGTGGATTTCTAACAGCAGGGGGAAAAAAGATATTAAGTGGACCTCCCAATTGCATTGATTGGATTTTTAGTGTGGCAGCTGCAATCTTCTGGTTAAGATGTGTAAAGACACTTAAAGTAGTGTAGTTGAGCCTGCTGATTAAAAATACATGGACAAGCCTTTCTTAATCCTATTTGAGACGCAAATCCTAATCTTCAAATGATAATAATGTTGACTGTAGCCGAATTAAATTGAAGTCTAAGACCAGATTTCTGTCTTGGGTTGTTGTTCTTTTTTTTTTTTTTTTTTTTTTAAACACATTGGCCAACCCCCCCCCCCCAAAAAAAAACAACCACCTCCCAAAAAAATCAAGCATAGCATTGATTTCTAATCACTTTTCTATGCTGCAGAGAAAATGGCTTCATTTTTTCGATTTTGTTTGAGGGAACAAAAACAAACAAACAAAAAAAAATTGAGCACATTTATTCGTGAATTCATTTGCTGCAGTTGCTCAGCAGTTGAATGGGATTATAGTGGTCTTCAGAGATGGCTATGCAAATTTGTCTCTCATCTGCATAATTAATGTAGCATATTTTGTTGTTTTCCATAATCTGAGCTAGCGGGAGCGTGCGGATGCGTTGACGAACGGAGCCCTCGGGATCTATGTGTGACATTTTTTGTCCTGTTAGATGTTAGAAAGACAATTTGGAAAGATGAACAATGGACATACATCGATGTGGCGTCTTCTTGAGTGTCTCGACAAATGCCTCAATTCTCCCAAATTGTGGGAATCCACCACATATTGGTTTATTGGGCAGTTTGAGTGGTGTTTTCACAACAACAACCCTCCTCTGTTGCAAAAAGCCACACACACGCACACACACTCACACACACGAGCATGCACACACCGCGATCTTTCTTTGTCTCTGTTGTCAGTCATCATTCACACTGCAGGCATTAATAATACAAAAGCAGGCAGAGGAGAAGAGGAGGAGCACTCAGACAGTTTGGCAGCTATGAGGGATTGGAAGAAAGCCACTTGAAAGAATGCGTCTCATGTCTGTAATTCTTTTAGCCATTTTTAATGCTTCTGGCCTTCACAGCGAGGACAGCTTCATTGTGCCGCGCTGGACAAAAAGCCTGCGACTGGACTGCAGGAGAAATATGGATTGCGTCCAGGCAGCTCAAGTTTCCCACTTGTCCGAAGACCACGACTATATGAAACGAGGCTGCAGAACCAAAGCATCCTCGACTGTGTCGGATCAGTCTGATGAGGAACAACAGTCGGCAGAGTCAAAGGGATCAAATGAAACGCTGTGAACGAATCATTATTTTTTCATAGTGACCGAAAGATGTAGGTCTCCGGTAATACTAGCCCCGGCAGCGGCGGCAGTGACACTGAGACACTTCCGGAATAACAATTACAGCGAAGGTTGAATTTCACCGTCTCAGTCAGCCACTGTACTAAAATCTACATAAGAGCATGTTTGTCAATTGATTAGTAGTGCGCAAGTGCCCGGGATCCAAGTCGAACGCTAAAGGATAATCTCATTAATTATGGATATTTCGAATTAACGCATTGCACCCGTTAAATTATGGAGAATCTATTTTGTGGTAGTTTTCAAAGAGACTGCTGAATTATTAATACCTGCAGCCATGACTGGGTTTCTTAGATGAGGACTGCCCCTACCTTCTTCAATTCTGTTCCACCTGCTCTTTCCTCATGCAGCCGCTTGGCCTTTATTAAAAGCAGACTTGTTTTGTTTTTTTTTTTCTTTCTTTCCACTCCCTTGACCAGCACAGTAAGAGGATCTGAGCACATTTCATTACTGTTTGTTATACGAGAAGCCCATATGTCACACTGCTGCCATGTGCTGCCTGAAAGAAGCCTAATCAGGTTTCACAGTGAAGGCCAGAGTCCAAAAGAGAGGGCTCTCACATATAAGAGCAGGACAAAGCGTGCTCCCATAACTATGACTTGCTGATTTCGGCTGAATGTTAATGCCAAACAGTCTGACTCTTTTTTTTTTTTTTCTTCTCCTGTATGTTAATGGAGCCGAGGGACGCTTATCAATCCAACGCTCGTCCCTCCGCGCGGCTTCTCGGAAGGTCACACGGAAAATACGTCAGGGTCACTGGCTGTCACCGGATCTTGATTTACAACACCTTTTAACACACGGCATTTCCATTTATCCAGACGCTTCTTATCACCTCCAAAATAAAAATGATGCAGCAGTGAATAATAAACTCAATAAATCAACTCCTGATACTACTTTTAATACTGCGTCACTAAAAGGACATGACAAATATCCAGTGACTTCAGCGAACCTGGTGAGTGTGTGTTGAGGGATGATGATGATGATGGTGATGATGATGATGAAATTGCAACCCTCACAAGATAACTGTTGGTTTCAGCGCCTCAAGAGACGCTTCATAAAGATGAAGTTTTGCGCAACTGTGACACAACAAGATGTATAACGAATATGACAGACGAGGACCATTTAGATGAACTGCAGAAAACAAACTGCCGCATACCGCAAACGCAACAGTAAGACGAAGCTTTTAATGTGACTCCACAGGCTTATTGATTAACTATCAGTGTTGTTGCCCCAAGGAGCAGTGATGCAACCATCCATGTAAATTACAGTTGCTTCACTGGGACTGGAAGCCAAGGTTATTTTATTTTATTTATTTTTTTCCTAATAATCAGTTTCTACGAATGAAGTAGTTAAAACTTGAGTTTATGTGAGCTGAATAAACTTCGGTCACCTTCTTACTTGAACATTCCTGAAATGACACAGCAATCAGGCTTTTTGTTGCTTTTTATCCTTGATCCTAAATCGCTTGTCTTTTTTTTTTTTTTTTTTTTTTTTTGCCTATGAAATAACCGTGGAAGAGTTGGAGAGCATTTTATGGCTCTTTGTGCGTTTCTCCGCACTCGGGGGAGAGAAATCAAAAACCGCAGCAATACATTTCCCATTAGCGTTCAAAAAAAGAAAAAGAAATACACACCAGAATCACATTGTATAACTATTGAACAAAGCAACATTGTGTCAAAGTACATACATTGTACTCTCAGTTCGCAGAAAACGTCTTGAGCTCGCAATCAGCAATGGTCATGAATGTCCTTGAGTTGCACTCAAGAAAAATAATTGAGTGCAGCCTCCTTTTTTTTCCTGTAACATTTAGAGGTCTACTTACTGTGCAGCTGTTATTATCATTGACACATTTTATGTGTCCATAATTCTAGCCAAATTATGTCATTTGCCATCGGTGAGATCTGCATTTTTATTAGCCTGATTTCATGCTTTGCATGCTTCCAGACATTGGTGATCGGGGCCCCTTGGGGGGTATGCGAGGGGATGGGGGGGTGGATAATGAATCAATACAGAGGTCAATGAACATGACACGTAATAATCAAGTGTTTGACACGAGAAAGTAACTTGTTAGCCATATCTCCGAAGTAAATGAGAAAGTGGATGTGAAATCAATGGTGGCAGTTGCTTTTGAAAACAGGCCAGTTGTATTGATGCAAGTCGACCACGTGCGGATCTGCATGGCAATGGAAAACAGTTCAGCAAATATGAAAAATGCATTTGCACACTTTCTATGCAGTCACTCTATGTCATTTGCAACGGGTAGTCGTTTTTTTTGTTGTACGAAATTAAAATGCCGCCTTATACTAATGCTCGCTTTTTGCATGGCGTGGCGTCGCCTGAAGGTGCGTTTCTACTTGTTGTGGTTCGTTCATTTAATAGATATAATTGGTATGAGACAACACATTCCAATAGCTCTGCAAAGTACAACCACAACAATACACATATTGTTCCGTGAATTCCTCTGCTTGTGTCAATAAAAAGTGAGCGTGATTAATTTTTTTTTGTAGAGATTTTTTTTTTCTTCTGCCAATGTTGTGATTTCAATTCACATGTAGCACAGACATAGTTTAAAAACTCCATGACCCGAGGGCACGGCAATCCTCACGTGTTTTTGAGTGTAATCTGTGTGCTGTTTGTAAATTAGGATCCAAGCACCGCCTTGTGTTTTCCTGGCTCTTCACTCGCAGTCAACTGGTTGCGTTTCAGCTCCGATGGTGGTATACAGGAGGCAACGTTGACTTTCCCGGGAGCATTTTTCTGATCTCATGTGACAATTAATCATGGCACGTCACTTCAAAGCATGTCTTAAGCGGACAAAAAAACCTTACTGACTCATGTGTTGACAAAACTTGTGAGTATTTAAGAAACCTGAAACCGGTCAATGACGACATGGCCTCCTGACATCACTGCAATATCTTTCTTTCAAAGCAAAAAGAAAAAAATAATTGTCTGAATTTAAAGAATATCATGTTGTATGTTTACCCTTTGTTACAATGCAAAAAAAACATGTGATAACCTCATTTCTCACGCAAACCCGTCCGTTGCTGCACAGGCTGGCTGCAGTGTCCCGTCGGATTTCTCCCGAGGCTTTGTGAGCGGCACCAGCGCATCACTGCTCCCTTGGGTGGAACCTCCTTCAAGAATACAAACAGGTGATCTATGGGATTGTGCATACAAGTCCCGCTATTAATAGATTGTCCTCGTGCATGTGCTCAACAGATATGATCCTGCAAATGTTGAGATTATAAAAGATAAAGAGGAGATCCATGGGTAACACCGCGCACGTTGTTGATGCGTTAATTGTTGGAGAGTGTGCACATCATGCGTTTGTCAGACATCGACATAAAACGGACCCATCAGAGAAAGTATTTCACTGGTGGTCACATTCTCAAAGTGAAGCCCCACCCTCCCCCCCCACTCATACCCCAGCAGCTTCATACCTCCGCCAACGTGTTCCCCCGAGAGAAGAGATTTTGCACAATGAGCCCATTATCATCTATTTAGATGCCTTTGCATCTGCGTGGGGGATAACCCAGAAGCGATATGACACAGGCCAACGCAGGATGACGCTAACTTGTGATGGAGATATATGAGAGTCTGCCTCCATATTGGTTGGGCCTCAATTTGATCCCCCGCGTGATTGAACCTCCACTTTTGACCTCGAATAATGCATACATTTGTCTCTGAGCGGGGCGGAATAACACAGGGGATGCTTTGCATTTATTTGCAAATGCAGGGATGCGAGGCCTTTCCATGTGCTGTCTGTGCGAATAAGGCAACAAATCCTTTTACCCCCCCTTGAACATATACATTTTAGGATGCTATTGTTTGGCTGTGGTCCCGCCCTGTCTGCTTTATTCAGCGTGAGTAATATCGCCACTTGCGCACTGGCGATTTTTAAAGTGCCTCTCTAAGTTGGAGACCATCTCTGAGTCACCATGCAGAGAAGAGTAATTGTAGGTGACAGCACTACGGGCGACGGCACAGACAACAACCAAACCATGAATTAATGCTGCTGGAGTATGCAGAGTCATCTCTGTTGTGTCAGCACGAGATCCCTTAAGGACAGGCCAACATTTAATGGCCTACTCAATCAGCTGATGATCCATGTGGCATCCACTCACCTCACGGGCAGGGCGACATTTTTTTCATTAACTCTTCTTTGCGTAAAATTGATCGACGGGTATGCTAGTGTCCTCTTGAATATCCTCGCGTGCATATCTTGTGTGCGCTGGCTGCTTGCATGCGAATTGTCCCTGCGTGTAAATGCTCTTTAAAGAGCTGCCCAGTACAGTCCCTCTAAGACATTGATTTAATTGCAGAGGCTGTCAGGGATGAGAGTGATGGGCCTGATTGAAGAGACACAGTTTACACACAAGGAGATTTGCGCCGGAACAGACTGGATGATCAACCCAATCCCACTCCAGAAATTGTGCGTGCAGCTGCAACAGCAGCAGCTGAACATCTGGAAGTGGGTTTGACTGAGGTGAGGCCGACGAAGATGTCAGGATTAAAATCCAAATTCACAGCAGGCAAAAATAAAACCTCGCCGTAATCGAATTATTTGCAGGAAAATGTTTGAATTTGCGCATACGTGAACATACATGTTCTCAAACAAGATCATTTGATTTAAAACACACAAAAAGAAAAGACACAGGTTAAATGTCACCAACTGTTACAACTGACCGCCATCTGCCCACACGAACACAGACACTTGTTTGTCTCTTACTCTAAACTGTACCTAACCCCAATTCACACGCGCGCACAACAGTACATGCATACACACACACACACACACACACACACACACACACACACACACACGCACATACAAGCGCACACAAGTCAAAGTGGGCTTGATATATGAGCTCAGGAAGCAGATGAATCCGCACATTGGGACCAGAAACGTATGCAATTGGTTATGATTATCAAACAAATACCAACATCCTTAAATGTTTTTTATTTTTTCCCCTACTTACTCACCACAAGAGCAGAAAATAATTTCTGACGGAAGTGATGTTGAATTGCAGTGTCATAATCATAACGCTGCATCGCATTGTGACAAGTTTATGATTTAGGGATAACGTAATTTCAGGAGGAGGATAAAATATTGGCCATACTTCCCATTGTAATGCTGTAAACCACCTTAACCAACAATATCAAACCTCCAAAACGGAGCAATATTATATAAGGCAGAGAGATTTTGAAACAGCTGTCGTGGATTTGATTGTGCAACTATACCAAAGGGAAGTGTTAAAATGTGCAAGTGTAGTGTGTAAAAAAAAAAAAAAAGAAATAAAACGTGCGCTCTCAAAGACAAACCGGTCAGCCAGCCCCAATTCCAGCAGTCTAAACAAAAAAAAAAACGGTGCTGCTCAATGTCATTGGGTCTGATGTTATCTCTTCTATTGCCATGTTCCATTTTTACAGTGAGGCAGTCAGGAGCTCCCAACAGACATTCACATTAACTGCGCCGGCAGGAGAGCTATTTCCTATCGCGCTATAATTTCCTTTTCAAATAGGTGGACTCTTTTGGGTGAGTTGCGCATGAAAATGGTCTATAAACTGCAAAGGATTATTTTCAAGCTCACGTGTGCAAAACTCACTTCAGTTTAAATCCTCCCTGTGTTTTCAATCTTGAAACCTTCGCAAAAAATGAATACTGTACGTAGACCAATAAAAAAAAAATACTTTGGGACTTTTGTAAAACTCAAGCGCAGTCGAAATGTAAGATTGTTCAACACTACAAAAGTGCAAGTGGAAGACATTGACTGTGCATTTGAAAAATGATGTCAAAAGGAGGCAGTTGCTGCCTTGCTCAGAGGCACTTTGCTACTGCTAAGAAAACTGCTTACTCCAGTAACCCAGTTTTTTGCTTGCCAATCTCAGTCCTTCCAGATTGATCTTTGTATTTATGGTTCAGTTTCTATTTGGGATATTTTATCCAACGCTAAGCTGCTCTATAACCTTGAACATGAAAGCGTACAACATATTTTGTAAAAGATAAGATGGCTGAGGGACCTCAAATGCAGTGTGTGGAAAAAGAATCCACAGCTACACCAGCAGAGCGTGATAAATAGATTTGAACTTTTCTGTCAGAATAAGAATTATATCGTCAAATATAAGTAACAAATGTGTGTACCGGTATACATTTTCCAGGCGCAGGTGTTAAAAAAAAAAAAACGTTTCGGTTCCACATTGACGAGGTTCATGGCTGGTGAGGTGCTGACTTCACTCGAGTCGGTTATAAAATTATGATTCCATAATAGTAACTGAAACTGTATTTAAATTTTGACCTAAGTGAATCATATTTTGTCGTAGCTTGTAATTATGCTTCAATCAATTCACACTGTTCAACAATGTAATTAATATAAGGTCAAGATTATTGCTTATCATTGTTGGGGTTTTTTTTGCTCTCTTTCTTTCAAATTAAAAAAGCATTTAGTTTTACCTTTATATTTAATATGTTATAAAAGCAGAGACTGATACCCACGTCTGGTATCATAATTGCATGTCTGATGGTTTTTGGAAAGCGGGGCGAACATTGAAACTGCCGCCCAGATTGTTTTTCGGAAACTACAGGACTGCCAGGCTGTTGGTCTGAACATTTCCAAACCATACACTTCATCATACTCACCAACGATGCTGTAATTGTAACTTGTTCAAGCAAGTACAATAGCCTTCGTCCGTTAAGTATAGTTCAGTTGTATTCAACCTTTAAGTACAATACATTTGGGTTCAATCTTTTAGAACCGTTGGTTTTCAAGTATTTATCCATCCATCTATTTTCGAAACTGCTTATTCTATCCCAGCTGACTTCGGGCAAAAAAAAAAAACGGATTACACCCCGAGACCTGTCGTCAGTCGGTTGGACGGCACACATAGAGACGGACTATCATTCAGTCACACATTCACAATGTTGCTTGAGTGGGGACTGAACATGCTGCCCGCACAGAAGTCAGTCGATTCCACCACGACACCATCTGTGACCACTACACCATATCTTTTTAGGTACAATTTTTTTTAACTTTTATGTGCAATACATTTTAATTGAGGCATTACGCTAGTGGTGTATAAATTTACGTGAATGTGTGGATATTTGGCTTTGTAAAGCGCATATTGGGCACCATATGGTGTAGATCAGAGAGTCAACAGTCTTTTGAAAGTAAGAGCTACTTAATCGATATTTCTGAAATTTGTTAAAATTACCTTTAACCTCGTGTGGGGTTAAGATCCGTAGATGTCATCACTATATGTCAACTGTGGGCTTGTGAAGCCTGCTGTGATTTCAGGCTTTAATATTGATATTGATCTTTGTCAAGACAAGTGTTCACATTTTTAAATGATCACTTCTGAAACTTAGTAACAGCACTGCTATTTGCTGAAGCTGGACAATGTTCCCAGTGACTACAACTACACAATTTCATAATGGTATGCCATTAAACCCTTAAAGTTAGGAGGGCCCGCCGAAGAGCCCTCCATCATCTGTCAAAATAAATCGCCGATGCATGTCGTCATCTGAGTACATGTGTGAACATGTTATACATCTTTTAAAAGCTGAGTTTCTGGAGATTTGAATGGTAACCTACATGTTACAATTGTCGAATTTTGAACCGGAACTTGGGGAGACCTCAAGCTTTGATCCTGTAGTGTTTTCAAGTCCTAATCAACATTCTAAATCCATTTTCAAGACAGATTTTGTGAAAAGAAATTAGACGAACATAAGATTCACCTTTTTTTTTTTCTGTTTTCGAACATCCATAGTTCAGTGACAGGAGCACTTACACAGATTCTTACTGTATGGGAGAAATATTCATAATGATAAAATTTTGAATATTTCAAAAAGAGACCAAAACTATGCTGATACTCCAAATGGTTCAAGAACAGCTACAAATTTACTTTGGGTGCACCTTTCTATAGGCGTTTTTGGCAAAGTTGCCCTCGGTTTAAGGGGTTGAGAACCACAATGTTTGACAATTATATTCGTGCACGTCAATGAGGGGCATTGCTTTGGTCCGACTTGGAGGAGTGAAATCTGGCTATGGCGGTTTGAAACTGCAAATTTGCTTTCAGTCATTTCTAAGCTACTTTTCAAGAATAAAACTATTACGGAGTAGATGAACACTTGCGCCTACTACGCTACCGTATTTTAATGTCGTCCATTATGCTGATATGATGACAGTAAAGTACTTTTTGAGGCGCTGCAGTTTTCGAACCCCTTATGGAATACAGTGTATCATCTGTTTCCTTGTCATCTCCGATGTGTGTGAGGCACATTTCCCCCCATTTGCACATGGATGGTCCCTACCAAATAAGTGCGCGTTGTCCTCAAACGTGTCCCAGAAAGACGGTTCCCAAAAGAGTCGGAGCGCGCACTGGCGCCCCGCTGTGATGTTGTGTCTCTTTAAGTGCACCAGGCAGTGCTGTTGGTCCGCATATGGAGCGATCCGTGCGGGGCTGGCTCTCCGCAGAGTTCGAGCGCCGTCCTTCAGCTCGGGCGGCCGACTGAGGCGAGAAAACTGTTCCCCCCCACAGCCCGCGTCGCAAACCACGCCGCGGCTGGAGCAGATGCCAGGGGTCGGGGAAGCGCAGGGTGGGTGGTCTGCCTGGAGCGGACGGGTGAGCACGCGGGGGCCACAATAGTTGGTGTCGCCCTCTCAGAGTGCTGGAAGCAGCGTGTCGCGGCACATCTGCGGTGCTGTAGATTATTCAAGAGCACTCAGACGGTGTTGGAGCTGATGGGATTGAACAGAGAAACTACAGACATTGCGAGCTGCCTGCTTCTCAGAGAAACATGTTGAGGTCCCCCCAGTTGACGAGGAGATAAAACAAAACATCTCGCTACAGCAAACCATCTTCCGCAGCCTTTTCCCGACTCAGGTAACATCTTTTCAAATCTTTTTCCTCATCGAAATCTGAGCGCGAATGAGTTCAATGCGCACAAATAGAGATGTTACAGAAGTGTGAAAATCTTTCAGGTCACTGCTGCGGAACAGACCATAATAACTGAGACAGCAAGGGCATATTTCACTGTGGAGTTTTTTTTTATGTGCTGCAACTTGTTAAAGAAAAGCACGATTAGGAATTTGCTTTGTCTGATTTAGGTCGACTTCTAGTATAAGAAAATACCTCTAGTGAACTTGTGGTCTTCTTGTTCCTTACACGGCCACATTTGATTTATTTCACCGTTTTATTTCAAATGTATTCACCGCTGATATTAAGTACTTTCTGACAGATATTTAGGTGACCCTTTGCGTCACCAGTGGCTAAATTCAGTGATTGTCAACCAGCGTGCCATGACAGATGATCAGGCATGTCACGGAAATGTGTCCAATTTCACATAATTTGTCCTTAAATCCTTATCAATTACGCATATATTTTTGTCATCTATCTATGTAGCGACGCATAGTGACAGGCAGAACAATTAAACGCTCTTCCATAAGATGTCTCTGAAAGTCTAATAAACCTGTGTGTCCACCTGTTGCATTTCATGTAACAGAATAAGTCATAGCTTCTTGCGTGTATATCAGCTTTGTGTTCAAATAAGCAGGCCCAGGTTTCGCCATGGTAATGAAAATGCGTGAGTAAATTGAGACGAAAATGATCATTATTTCAGTATTCATACCTTTTGTGAAATATCAGTTTGGAGGTGTGCTGTGAGATTTTTCTCAAGGAAAACGGGTGCCTTGCCTCAATCAAGGTTGGGAAACACTGGGTTAAGATGCACACAGGATCTTGGACAGCAATCATTTACTCCCAAGTGTGAAGCAGCCCGACTTCCTTTTGAGTGCTAATTTTTAACTAGTGGCACAATTATGATGCAGAACACATCCCGGTACTAAACCCACATCACCGCCTTTCATTCGGATATGTAGTTTAGAAGATTAGCCATCACATTAAACATTGGTGTGCCTTGTACTGGATGTGTACACTTGGTCAGCTCAATGGCCCCAATATTAGATATTTAAATGAGCCAGACCCGTGGTGAGAGTCGTTCCAAAGATTGTGATGGACAATATTAGGGAGATACCATTTTAATAATTTATGTTTTATTGTAATTGTTTCCATAAATTTATAATGGCTCTATCACATTAAGAGGTATTCCTTATGCTCTGCTCCTTTTAAATCACTGATGAACTATCAATTTCCTCTGAGTAGGATGTGTTGCAATTCTCAACCACTGCAAACTACAACCCTGGGTCCAGACATTGTTTTTAATTTCATACATCTCTGCTAATACCTGTCAAAACCGTGTGGCAGTAGAGGTCATTTGTTCTCGGGTCGCTACGCACAAAAAAGTAAAATACATACATAAATAAATAAATGAATAAAATTGCAAATGGTTGTTGGAAAGATGCCAGTCTGTTTGCTGGCTTCTGTCGAGGTGCCTTTGAGCAAGACATCACCCCCACTCCCTCACAGTTCCATTTGTCAAGCACTGTTTGCACTCCTTACTCACTCTGAGTCTCTGCTTGCATGCCAGCATATCTGTGATCTGGTGCGCCATGTTTGCGACACAAAATTCACAGCAGAGTGTGAGTTGAATTTCCCGTTGAGGGATCATCTTGATGATTGATGATACAAACCCCACTGTTAAAAAAGAAAAAGAAAAACATAAACACAACGATTTACAAATCCTTTGCAACCAACTTGATATTCAAAAACGTTATTTATTTATTTCTTCAACATGTTCCAAAAAAAAGCTGGGACAGTGGTATGTTTACCGATGGGTTACATCAACTTTCCTTTTAACAACAAAAAGCATTTGGGAATGGACGGCACTATTGGTTGTAGCTTTGTAGCTGGAATTTTTTGATATTCTTGCTTATTGGACAGCATAAGTTGCCATGCCCACGTCCAATCATGAAGTGCATTTTGTGTATCTGTTAAATCCAGAAATAGCACCCATAACTGACACTGTGCCTCTGAATACAGTGTGCCGTATGGTTGTGAAAATACAGTCAGTGATCTCTTACTTGCTTACACGTGTTTGAAAAAGGAGTAGGGAGAAGTAGAAACTTATCTAGTCCCGTTTTTCGGGATCAAAGGTCACGGGTATTCAAGCTTGGTTTTCGACCTTGCTGCTAGATATTTTTTCAGATTCTCTGAATCTTTTCATGATATGATGTACCATAGATGATGAAATCCGTAAAAAAGAAAAAGAAAAACATAAACACAACGATTTACAAATCCTTTGCAACCAACTTGATATTCAAAAACTTTGTTTATTTATTTCTTCAACACGTTCCAAAAAAGCTGGGACAGGGGTATGTTTACCGATGGCTTACATCAACTTTCCTTTTAACAACAAAAAACATTTGGGAATGGACAGCACTATTGGTTGTTGCTTTGTCGCTGGAATTTTTTGATATTCTTGCTTACTGGACAGCATAAGTTGCCATGCCCACGTCCAATCATGAAGTGCATTTTGTGTATCTGTTAAATCCAGAAATAGCACCCATAACTGACACTGTGCCTCTGAATACAGTGTGCCGTATGGTTGTGAAAATACAGTCAGTGATCTCTTACTTGCTTACACGTGTTTGAAAAAGGAGTAGGGAGAAGTAGAAACTTATCTAGTCCCGTTTTTCGGGATCAAAGGTCACGGGTATTCAAGCTTGGTTTTCGACCTTGCTGCTAGATATTTTTTCAGATTCTCTGAATCTTTTCATGATATGATGTACCATAGATGATGAAATCCGTAAATTCATAGAAACTGTTCATTTGGAAATGTTCTAAGACTGTTGGACTATTTGTTCACAAAGTACTGAACCTCATCCCATGCTTGCTTGTGAACAACCGAGCCTTTCGGTAATGCTCCTGTTTCCAATTGTCCTGTACACTGTTCCAAACAGGTGATTTTTGAGCATTCCTCAATTTTCCCCGTATTGTGTTGACCCCGTCCAAGCTTTTTGCAAACATGTTACAGGCATCGAATTCAAAATCTTTTCTTTGATGTCTATTCAGTCAAACATAGGTTGATTTTAATTAGCGTTTTACACAACGCCCCAACTTCATTGGGGTTTTTTCATAAAAAAAAATAAATAATAAAATAAAATATACAGAATACACATCTTGAATGGCATCTTCTTGTGTTGTTTCATATGTCATGGAGTGGGTGTACCATTCATTCTATTTCACCTAACCTGATGCCAACTTTCCTGAAATGTAGATTTTGTGCTTTATTGACCGTATTATGTACGTCATCCAAATATTTGCGTTCTTCACAATGTTGCCAGTGACACGTTGACATGACTTCAAAATCACCTCGGCATAAAGGCAACGCCACACAGAATCGGGTTCATGACTTTAATGAGTGAATGCCTGCACACTCAGCTGTATGTACCCACCTTCCCGCTCATTGTTTCAAATGGCCTCGGTATACTGTAGATCACCATATCGAACGATGCACTCAGCGCTTTGTGCAAAACGCAAGAAGCGAGGTTTATAGTGGCCCGAAGAAATATCGCAGTACTGTTGAAATCGGCTGATGAATGGCAACTAATTGGTCATGCTGCTGCTCTTTCAGCATTGGGCATGCCAGTAAATAAGAAGCATAGAGCACGACAGAGCCCTAGTTATACCGGCGGCGACACAGCGCTCAGTTCATCACTTCTACGTCCAGGCCGAGCCGAATTGATCAATGGCAGGAGTGTCTCTCTTTCACAGAAATTATAGCTCCCCTCCCTGTTGCTCAGTCCTGTAACACCCTGCTAATGGAATTTTGAATCCCATTATAGCATTATTAAGGTGCGCAAATGTGCGGACACTCATTAGAAAAAATAAAATCACATGAATTGCAGTGCTGGCAGGGTCTGTGTCACCGTGCTGGCTCGGTCCTCCCCCGAGGCAGAGGTGAACAGAGAAATATGCCAACTCAAAGCAATTCGTATTTGTGCGCCGAAGAAAGAGAGCGTGCTGTTCCCGCTGCCGCTGTGAATAATCATGGTCAAAGTCACAGCTTTTTGCGCCACCAGGAGCTCCCCTCTCCGCGATCGCAGCAAAAAAGAGCTTCGGCCTCAACAATTATACGGCACATTTGGTGTTGAATTCGAGGGGAGTTCAAGCTTGGCTTCTGCCGCAGAGGAGAAGCCGAGACACATTCCTCACAGACCTGAAGTCTTGTGTAGTGACGGGTCGGCTGGCAGCAGAGTGTGAAGGCTGCATTCCTCCCGAGCTTATCTTTTCATCCTCTCAGCGACCTCTCGGGGACGTGCTTGCGGATCATATCCAATGGCCGCGGGCTTTGAAGATGGCCGGAGGAGCTGACAAGAATTAGACTTTGCTTTCTTGTGCTTGCCATTGCAGGGACACGACAAAGGTGTCCTTTGAGTTGTGTGCCTGCTGGACATCGCACTCACTCCTGATCCAGTATATCAGCATCAAGAAAAGGATGTCAAGATCCTCATTAGAGAGCGAGTCCAGAAATAGCCTGGCATTAAATACTCTGCTTTCACAGCTAGTGACGCATGGAACCTCTTCTACCCTTGATAATGTCAGCCGTGCAAAAAGCAGAATATCACATTAGTCAGCTGAATTAAGGATTCAACTCTCACTTGTTTTCCTAAAAAAAAATAAAAAAAAAATACTGGACCTTTCTGGAAAGAGGATAATCTTTCAAACACAGTTATCTCTGCCCAGATCCAAGGAAGGGGTCAACCTTGCTGTATGAACATCTCAGACGGATTATCGGCTTATGGAAGAATTATTCACAACACTAGACCTTTTTTTTTTCTTCTTCTTCTTCTTCTTTTTTTGTTGCAGAGAACACTTCCAGGTAATCACTGCCTTCACAGGTAGTGGTGAAATACCAAGTATTTTGTGGTGAGATATATATATATATATATATATATATATGCTCCGGCCTCCCTGTGTGGGTTTTCTCCGGGTACTCTGGTTTCCTCCGACATTCCAAAAACATGCATGGCAGGCTGATTGAACACTCAAAATTGTCCCCAGGTGTGATTGTGAGCGCGGATGGTTATTTGTCTCTGTGTGCCCTGTGAGTGGCTGGCAACCGGTTCAGGGTGTCCCCTGCCTACTGCCCAAAGATGGCTGAGATAGGCTCCAGCACCCCCGTGGCCCTTGTGAGGATAAAGTGGATGGGAAAATGGATGCATGGATGGATTTACATAGCATATGTCCATATACCAGTATTTGTAAATAAATAAATACATAAATAAATTCCCTTGTTTTGATAATGATAATCCTGATCCTGAAGGTACACCTTGGCCAATCAATCACAGAGACGTCCATGAAGCCAGTTTTGAGTCATTTGTTAAGCTGCATGTTTTTGGAAAATGGGATGAACGTGGAGAACCTGGAGTAAAAATATGGAAGCAATTGTTGATTCGTTGTTTATTGAAGAAGTGGCAAAATGCAGTGCACTACCTGGATGATTGCAACCATCAGTGGCTATTTTGATTCAGTCTGAACTTGTTTACCGTCTAAAGAAGTACAAAAACGCAACAATTATGGGAAGTTGAGCTACAGCCACTTACGTCCACGATGACTCAACATCTTTAGACATACAGGATTTTGCTTCAAACAACACCGGTAATGAAATAGAAATTCAAAACATTTTGTGACATTCTGCCATTCCATTAAAAAACAAAAAAAAATACCCATTAGCACTCAAGATATTTTGGGGCGTTTTGCAGAAGATGGTTTCTAAGAAAACCTGTGCAATTTGGCCACTTGTCATTCCTATAACTCAACTCAAATATACACCAAGTAGAGTATTAAAAATACACTTGGATGAGAAATAGAGGACAAGCAGTTAGTGGCTGTGCACGTGGTACGGGTCCAGTATTCAAATTGTATCGGGCATTTTCTTTGTGAATGAGGATTGATTTAGAAATGTTGCCATTACGCAAAAAAAAAAACCAAAAAAAAAAACCTACTGTTTTTATGCATTCTTCTTGTGTAAACAAGCCCTTTGTCAAACCCCCATCCCAAATTCCAATGGTCTTTTTATTTTCCGAGAAGGATGGGTTTTTTTTTTCCTCTGGCCCCCCCAGCATGAAATATGAAATACAATCTAATTTAAATCATTCTTCATTAATCATAATTTCTGTTTCCTTGATGATTTATGTAAAGATAGTTGGTATTGAAAATAATGTAACAACATACTTTTCAATATTTTGGATGGAGCAAGAAAAGGGAACACGTTTCATGAAACTGGCAGTGTTTGGATCCTCCTGTAGGGTTTCACATTTAGTCAGCAGTAATGACTGAATGTCTAAATGGCTACCACAGGTGAAGCTTTCAGGCGTAGAATTGCATCCTGCTGAGGGCACAGATGTTGTCTTATTCTGTCAGATCTGATATGAGGAGAGGATAATGTGTGTGAATGTGTGTGTGTGGGGGGGACTGAAGCAACATCCTGTTCATCTTTCTTTTCAAGCCATGCAAGGGAACAAATATTGCAATAATGGTGCAACGTAATAGTCTTTTGTATGTCAGGTGTCAAAGAGTGAAATGCATTGACCTTGTGCTGCGTGTTTTATCCCACATTACTTTCTTGGAATTGAGTAATTTTAACAATGTTCCTTATGTGTAGCTTACACCCACTGTACAGTGCATCGTGTCATTGTTGTCATTTTCCTTTATTAGTCACCTTATTTACCTACTATTGACACCTCGAAGTATGTTGGAGTGTGGTTATCCAGCCTTGCAATCTACAAATAGGCTAAAAACTACATTGTTAAATGAATACTGTACCTCTCTGGAAACGTTGACCAACACTGCAGACAAACAACCGTGATATGAAGCATTAACAAATGGGCAAACAAGCGATATCAGTACATGCTGTAATGTGATATCCGATCTGCTAAGCTAAGTAATTGAATAACACCCAAGTAGCAGGTTAAATTCAGGCTGTGTAGTGTATCAATTCAAACAGCATTGTCATTTTTTTAAAGAGAAAATGTTTCCAGAGCTCTCGTACCGGATTGATTTAGCTTTAACTTGCATATCTGTTGTGTCTATAAAAGATATCTAAAATATTCAATAGAAAAAAAAAAACACTCAGATAGCTAGACCAAGTTCAGCTAAAGGTTGATCAAGTCCCAGATGTGTCATCGACTCCCGCCTATTTTCTTTCTCATTCAAGTCGGCAGTGGTCCAGTAGAGCTGAATTTGTCTCTTTGTGTGAGAACAAGGTGGCAGGAGGAGGTGTGATAGTAATTGAGCAAATGGAATAAGGTGCCAAAGAAAAGTGGGCAACCGGTGCATGTAAAGTGACACAGACGCTGTGTTCAGCAGATGACCTTGAGACGATGCCAGTTGCTCAGATTAGCACATCACACTGTAATTGCCTACCACGAGAAGCAGACCCCCGTTGTCCTTTCTTCAATGGGATCCCCGCTTGACTAAAAGGCCTTTGTTGGTGTGAAACAGCTGGGCTGGCTGGGCTCTGTTCTGTGTACCTGCTGCTCCATTCTGGCAAATTCCTTGATCGAAAAATTGGTTTTCGCAGCTCCCCTGTCAGAAACTAGGGACACCGAATGCTGCCAGTTAGTTCAAGACTCATTTGTCTTTTGGCTAATAGGCTTTCTCCGAAAATGTTGGCCAAACATCGTTACGTTGGAAATGAGAGTTAGCGAGCTGAAATGCTGAAGAAAAGAAAGAGGGAGGGAGTGACTTAAGATGCATTTATAATGCATCACATTTCATAGCCGTCCCCAGATAGCATGGAAATATGCCCTCTGTGGGCTATGAGGAGCACATGGCTAACAACGGAGCTTATTACTTACACCTTATGAGGTGATTTGATGTCATGAACTTGTCGCCGTCATGGCTTTTCTTCACTTTTGTGAAAAAAATAAGTGCAGTGTTTTGGAACAGATAAGTGTTGGGGTTTAGAAAAGTAATACCTAACCTCTTCCGAATGAGGCGCGCATTTAGTTCTTTGATTAAATTTGAATCCAGTGAGAAATGCTGCTGCTTCTAAGCGCGATGAACACGAGCAGAGGAATTAAAGAGGAGACGCAGTTTTTGATGCACATTAGATGTAAATGCTGATCTCGGAGAATTCATTGAACCAGATGACAGGCCAATGAGATGAAATCTAAACTAATTTCTACAGAATTTTAGAATGCTTCTTGAGGGAGCACTAAATATTAATCCAGTTAACAGTGCATATAGTGGATATTAAAAATATATATATTTTCTGTATCTGTCAGGCAGTTAGAGCATGTGAGAGCGTCCATATTAGGGAGGAGCCAAGCAGTGCTTCCTCAGCTTTGAGACCACCACTTGCTCCGGGTGGCGACAGTTGATCTATGAAAACAGATCTATCCGTATTTAGACAGCACTGAGAGGAAAAAGACATGCTTTTGCACAAAAGAGAATGGCAGGAGATGTTGACAAGGCCTGTCTTAACAGTACAGCAGTACAGCAGAAGGATCCCCAGTGTGACAAAGAATCAGATGGCACAAATCACCAGAACAGCCCCCCCCCCACCCCACCCCCACTCCGTAGTCCAAAAAAAAAAAAAAAACATGGCTGACAACCGAAGGTGTTCAAAATGAACCCTGCATGCCACACTATGAGAAGTCCACTATATTTATTGTCAAATCAGTAAATGCATTGATAATAATGAAGTCTGTCGTGAAATCTTGATATAAAGTAGTACTGCGGACCCTTGCGAGTTTATCACCGTTTCTCTGCTTGACTTTTTAATTTGTTTGGTTTTAAACACATGATTGTCATCAGAAACAAAAGGAGAATTATTTGATTATTTCCCCATTTCCCACTGTTTTTTGTGGGGTAAAAAAAAAAAAAAAAAAAAGGTCAGTTGGCCATCCCTGCTGTACCATAATACTTTAATAAATAACAACAGAGTAATGCTGTGATGCAAATAAAAACATAATAACAGACAAAGTGCAGAAAACCTGACTGTAAATGAGCAATAATAGAAATAATCAGCTAATAATCAAACTGTCCTCATAGAAACCTTTGATAACTCGTTTTGGATCAGATCATAGAGACCTCAAGCAGAAAATGAAGGCAACCACTCCACTGTAACATTAATATGCTGTTGTTTGCAACCTCACCACCTGGACTTTGCAGTCTTTTCAGCCTCCCAATCTTCACAGTGCTCACTCATCCCTGTCGGTACTGGCAGTCAACTCTTGGCTTTATGTTGCATCAGTTCTGGTCAGAATGACACTTGAAATACTTTGGAGCTCTGGACACTCCACACGGACAAGCTGGAATCGGAACAGTCACAGATGAACAATATGAAGCACGGAAAAAAAGGACACTGTACAGTGCTAACGATTAACCAAGGTGACTTGTGCAGCAAAAATGACGACATGTGAACAGACAGACTGGGCGAGGGGGTGGGGGAGGCATGGAAGGTGGGGGCACCCCACAAGACTCCTCCCCTCCCCTTCCCGTGGAGGACTTTGCACAAGCTGCTTTGACAAAAATGGATCGGTGATCTAGAGTGGAGGATTTTTGCACAGTGCTATTGCAACAAATGCATTTTCATCAGTTGTTAATCTTGCTATTTTTGTCCATCCTATGACTTGGATGAACACACTGCCGTTTTTTTCACGAGTGGTGTCAAGTTTTGAATTTGTGTGCTTCCTTGAAAGTGTCAGTTCTCCTCAAACTATTCCAGTTCTGAGGCTTCTCTTTGTAACGCTCATTATAAATCATTGGAATGGGCGCCAGTGGCTCATTTTGTGTATTGCTTGAGGAATGGAGGGCGGCAGGTTCACAACCCACGTGGGGATAAACCACGGAACTCGTTGGTGGAGAGAGCCTGGTTTACTGCCTTCGTTCTGCGTAGGTGAGCAAGGCACCAATCCCCTGTCTGATATCACGGAAAGAAATGTCATCTCAAGGATCATAAACGTATTAAAATGCAGTTTAAAGAAGAAGCAAAGTCAGTAAATGCTCCTGTACTTACCAGTGGCGTAGTGCGTATCCAAAGTAAAATACAGTCCGGGCTGATAGTTCTAAGCCCGGTTATTGTGTCCACTGGGTTTTAATTTGCAAAGGTGGGCAACAGAAATAGAGGCCTTTCTATTCATATTCACTTAAAGTAAGGGCTCGTTACTCTTAGCTTTAGCATGACATGTTGCTCGATTAATTTCCTACACCGGCAGCATCAAGCAGGATGAGCGCCGAAAGTCTATCCCTTTATCAGCTACTTTTGTGGATCTGCTTGTAAGCACAGCACACGCATGAGCTCCTCCGCCGCCTTAACATTCTCCATCTGTCAGTTAAACTGCTCGGGCTGGTGCTGATGTTTGGAACATGTAGTAAATGAAGCACACCTGGTCAGCCAAGAGCACATTGCCACATTGTCAGCTCTCATCGCCTCGGCTGTCTGGGTGAGCGAGCAGATGTCTTCCCCAGGCTGCTGGCGGCGATGGCTGAGCTCAAGCTCGGTGCTCATCACTTCACTGACCCCCAAGTCAACCCTCTCCTCACTCAGCCGCCGGAGCTGTACAGTTACACCGAGGCCAAAATGCACACTGTTGTTTGCCTTGTCTCATGTGGCTTTACAGACCTTCATGTAACGCGTCACTAGGTTGCAGTCACGGTTCTTTTGACGACCCATTAACGCCATCATGGAATTCTGCTTTTGTCTTTTTTTTTTCATGATTTGTTTTCTTCCCAAGACCATTGCAGCTGTCAGTCATTTCTCGCTTAATGGTACTTTGTCTATTTTCTGCCCGCTTGTTGCCTTTTTTGACTATGCTGGGCGTCAGCCAATCCTCCATTAAGCGTCTCCAGCTGGTCCAGAATGCTGCTGCATGCCTCCTAACTGGAGCTCGTAAGAGGGAGCACATAACTCCTACTCTAGCATCCCTTCACTGGCTCCCGATACTTTTAGAGTTCTTTGTAAGATCCTATTATTTGTTTTCAAATCTTTAAATGGCCTCACTACCTGACCTCTCTGAGCTCATCCGACCCGACACACCTACCCGGCGCCTCAGGTCTGCGGACCAGACGTTATTAGAAGTACCAAGAACTAAGCGGAGGCTCAGAGGGGATCGAGCCTTTTCCGTTGCTGGTCTCTCTCTTTGAAACGACCTCCCACTGAACATTTGGCAAGCCCCCTCGCTGCTTAAAACTCATCTCAAAACTCATTTGTATTTTATGGCATTTGACACGGCATGACTCAGACTTGATCTTAGTCTTACCGTTTGATGCTTAATACCGTCTTTGTTATTAATTTGTTGTTTTAATGTTGTATGTATGATATTTGCTCCATGTACAGCACTTTTTATACAGCGATGGTTGTTTTAAAGTGCTCTATAAATACAGGTGAGTTGAGTTGAGTTGAGTTATTTCATCTACAGTCAACTCACCGGCCTCAAAAATCCAGTCAGACTTCTGCCTTTCACAGATAACAAGTACGCTCAAAAACACAAACCTCAGCCAACACTTTCACTCGAGTCACCCGCAAAATCAATATGTGAACTGCTTTGCCTCTCGAATAATTTTTAGGTCAGGATGAATACCTTCCTGCATGTTTTCTTTTCGCTCTTCCCATAAGTTGTCACAAGCGCGACCAATTACAGCTTGATATGCTGACATTTGAGAGTGATACGAAATGGGAAAAGGGATATTTCATGTCGCGTAAGACGAATTCTGGATTTAAACTTGGTTTACCGTTACGGCATATAACCAGACATACATAGACCAGCTAATTTTGTTCAAAACAGACGAACGTCCATGTATTTTTAAGTTTCATCAGCAATTACACCAATAATTTAATAGGAAGATCCTAGGACGAAAACCTCTGCATCATTAAAATCCAAGCACCTGTTTATGCAGACAGGATGGTGCGTACTGCTAAGTACCTCGATGACGGCGTCAGTCAGAACTAGTGACGGCAATCTGCAGCCACCTCATAATTGGATTGGATGACGATTCAGAGGGCTGTCTGTGTAGATTCTCAGTCATCCAGGTCATGGTAATCCGCTGAGGTTGACTCGAGGCAACTGGGTTTCTGGTTCTTAATTCTGACAGCGACAACAACAATGCACTTTTGTTGACCACGCCCAGGGGACGTACCCGCCGAGGCATAAATTGGAAAACTCCCCCACCTAAAAATGTAGAAGTGAAGAAGCGTTTTGGAATAAAGTTGAAACATCTTCAACAAACAAAGACGAGTCCAGCAGCCTCGATGCAACCTTTGCGGAGTCAGAGGACTACGGTTCGATTTATGACCAACAACAAAGCATGTCCGTGTATCTTGCAGGTTCCTACTGTTCTTGCTTACATTGAATATTACTACTGTATTTTTAAAACTGTTGTATGTTGTGAGCATAGTCGGGACAACCATGGTCATATTGTTTGTTTCCAAAATATTTTATTTTATTTTTTATATTTTTGGTCACATAACTTGTGTTGCTTAATAAACGATTCTTGAAATCAGTCGGAATAATTGACATCTGTAAACAATCGCTCTGGGTTTTTTTCTTCCGGTACATGTCAGGACTCTGCAGCATTTCTGTTTCTTTGTATGTTTTAGGTCGAGCTCTTGTAATGCATGCAACAAGAATGTGCACTTGTCCCTAATGTTGTGACCAGTTAATGTTCATAGCGTGCATTTAGTTCATAAAGGGGCATTTTTGTTTTTGCATTACCACCAGTACTATAGCTGAATGTTCATCGTCAGATAGCGAAAATGTGCAGTCACATTGGAAATATTTATGTGATGAATTTGAATATAACGTTGTAAGTAAGGCTTCATGTTCTTCAGCGATAGAGTGCAATATTTTTGATGAGTTACTTGGGGTCACGGTCACTGTATAGCTGCTTTCACTTGGATTTGTTTTCCAGCAGCAAGCTTGTGGTAGCGTATAAATCGACGAGGCTTGGCTCGGAAAAAGGAGCACCTTCATGTTTGAGGGTTGGAGAATTGGCAGTAGCAAGCCACTTTCTATTTTCAGAGCTTTTATCATCTTCTCCTTTATAAATATATTAAAAAAAAAATAACAAGATTTAAAAAAAATTCAACAGTCGCACTTTCCTCTAACAAAATTGCACAGTGGGAAAAATCAACAGAGAAGCGTTTTCTTGGATGTCTTCTTTTAAAAAGTCAAGTTTTCACTCTGTTGTCACGATTGTCTTCATCCATACGATCAATCTTTAACAGCTTCTCTATCTCGCAAACACACTCACGCGTCTCTCTCCTTTTTTTTTTTTGTTTGCTTTTGAGATGTTGTTCCGTGTTGCATCAGAGCAACGGTGTGCTGCCACTGTGTGTGCTCGTCATATTTTATTCATCATAGCAGTGGCTGCGGCATCGAGGCTTGCTCCTTCCTGCCAGCTCAAAGTAGGCAGCTGTCAGAGAGCCCAAATCCCCAGATGCTTTGCCCATTTTACCTCAACATCATACAAAGGCACATTTCATCGCATGCACCTCTGCCACCAAGCGCTTTCCATCATTGCAGAAGCGACCCTTTCTCCATTTCCCTTCA
Organism: Hippocampus comes; assembly: GCF_001891065.2. Taxonomy (NCBI): domain Eukaryota; kingdom Metazoa; phylum Chordata; class Actinopteri; order Syngnathiformes; family Syngnathidae; genus Hippocampus; species Hippocampus comes. Next base: position 3,507,483 of record NW_017805009.1, read on the forward strand.
CTCTTTGGCTGCATGTGGTAACTTTTTTACATTTTGAGGTCAGATTCTACATCCTACCGCACCTAAATAAGGTCTTCCCGCAAGAGCCGACTCGCAGATCTTGCGATAGGGAGAAAAATGGCTTGGGCCAAAATTCCACCTTTCATACACTTTCTGTTTCACGTAGAGTGGCGTTGCTGATTTTGTCATTTGATGACAAAAGATAACGCTGCTGCACTGAATGACAACGGCAACTCGTGAACAAGCACATCATCGCTCGACTAAAAATAGGAGAAAGTGCAACGAGGGCTTCTAATGATGATCATTTTTAATTGGAAAAGATATGTTGACAACTGGCCTCTGGTGCTGCTCGACCTTCACGAGCAGATTTGCGTGATGCTGATGAGGCCGCATGCTTCAGTACACATTTTGCGCGGCATGTGAACACACACTCGCACATGTTCCTCAAACAAATGCATCCAGACTGCTGCACCGTTCCCTGCGCCGTCATGCACAGTGAGCTTCGCAAACAGCACATCGGCGTGTGCGCGGCGCTGAGTGACAGACGAGCTGGCAGCTCCCATGCTAGGCTTTCTCGCTGCCTATTAAAAAGAAATAATAGCAGCATCTTTGCTAGTCATATTGGTATTTGCTATTGTGCTGCTCAACTTTTCCTTCTGTTCAACAGTTTTGGTTGTACTTTAAATGTGAAGTTAGTCGTGCTAATGCGTATAGAAATATATCCATGCATCCATCCATTTTCTGATCTGCTTATCCTCTGCTGGAGCCTATCCCAGTTGTCTTCGGGCAGTGGGTGGGGGACACCCTGAAGTGGCTGCCAGCCAATCGCAGGGCACACATCCATGAACAACCATTGGCGCTCACAATCACACCTAGGGACAATTTAGAGCAGGGGTGTCAAACTCATTTCACATGGTGGGCCACATACGGCCTAGGTAGATGTCAAGTGGGCCGGACCATTAAAATGATACCATACTTTGCTATAAATAACCAAAACAATATGTCTTTCCTTTGTTTTGGTATAAAGAAGCACAAGAACATTAGGAAAATGTTGAAATTAAATGAACATATCTTTTACAAAACATTTCATGAAGCACCTTACATTTCCTTCGACTTCGACTTTTATCATTCACATATATGCATTGCAACTGATCCCACTGATTGTACAAACTTTAACAAGTAATTGGTTTTGAAAAATAGAGTAATGCACTTTAAGATTAAACGAGATTTATAAAGAAAGGAAGTTTTAAACCATTTACACGTGCATATAAAATCTAAATGTAATCCCTGCCTACACCTTACAAACTAAGGAGCGTGCTATTAAATGTGTAAATGTGAGAGAGCTATTGATAGCGTCTGCTGTCATGGGTCTGTCTCAGTGATGGACTGAGGCTGCTGTTGTCTTCTTCTCTGATCAAAACAGTGTCCCCTAGCGGATACTCAATGAATTGCACCTGATTAAAAATATTTATTCTGTGTCTTTTATGCATTTTCTTCACTTTTAAATTATCCTGTGGGCCTGATGGAACGGCCCGCGGACCGTATGTTTGACACCTCTGCTTTACATAATCATCTCGCGGGCCGGATTAAAGTCCTTTGGGGGCCGGATCCGGCCCGCGGGCCGTACGTTTGACACCCCTGATTTAGAGTGTCTCATTAACTTATCGTGCATGTTTTTGGAATGTGGGAGGAAACCCGAGTACCCGGAGAAAACCCACGCAGGCACGTGAAGGACATGCAAAATCCACACAGGAAGTTCCGTAGGCGGAATTGAACACTGCACCTTTGCACTGTGAAGCCGCCAATAGAGATATCTATCTTTTTTATTTATTGATGACTCAAACTTCAGTTGGCATGTAGCCTGACACATGATTGTAGTGTCTGAAAGAAAAGAATGAGATCTTCATATATTTTATTCATACATTCAACCTTTATGATAAAGCTCATATTGAAACGGGGCTGGTATTTCCTCAGTGTAATATGCAAACGTTACAAAAGCAAACAACAAGATGCACCTCAGGCCAGTGCATTTATGCAAGCGCTAAAAGTGTTTAAAATTTGATTATTCTGTTTTCAGGCTTTCTTCCGCACCTCGCTCACGCTCTGCTTTTTAGATCGTCACAAACAAGGAAACTCAACAAAGAGTTAGGCAAGAGTGCAACATTCAACAGGTCCTCGACAAAATCGTTGTTTCCTCGAAAACAAAGACTACTCAACTGTTTAATTAAAGCCAACTGTTAAGTGTGCTTCATGCAGAGAAAACAGCCTGCTGTTTAATGATCTTCTATTGTCTGTAGTGATCCTAGCATGTGGTGTTTAGGATTACTCTCCCCCCCCCCCACACACACACACACACACAGACACACACACGCCCTCCCTTCACCCGAGACATCATCTTTATTAATGACTCGAATTTCCTTCTTAATCAATGTGGCATTATCCGATTCCCAAATGATGCCCGCTGGTCAAAACCCTCAACAAATAAGTGGCTGTCAAACCGCACTAGCTCAGAAAAGCAAAAAGGCCATTTGCGGTGATTTTTTTTTTTAAATTTATCTTGTTGGAAATTGATTCAGCTGTTTAAGAGGAGGTTCTGCACTCACAGTGGTGGTTACTAAACAGATAGAGAAATGTCCCTTGCAAGCGGCAAGTGAGGTTCAGTCAATACGAATCACTTCTACTGCAACGAGCTTCGTCTCGGCACCTTTTCATTTCACCGCGGTTGTCTCCGGTGCTTGTACGGCACTTTACCTCCCGCTCATCTATCCGAAATGATGGGAGCTTTTTAAGACATGCTCGCAATATTCGTTTCATTCCTCTCCAAGTATGGAAAGTCTAAATGCAAGTAACGGTCTGACCGCAAAACAATCGCGCTCGAAGATTCGGCCACCTCCTTAAAGACTCTCGAGCCGAGTGGATACTCGATCACCTAGGAGCTCGAGCCATCCTAGAGTAGAGGACCTACTTTCTGTCTCCTTGCACCGAGGAGCATGATGCTGTTTTTTTTCCCCTTCGCACACTGGCCAAACTGAGAAGAGGAGGTCATGTGATACATCTCCCTCGGAGAATTCTTTCCCCCTGCAAAACATTGAGGCCACTCGATCGTAACAATCTGCTTCTCAGTGAAGATTCTCTCTGTTATGGGATAGAACAAGAATGTTTGTTCGCCTTTGCTCAAGTTTAGGGAGGGATTTCAAGGAATCTGCGCACAATCAGACACCTGTCCTTGATGGTCGTTAGATGAGTACACAATGCACTGTTATATCTGTAAACATGCTCTCTCTCTCTCTGTCTCTCTCTCTCTCTGTCTCGCTCTCTCTGTCTCTCTCTGTCTCTCTGCCCCTTCAATACTCTTTCCAGAATACAAAATATGTCTTTGCCAGCCAAAAACTGAGCTCAATCTTACAGAATGTCTGTTTATGTTTGAAAAAAAAAGCGCTGTTGTGAAAATGATGACATAATCTGGTCAACAAGGCTTGGCTTTGTGCACCAGTGAACTTGCGATAGTTTGGGAGCTGTTTGTCAGTGAGCAGGAGGGTTGTTCGAAGACATCTTGAACTTGAAAAAAAGTACAGTAATAGTCTACTTTTTGCCTCAAAACACTTCAACAACTCTTCCCAAACCTTCTTGTTGTTTTTACATCTGTTTCAGCATGAAAAATGGGGTCACTTTTTTCAATGTGGAGGTTATTGTTTGGAAGGAAATTGCATAATTCACCCATTGGACTGAGACAGATAATTTTGTCATTGCATATCTTTACTAAAACCTGGATTTGACTCTACATGACCTAAGTCCATTTGTTGTTTGAGTTTGTACTGTACAGTTGAACCTGATGATGTGGATTTGAAACATACCTCAACAAAGTTTCACAAAGAGTCATTTCCTTTTTTTTTCCCCAACTCTTTCCTTGTCTGCCTGACCAAACAAACATTTGCTCAGACCCTCTGCAATCCCCTCTAAGTCCACTCGAGCAGAGAGGCCTGCGATTTGCAGCATAACTGAGCTCGGAGAATTTGCTTTTAATTAAAGCCGAGATCCAGCGCACTTAGTTCAGGTGGGAGAGGAGAAGGGCCAAAAGGTCTCTGGATAAAACTGCTAATATTCAGCCAGGCCATGAACGAGGAGCTTTGTTCATGGTGAATAGTGGAAGATATCAGTCGATCTCCCACTGATGGAGCCTCGGCTGCAGAATAATTGCTTCTTTATAAAGCCGTTTAAGAGGCTCGATTCAAGTGATTGTTTGTCAAATGGGCATCTATGCGCACCGAGGGGCGGGGGTGTGTGGCACCAACCTAAGGGGCATGAAACTCAAATCTATTTTTGGTTTCTCTTGCTGCTTTGTGTGTCATTAGGATATTTCCAGTCATTCTCCTAATGATGCAAATTTTGGGGAACTGACAAACTTTTTTTGCCCTTTTCTATGTGGACCGAGGGGCGGGGGTGTGTGACACCAACCTAAGGGGCATGAAACTCAAATCTATTTTTGGTTTCTCTTGCTGCTTTGTGTGTCATTAGGATATTTCCAGTCATTCTCCTAATGATGCAAATTTTGGGGAACTGACAAACTTTTTTTGCCCTTTTCTCTGTGGCCTCAATGAACTTTGTGCCTGCAGCCACCTTGGAGCTATTATATTGTCTGTGTCTTTGTCTATGTTACAAATGACTGCTTAATGGAGAGGCATCCTGACCGTCAATCACTCTATTACAAAGCTGCAGCTAAATGCTTCTGTGCAGCAGTCAAAGAGGAGGATTACATTATTTTTATAGCCTTTAACTTACCTCTTTCAATGTAAAAGGTCACCACCGATCTTAATGGACCATTGAGTATAAACCAGGATTACAATGAGCTCTTCTCCTTGCCATCCAGAGTTTAATTTTTAAGCTTCATATGCGGAGTTTAAATCGTCTTTCTGTGATTTTTTTTTTTTCATCCACTTCAATGACAAAATGTACTGGTATTTGAGTTACCCTTAGGCTTTGCTTGGCTGCAACGTGGGTTTAACACTGGAGTCATTGTAGGCCCACAAGGGAGTTTCTATAAGAATTTATGAAGCGTTCATGGGTGTCGCTTCCAAAATTTGCAAAAGAAAACAGTTATGAGAACTGTTCATCTGTTGCGTTATTATTGCATGAGAAACCTGGCAGACATACGCAGCGTCGGTAAGCAGTAAAGAAAAGCCTTTGGTTTTTTTCTCCATATATCTTTAAGACCCAACTTTGCTTGCAGTTTCTTTGCCACACTTGCATGGATAAAAATGGCACTGGGGAGACCATTGACCCCCCTCCGCACCCCCCCTTTCAAAATGCAGTAGCAGATGTGTGCCACAGCCATGAGCACATGAAATTGAGATTTGGGCGCAAAAACTTTTTAACTGAAGTCATGCTAATTTTGATCTTGAAAGATTGACTGGCCAGATATTTTTGCAGCTGACTTTAAACACAAGTCAAACTCAGTCATGACGCTAAATTAGAAACACCAACGGTGAGTGAACAATAATTCAATGTAAGGGGTGAATGAACACTTGTCTATTACTACTACAAGGGAAATACAGTATTAACGTCTAACATTAACATTAAAAACGGAATTATAGCTTCTTACTATTTACATAATGCCGCTTGGCATGCTGTGAAATCCAACATTAGTTTCCGCCTACGTTAGACATTTTGAGTGCACAAGAATGTGTGTGTTTTTTTGAAAGACTTCAGAATGATATTTTGTGTTTTTTTTCCTTCTTCTTTTTCCTCTCTGTGCTCATTGCTCTGAACTTGCTTGCATTCCAAACTGATTGTCACCATACATAGATAGAGCTACATGAACATTAGATATGACCTCTTTTAAGCTGCGTGTACTTCCATATTACATTTGATGAAGCCGGGACTTGGAGCGACGTGCAGAGTGGCCCCCATCTTGAACAGGGAGTCCTGCGACGGTCCCGCCCCTCCACATCCTTTATTTCTTTCGAGACCATGGGGATGAGCACAATTCAAAAACTCATAACTCGCTGAATCTTTCAGCAATTTTCATGCGGTTTATCTGTTGAAAACGTCTGAAGTGGCTACAATACAAAAACAATCTGTGTGCGTTGGAAATTTTTCTTCACTCAAAAACCTTTCTTTTAAAGGAAATAGCAAGCTGAAAAATAGACACCAGATAGATGCGATGAGACTCACATGTATCCAATCTTAATATTAAATATATTTAATAAATGTAGCACAGTATACCACAAATGAAAAATAGAAAAATCCCAACTGCGCCCATGTACACTTATATTCCATAACACGTCAGTTGAGCCACTTATGAGTTTAGCACTGCGGTGTCGACACGAGACACCAAAATGTTGCATTTTGCTTGCTTGTTGGTTTACGGGTTCCGTGTATGCACACCCATTTTAAGCTGCCTCTCCAGAATTGGCTCCACGGCTGCTGAAGAAGTTATTGGAATATTTTTAGGAGTGTTGATGTAAGGATTTGGATCAGAAAACCATTTCAGAAACTCCTGGGACTTGAACATCTCTATGTTTTGTGATGTAGGCTTTCAACTCCATTGTTGAGTCCTTGTGGAAAATATGTAAATATGTGCTATTTTGCTCATGGATTGGGCTATTTTTCTTTCTTGTCTTTCTGGAGCAGAACTGTCAGAATCAACCAGTTCAACTGAAGTGTTACAGTACAGTACACAGTACAGTACAATACACAAACACACACACGCACACACACACACACACACACACACACACACACACACACACACACACACACACACACACGCTGTGGAGGAAGGAGGATGCTTCATCTCAAATAACTCAAAATTGCAAAACGGTACACTTCAAATATTGCCCCATTTAATTCCCAGTAATCAAGCCATTTAGTGAGTCGTAATGTGACAAACAAAACCATTTATGTGTTTGTTCGAGAAGATGATAGGGATATTCTACTGATGAATAACAATTAGCATGACAGACTCTGAAGTGGAGGTGAATACCGTCTGCCGCAAACATCTTCTTCATCTTCAATTTGGGAGTCAGATCTAATAAATCCAGGCAAAAGCCCTTCAAAGCTTAAAAAATAAATAAAAAGCTTTTTACAACGTGACACAATATAAAAAATCTTGCAAAAATTGTTGACTGATGTGTTTCCTTTTGAGTGGCCACCAGTAATTAAGCATATCAGGCATCAAGCCAAACACTAATGCAGGCGCACACTGAGATCAACCATTTGTTTAATTAAAATGGCTTACGTGAATAAGGCGAGCCAAAAATGTAGCTCGACTGTCTGTACCTTGCTGATGCAGAAAGAATGAATATGTTAGCTTTGTGATCCTGTTGTTGTGGGAAGCAGCCATGTCCCCACTCCCGGTTTCAGGGGTCTTGCACTCAGTCGAGCAAACATCTGCGCTCAGCGAGCCACTTCAGTCTGCTGTGCACACGCTTGGCATCCAGCTGTCTGCTCGCCTTTCATTTTGACATATGCAACTGCTGTCCGTTTTTGGATCGCAAAGTGCTTTGTCTTACTGGAATCGTACTTAAGATTTATATTGCTTGGCTGTGACAGCAAGTTAGTGTTCTATGCTCGCAGTGTCAGAAATACTTCATAATATGAGTTTAATTAAACTAAATCATTGTGTGGTGCTTTTAATGAAGAATCCATTTGCTGCATTTTTGTCATTTGAATGTGAAGAAGATGGCCATAAACATAACTGTTAGGACATTTGGTGTTTCGGAAGGAGCAAAGTGATTTTCATTTTGATTTGATTTGAAAAAAACGTTTCTAATGTGCATTGGCTGGCCTAATATACGAGTAGAATAGAGAGACGGTCCCTAGGGTGTGGCGGAGGCTCAGGATTTTGGGAACTACGCTCTTAACTGTTGTGCTCCTGGGCTGCTGAAGACATCCTATATGCCACAGTCATTCCTCTCCTCCCTGTGTGTTGCCGCCTGTCCAGCTGATATCTATCACCCGAAAAGATTGCTATGTTACCAGCGTAACCCTGCGGGTTGACCTACTGATGAATTGAAAAGAAGAATGTAACACAGTATGCAAAGTGCTGATTCCTCCATCCATCCATTTTTCGATTCGCTTTCTCCTCACAAGGGTCCCGGGGGGTGATGGAGCCTATTCCAGCTGTCTTCGGGACACCCTGAACCGGTTGCCGGCCAATCGCAGGGCACAGTGCTGATTACTATCACTTGAATATAATCTATAGTTGAAATAGAAGCAATTGTGAAGCTGAGTGAAGATCAGCTATGAATTCAAGCCATTGGCCAATCATTGGCTATACAGTATTATATCCATTTTACCTGAAGAAGAAAGAAACCGCTGATATACTGAGTAACAGATGTGAAATGGACAGACGAAGGAAAACCAAAGCAGTCGAGAGCAGAAATGTTGTGAGAGCTGTAAAGTAAAACAACTGTCAGAAAGAATCTCCATGAAAATGAGAAAAAGTACCGATGCGTCACTACAAGATGCAAACCACTCATTAGGCAGAAGAATATGGCTAGAGTGTCTGTTCAGGTACTTTTGCTTCCATAAAATGTTGTGCAAATAATTCTCTCTCTTAAGTTGTGTATCCGATTCAGACATATACACCAGGGAATAAAAGTTGAAACACTGATCTCGTGTGTCATGCTCATCTTTTGATGTTAAACCCCAAATAAAGGAATTGGCCTCACAGTTAATATATTTTTGGAGGAGAGTGGAGATGCTCCCAAGAGGTCTTGCAACTTCAACAAAATCTGAAATGTTTTAAAGTAGAGCGAATCATCTGGCATCATATCTGCACAGGGGTGGGTCTTGGCGCATAAGAAACAATTCCTTTTTCACAAAAAAAATAAATAAAAGAATAATGGTGAGTAGGGAATTGACAACATCTGTAGATACTTATCTAGCTGGATAGCTAACTAGAGCGATAGCTAAATAGATATACCTATGAATAACAAATGAAGAATTATAATTAATAATTCATAACTTCTAATTTACTATATTAGTCCGATGACAAAAAAAATCTGCAACTGCTCTAGATTCAACTTTTCTGTAAAAAATGAAATGAATTTTCCAGGGTAAATGAAAATCTGTTGATACTTATCTAGCTAGACGGCTAGCTAGAGAGTTGACGCTCTCTAGCTAACTAGAGAGATAGCTAGCTAGACAGACTTATCAATTAACTTCTAATTGACTATATTAGTCCAATGATGAAAAAATCTGCAACTGCTATATATTCAGGTTTTCTGTGAAAAATGAAATGAATTTTCCAAGGTAAATGAAATTTTTCACTAGAGGCTATTGTCTCCAGAAATTACTTTCGCCGTTAACACATATTCATCGTGCGCTATTTTCATCATTGCATTGTATTCTTTCGTATCTCCGTGTTAAACGCTCAGATGTCAGAAATTGCAGACACAAAATGACATTTTGATAGCTTTTTATGGAGATGCTGTCAGTCACACAAGTGATATTGTGTTCCCGTGAACACCAGATGAGGTGTTGATCTGTAGTGCTATCTTGCTCAACTCCAGTCTCCATTCAACAATGAGTCCCGAGATGAATACGAATAATATTTATGGGTTGACTTGTGGCACCATTTGCCTGGAGCATGAGCTGAGCTGGCTGTCAGCCCGCTCACCAAAGATGAACTTTGACGTTAGCTCCCATAAATCCTCTATGATTAAATATTTGCTGGCTCATTTAATATGAATGTGAATAAATGGTCAGGCGGTGGGTTCATGTCCGTTCTGCTGCAGTAATTGCCATGATTTGACAAAAAGACCTCCATGGCACATCGTCTCTTTCATTTCCTCCCTCTCGCTCTTCCAGAGTTGTTGTCAAGTCGTGACTTATTTTTCGTTGCTGCTTTTCTGGACTAATTGAATGCAATTAATATGTGACATGTTCATAGAGAATATGCATCTAGGAGCACACTTAAATACCGTACTTTGTGTGGGGTGCTGTTAAAAAAAGGGTCTGTACATGCACAGGGGGCTAATTCCATGATTCATCATGTCCTTGACGGTTCCCCGTTCTTCGTCATTGACAAAGCTAAGTAACTATTAGAATACATTAAAGTGTGTCACAGTATTCCTGGAGGATACTGTGGTTTTACCTTGAGTAAGGCTGACTTTTTCAAGCTGGGGCAGTGTTATGATGTTCAAACTTCACTCTAAAATGTACATGCTTCCCTTCGGTCATTATAATTTCCACTTATTCTAAAAGTTAAACAAGCACACAGAGAAGTCCTAATTGTGGCTGTGGATAACTCGTAAACATAAAGACAAAAAATATCTTGTAGTATTTGTTAGCATTGGTTAAGTAAGGTGTTTTAAATAATATATCGTCAAATGATTCGGATTTTGGTTTCAAGTTTGAATGATCTATTGTTTAGCGTATCCAAGAAGTGTACCACCGTCATTGTTTTATGGCAGCAGCAAATACAGAAAGAAGAAGAAAAGAGGGGCGGGGGGGGGGGGCA
>NW_017805009.1:3518095-3568284 GCF_001891065.2 Hippocampus comes
AGGGGTGTGGCGGGGGCGGGGGGGGGGGGTCATAAAAGGGGCAATAACAAAGAAGAAGATGGCAGATGCATTACGGTCCTTATGAAACTTGACACAAGATAACCCAAATGATGGCAGCATTTTTTTCACACGGAATCAAACCTACGCAAGGCGTGAAACACCATACCCCAGAAAAGTCACAGTGATTCTGAGATTTAACAGGATGGTCAAACAAACACGACTGCAAGTACACTGGAAACAGGAAACTAGCACCAGACCAGGACACAGACGCTGGGACGGTGGCGCTCGGCGATGAATTTGATACGGTGTCTTCCTGTGGTTTCAGCTGCACGTAAATAGCCAGCAGAGAGTAATCAGAAACAGGTGCACCAACGCTCACCACGGAAACTGCAGATATACAATCACGACCAGTACATGTAGCCACAAATAGGCAGAAATAGATATTTAAATAAAAGCAATTTATCGTATGCCTGAGAATGTATTTTAAAAAGTCACCTGGTTGGGAGCAACATATCAAAAAAAAAATTCTACATAAACACCCCAATTCTACATCAAGTCTGTTTGCATTGCATTTCATAAATCATTACATTTCATAGGGGCGTTACATATGTGATAATATAGTTGGGCTGTTGCTGTTAACAATTTCAGCTTTGTCAAGAGTTTGGTCGCTTGTTCGTTGCATATTGTTGTATTTAAAATTACACTTGTTGCAAGGCTTCAGGTGTGCCTCTTCACCGCAGTATTTCCGATCACTGTAATTATGATATGAAATTTTCATACCATTTCATCTTTAATTGGGAGTGAAGGAGAGTTAATGTTAAGTATAGAAATCATAACCAATGGCAATCATATGGCTGAGGGAATTCAGTCCATCGAGGAACCACCAAGAACTCCGTTACTGAACCCTGAGGGACACCAGCATTGAAGCTGCAAGGTATGCAGGGGGATACAGAAATCCCCAGTTGCGAAAGGATGGAGTAGAGATGATTTTTGTATCAAAAACTGCTACTCCTTGTGATATTTTCCCAGCCACCACCAAATAGCCAAAGATGGTAACCACTGTGATAACGCATCACACTCTCAATGAAAAGGCACTTTTGCGTTCAAACTGGTCAGACGAAGTGTCAAATTACACAAAACTGACATACAGCAGCAGTCGCATCTGAAGTTAAATTAGATTTTTCAATGTGGGGGATTTTGAAATCTTACCAGTAATGTAACTGCGTGTGGCCTTGTTATACAATGTGAGCGGCAAAGTGAATAGCAGTGCTGTCTCCACAATCCTTCATCTCTTTTCATCCGACATGGACCTTATAGCCGAAGCTCTTCCTCCTCATTCAGCTATGTCTGGCTAATGAAAGCTAAAACATGAAACTAAATTCTTGACCTGCAAGCTGCTGTAAATGTCTAAATAGTGTTTCCAATGATGAAGTGCAATGTTTGTTTGCATGTTTCATTCATGGCTTCTAACTGTAGGGTCCCACGCTGAGCTGTGATTCACTTTTCTCCAAGACAAACAAATTACAGGATTTGCGACAATGGCTTACTGTTGAGCCAGTTAGTCTTGCAATATGAATCATTTGTACACTCAGTGGGCAAAGTACTGACACAGGGCTGAAAAACTGCCATGGTTACAGAAAGAGTGTGGGAGTTCGTTTGCAAACTATTTATACAGCTGTATTCTATATGTAAATTCATCTCCTCATCTTCATTGTTTTGGGATTCATTGCCTCAAAGGCTGTTTGCGTGGAAGGGATACATAAACCTTTCAGATAACAATAATTCCAAGGATGATATACTGTCTTTATTCATTTAATGGCAGGGTGCACGATAAGATCAATATTTCGCATGTCTGCTGAATACATCTTAAGACGGCTGCAAGACAAAGTTTGCACCAGGCCATTGTAGTCGACTACATTATACCATTTTTTTGTTGTTTGTTTTGTTTTTTGTTTTTTTAACCCTCAGTCCTTGCAGGGTTTAAACCATACAGCACAATAATTAATGAGAGGTGAAAGATAGCTCTTTCACAGTGTTAGCCGGCTGCGTCTAAAGCTACGTTGGATAGAAAGTGGTTGAAGCTAGTTGTAGTCATAAAATAGTTTCATTATTTTAAGAAAATTGTCGACACACTTGGCGCAACATCAGAGGTATCTTTTTTTTTTCTGTAATGCCAACAAGCCATCTACCGTATTTTCCACACTAAAAGGCGCACTGGATTTTGAGGCGCACCTTCAATGAATGGCCTATTTTGTAATTTTTTCATATATCGGACGCACCGCATTATAAGACGCAATCTACAATGCATCCATTAGATGGAGCTACACTCAAGGAAATGCCAACAGAACGATCATATGTCAGTAAAACGTATTTAATAAAGCAGCGACACAATTCACTGAACCAACAGCAAGTTATAACATTGACTCGTTAACGTTGAACTCTCTTGCCGCTGCTCTATTTCCGTGTTCAACTGCGAAACCCGATCGCCTTAAGTTTGAACTCTGTATTGTAAGCATGTCTCTAGCAAGGAGCCATTTTGGGGTCGACATATTACCATAATAACCATACACAAGGCGCATCAGATTTTAAGGCGCGCTGTGAGCTTTTAAGAAAATGGAAGGTTTTTAGGTGCGCCTTTTAGTGCTGAAAATACGATATGTATACTTCTTTGACGAACAGTGGTGGTCCCCACATGATCCACCCACCTGTAGGCTCGAACACACGCTGCCACTATCCTCACAGTTTGAGAGCTGTGTGCATTATCACTCAACTAAAAGCCCGGACTACCACTGTCAGCCAGCAAGTGATGATTTGGGGTGCCATGCCATCTGCTGCTTGGAGTACATTGTGTTTTCAAAGGTCCATACTCAACACAGCCATCTACCATGAAATTCTAGAACACTTCATCCTTCCCTCTGCTGACAAGCTATTTGGAGATACTGATTTTATTTTCCAGCAGGACCTGGCGCCTGCACGCACTGCCAAAGGTACTAAAAGCTAGGGTTCAATGACCAGGGTATTGGTTGTGCTGAACTGGTCAGCTGAGCTAAAGCCGATAGAGAATCTCAAGGGTGCTGTCAAGAAGAAGATGAGAGACGCCAGACCCAACAATGCAGATGACCTTAAGGCAGCCTTCAAAGCAACCTCGGCTTCCATTGCACCATTGCCACATCTGATCACTTCCTTTCCACCTCATCTTGATGCAGCATTTCATACAAAAGGAGACCCAACCAATTATTGAGTGCAAAGAAATTAATATACGTCTCAGAAGCCTAATATTTGTGCTTAGAATGGTCTTATTTTATTGGTCTTAAGTGATATTCCAATTATGTGAGGCACTGAATTTCAGGTTATCATAACCTGTAAGTTACAAGCTAATGTTTACATGCAAAAATGTTTTTCTCCCCTTTCGATGTTCAAATTGTGAACATCCCATCACATCACATACCATGTAAATGCTTTAAAAATTGTCATCCTATGACAGATTGCTTTTTTTTGGGGGGGGGGGGTTCTGAATATAGAAATGGGATTTGGCCGCTGTTCACTGCAGGGCCTGATATTTTCTGATGGGATACAGGATCTCGACCACCTCAAAATCCTTTTTTATTTATTTGCCTTATAAAAAGCTGTTCAGGTAGCAGCCCCTCCAGAAAAAAACACAGTAATAAATAAACACGATGCAATTACTTAATTGACTGATTTGGGTGTGCTTGATTAATTAAAAACAATAATTCAAAGTGGTCCTTGCATCCTTCGATTTTTTAGAATGTGGCCCTCGGAGGAAAAAGTTTGGACAGCCCTGCCATAGAGCCTCAAATTAAGCACTGACAGCGCATTTCTTTGCCATTTTTTTCTTTCAAATGAACAAATGAGACTCTAATGGACATTTTAAATCCCGCTGGCCTGACCCCATTAAAGTGATTTAGTGATGCAGTGACCTGTGACACTCATCATTTTTAAGTTCAACATTTAGTGTTTGGCATTTTGGAAATGAATTTGACCCTAGAAAAGATATTTGGTCACAGTGAACCCAATTAAAATGCAGACATTAGTAATCAAAACCCTTTTAGGTGTATGAAAGTCATTCGTAAGGACACACAAGTAAAGTTTAGCCATTTATCAGTCAAACAGGGTGAGGGGTGTCTTTGCAGAACGCTGCCCAGCAGACGGTAAAATAGCTGTGCGGATGGGGGTGCCGGTGGGCCTATGCCAGTGAGGTCTCAGGTGACAAGCACTCTGCAGATTTGTCCTGGTGGCAGACAAGAGTCACTAAGTTGAGTGTCCCCTTGAATACTCTGGAAAATTCTCAGTGGAGCGTTGTGTTACACCTACCAATTATCGCCTCCCGGACTCTTCTCAGAACAGGCAACTTCTTTGAGGGAGGATGCAGGACTCACACACAAATGCACCAATATGCCTATATATTATATGCGCATAAGATAACCTTTATATCTCTTACATTATACTTATCTTTGAAACGGTAAAACAGTAAGTAATTATGGGCGGCTGGATGGATAAACGGGCTTGCACTTGTTAGGCACTTTTTTCGCCTACAAGGCACTCAAAGGACTTCACACTAACTCCTTCTTCACCTACTGATGACACAAGCTTCAGGAGCAACTGGGGATTCTGTATCTTACTCAAGGACACTTCAGCATGGTCACGGGCTGGGGATCAAAACCGATTGAAAGACAACCACTCTTCCACTCAGCCATGCCAGCCAACCTAGCTAGCTAGCTAGCTATCGGTGGGCTAGCTCGCGAGCTAGCAAGAGAGAGAGAGAGAGAGGGAGAGAGAGAGAGAGAGAGAGAGAGAGAGAAAAAGAGAGACTGTTTAACCCTTTCGGGGACAACGGTTACTACAGTGGACAGTTTATCATGTTATCAGCATGAAAGGGTTAAACTTAACAGAATTTTCCAGAGAAAATGGAAACGTTCACAGGCCATTGTTTCTACAAAGTACTTTCTTGGTTATCAAATTTATTGTACCGTATTTTAGTGTGTACTGTGTCATTAACTGTGTGAGGCACAGTCTTGAGACTGTTTCTAAGGTACATTTGGCTCCATATAAATCAAGATGTGCCATCCGTGTTTGTGACAAACACAGATGAAGTATAACGAAAGATCACTCGCAAATAACTAGCATATTCTATGTCAAAAGCCTTCAATTCCTGAATGGTGAATGATTTATTGTGAAACCTCTTGAATTAAAAATTTGGTTGTGGCAGTAGCTCATCCATAAGGGCTTGGGCTTTGCTCTTTCGAGTCCCGCTGCGCAAAAATGCTGTTCTGCATCCTCACGACTGTCGGGGTGCCCTTGAGCTGGGCTCAGAGGCACAGTCACCTTTTGTGCATCCCATCACTCTCGCATCTCTCTTTGCATGCCTGCATGTGTGTAGTCTGGTTCTCTAGCGCTGTGCAACAAAAATATATGCAGCCAGGAAAATTTCCCCTGAAGGGATCATAATATCCATTCATCCATTTTTTTGTATCCTTTATCCTGTTGAGGGTTGTGGGGGGGGAACTGGGGCTTAACCCACCTGAATAGGGGTAGTCAGATTGTTGCCAGTCAATCACAGACAAACAGAGTAAATGACCAAACCATTACCAACTGTAATGGTGACCTTGCCCTGTTGATTATTTCATTCGAAATCCATTGTGGTGCTGTGTAAAATGCGCCGAGCAAAATCATAAAAACTCACTGATATAATTGTGAATAGCGCGCTTCTACCTTCAAGGTGCTCTGAGCCCTTTAACAAGGTTGTCTCAAGCATTCTGCCACGGAAATAAAATAAGCAACTCATTCACATGCTGATCACAAATTAGGGTTCAGTCTCTTACTCAAGGCTGCTTAAATAGGACTGGAGGGGAACCACAGCCTTAGACGTGCTGCCCCGATTAATTCATTTTTCACTTTTAATGGCTCAAAAGAGTCAATGAAAGTTCAAGTGATCCAACATCTCAAGGCAAATCTATTTTTTTTTCCTCACACCACCCCCTCCACCACAACAAAGCTTTCCCACTTGTTTAACATGTACAAAACAATAATTGGGTTCACGCATACACTTGCAGTCGAAAGATGTTATTATATCACATCATTTCGCCGAATCTCATCTTTGAATTGAACACTTGCAGGGTTTCACTTGTAAAGAGCTTTTTAACGTTGCTGTCAAGTCTCTCAAATGTTGTAAATGCCTCTTCAGTCTCTAAACATTATCATCACCTCGTCATCTTGACTGAGAATGTTTTTAATTTCTGCGCGGTCCCACTCCCAAAAGATATTAGTGAAAGTGCCAAAGGGTAGAGTTTTGTTTTTGTTTTTTTCCCTTCCGGCTTAACCCAGTTTATGAAAGACAAAGTACTTGTACAACTTCAGCTCCTTGAAGTGAAGCTTTCCGCCTTTTTGAATAATAACACTTTCACTGTTTTTTTTTTTTAATTGCCTGGATTGCTTTCTTTTTTTACTGCGTTTGCCACGCTGTTTCAGAGGTTGGCGGAAGTCATTTGGTGTTGCTCATGCGAAAAAGCCCACTCCGCTCCACTTATTTCTCAATTTTTGTGTCCTTTCTGCAGATGGTTAGTCACGCCATGACTCCCTTGGATTCCCGTGAAGAACCGTCCACTCAAAGGTGAAAGGATTTCAACCCGGTCACTAAATAAAACCCTCTTCTTGTCGCACAGTGTGGGAGAAAGTGCCGCAGCGGTGCCGGGGTGGCATTTCTGTAGGCTGATAACTATCGTGGAAGCGGTGGTGAGTGATCATCTTTCACTCTTTTCATTCTGGATGTGCGGAGCAAGCACTCTGAGCTTTGCTGTCAACAGGAACCAGCAGACAATTTCACTCGCATGAATATACGAACCTGACAGGTTCAAGTTATTTTTTTCCTCTCGAGACTCAAGACGCACACGGAGGAGGATTCTTCATGCCGTCGTTTGGATGACCTTTGTACCAGATTAACACCTCCCAACGGTTTACATTTTTATGAAGATTTTTGGCCGTCTGGAAGCAAGGGGGATCTGTTACGAAGTCTTCTGCTTTATGAGTGGTGGTCACCGGGCCGACGTGCTCCAGTGGCAGGCTGAGGCAGCATGGCCAAACCTCTGCTGAAGATCCAGCGTTATTTCCGCAGGAAACCGATCCGTTTCTTCACCCTCAGCTTGCTCTACCTGACAGCCGGAAGCCTCGTCTTCCTGCACGCCGGCATCGGCGGCGACAGCTGTTGCGGAAAGCGAGAGATGCGTATATACACCGTGGTGGCTTCTGAGATGGGCAGCCAGATCACGTCGTCAGATAGTGGAGGGCTGGGAATCATGAGAGTATTTAAGGAGACTCGCAGGCATGGACGAGGTTACGCCCCCATGTGGAAAAAAAAGGCAGGGCAGATAAAAGAAGGCAAAGCTGGAGACCGCACCAACAAGTGGAGCCCTGCGGCGAAAGCCCGCAACGCTAAAGAGACGGACGACGCAAGAGGTGGGTTGCACTCCAACAGATTGTAGTCACGTACATAAGCAGTGAAGTTTGCATATTTCACTCGCCGTGTATCCTGTCTTGCAGGCAAAATTAATGAACAGGAATCAAACTAATACCGCGCCTTTCCACAACAGAAGCCATAAATCACATTTTCTCACTTACAAGCCCACTTTGAAAAAGGAGAATCATCACCATGTGCTAATTAATCTGTGGAAATTCTTGTAATCAAGGAACTTATTGTAACCATTTCAATAATAATTCCATTTTGTGTTTGTGAAGTGCCTAATTACGTTTTCCAACAAATTATGAGATGATTCGGCATTTTTAATGTTCTTATACATTATACATACCCTGGCAGCGTTTTCAACCGCTGTATGTTAATGCAACATCGATCCAACGTAATCTCTGATTACAAACCACACAAAATGATAATGATTAAACATTTGTAGCCATGTTGTAAATCGGGCGAGCACCATGACGACGATTAAGATCTCATTTGCGAAAACCTCTTGAGAGTTCTGCTCCGCCGTGCTTCCTTCAGCTGTGCTGCGGCGCTGCTACTCAGACAGCTGAAGAATCACAACATCTAAATAACTTAATAGCAAGGTTCACGGCGTCTTCATAAACTTGGTGGCTGCAAATTTCCCTCACAACGGCGCTTCATAAAACTTGCTCTAAGAGGCTTATTTTAGGAGGCAAGTGTCTGTTCAGGCTCCATAACTGACATTTAACAACATCAATATCCCGGCAAAGCTTGTGAGTGTCGAATTTAACTTAACCGTTGGTTAATTTAGCTGATTGTAGTCATTCACTTTTGGCAATTTTAAATCTTTCTCCTCTTTTCTGTCCATCTCACTCATGTCTGCCGGGTCAAAATTAAACATTGTGTGCTGCAGCAGATTGAGTAAATATTTATTAATGGGCCCTTCGCAATGTAGCGCTTCCAGGCCTGCCGTCCATGCAGCTGGATACGTCAGTGCTTTCCAACCTTCACTTAACCATAGCACATATTTTTAATTTGAAATATCTTGCGGCACAACACCAATCAAAACTGTCATCCACGGGTTAATTGCACCGTCGTGCAGCTAATGGAAGAGCATTTCGCCATTTTGCCTGCCACTAGATGCTGCTGAAAAGGAAACATTAGGCGAAGAAATAAGAAATGTTCTGACCAATGAAGTAAATTTGGATATTTTCCTGATAATTACTCAATCATGTTTCACTGCACAGTGGGAGGAAATCATTGGAATAAATGGCATCGAAGATGGATGGATATTATTATTATTATTGTTATTATTATTACAAAAACTGCTGCATACGTACTTATATCATGTGGGATTAGAAAAATCGTCCTTTTTTATGGTCTTATTATCTTACATTTGGTCATAGGCATAACATTTTCCAATAACAATTAAAAAACAAAATGCACACGATTCCTCTCTGAAATGAAGTCATTTCAAAGCAGACTCAGCAGGATAACAAATTGGGCTAACCTGAGTGACAAGATGAACAATAAATACAATCTGACTTGATGTCCTTCTTTTTCCGTCTCCGCAAGTGTTCTAAGATTGCTGATGAGAGGTGTCCGAATTCTTAATGAAGCACCTCAGTTCCCTTCCATCACTGTTGCTAAAAGTGTGCAGACACACCAAAGCACTGCGGTGGCGCCATTAGCATTCAGCAACGCGACTAACCTCTCCAGCTGAAAGTCATTTTGTGTAGGACAATGAGAAAATGGCTGTATTTTGTATTGTATAATGTGCATGCTCGTTTTATCACTTCAAGTCACTCTGGACTCCCCTCAACTTCCACTGAGGGGGAGATAACACGTTCGCTTTGTGTATTTTTATTCATTCATTCATAGCATCTCTAAAATAGATATCAAAAAGCACGGATTGCCCCCGCGCGCGCCATTGTGGCGCGCGGCTTTCACGTTTGCCCCGATTAACAGCGCAGGCAGACGTTCCGTTATTATGATTGAATAACATGGCAGAATTCAAACAGACAAATGGTGGCAGTCTAAATGTGGCGGCTGTTTTGTTGAGGTGAGACGTGCGTGAGACCTTTGTGAGGCAGGGGAGGATCAGTCTGCTGGAGGACATAAAAATGTTATTCCACTACAAAAGCTTTGCTCATTTTAGTAAGCCGGCACTCAGACGATATATCATTATTTCATATGCCGGCAAGGAAGGAAGCTGTTTTTCTCCACAGGAAGGCCTTGGAAGCCAACATGTTTACTCTGTACACCGAAGCTCCAGGTTATCTGATTAAACCAAGGTCTTTTCGATCCGCCGCCCCCCCGTCCCCTTTTTCCCGCAAATTTCAAACCTCGTAGCACTGCAGCGGAACGTGTTGATAGAGTACTTAGCAGCTTGAATGCATTGGCATTGCTCTCGTCGTTTTACATCCAGGCCCTCTCATTACTCCGTAACCATCTTCAGAATCCTGTTATGGAGGAGTTAAGAGACTTTTAGCCTCCTCTCACTCTGACTGCACCCATTCTCACTGGCTCGGAATCTCATTTGGAGGGGAATATTACGGCTCAGGCTATCGCCGCAGCACACATGAACACGTTCGCACTGCACGGCGCAATCGCGCGGGATGTAGTGCGGAAACAGGAATCGGGTGACATGGTGAGAGGCGGAAGGGAAGGCTGAATAAAGCTGAATTACGGTGACATTCGAAGAGAGGAGCCGGTAGACTGGAGAAAAGGATGAACTGTAGGATGAGTTATAATATCAGCTTGCAGCCTGACGCAATTTGAGCAATTTGGTGAACAACAGTTTTCTCTATCCTATAATCTGCATTTGATGTATTGAATTTTTTTTCCCATCTGAACAGTAGTTACTAGGAAGATTATAGACCCTTGGCACCGCATGCGGCTTAAATAAGAAGCTTAAAACCACAACAATTAAACTAATGCGGGGACCAAGACAATGCTGAGCCATTTAGCTATTAGCGGCGGCTTAGAGGGGTAATGGCACAGCACAGATGGCAAAAGGATTGGTTGCTGAAGGTTCAGCCCAGCTCTGCCGGTCTGGTAGTTGAAGAAGAAGCCACAAGTTCAATGAAGCTCCAGCCCCCATCCTGCCACACACACACACCTTCCAAAAAAGGCAGAGAGGGGCCACTACACTTGCTGGCCACTAGAAGGGGGTGTGTGTCTTTATAAATAAATAAAGATCCTGCCCCAGTTTGAACTCCTCACTTAATACATGAATGTGAAGTGAGACAAAAGGGTCTGTTTTGCAGAGCTGGAATTCATTCTTATGGCAGGGATACAACGCACAATGTATATACTGTTTGCATTCATTGAACCTGTCTGTCTTACAGCACATTTAGCTCACTGATTTAACCTCCTGTCTTTTTTCTTTTTTTTTTTTTCCACAGCAAAGTATATTGGCTGCTACGTTGATTCAACACAAAAGAGGGCCTTAAAAGGAGTCTCGTTTTTTGATTACAAAAAAATGACTGTATTCCGTTGCCAGGACAACTGCGCCGAAAGGTATGAAAATCCCCCTTAAAAAAGAAAAAAAAAAAAAAACACTCATCCAAGTACTCCTTGTCAGGCCAAGATATGAATTCAAATGGATTGTCCAGATGAGCTGATGTAAATTCAGAGAGGCTGATTAAAAGTCTCTCCCTCATTAGAGGTGCTGGATATATGCTTGTAAACACCACCCACTGAAAAACATGCCCACGTGTCTGAGGACACTACTGTACTTCTGAGCAGCTTCCGCCTCCTTTACTGTGCTGTGTAGCAAGTCATCATATCATAAAAAAACATTACTTGCATTCTAATGAGCTTCAGAGTTTTATTATTAGCCAAGTTGAACACTGCGGATTATTATTAACGAGCTTACTTTATGCACTGTAGAGTCATGATGCCTCTCAGATTAGAGTCGTGCATTTCTCCAGCAGGAAAAGGCCGTGCAGCGGTACCGAATGAAAAGGGCCCGTGAGTGAGCGTATATATCGTTAAGCACCTGCTTTCAAACCTTCACTCTCGTACTTGTGTTTGTGTGCCTGGTGGCGGAAAGTCTTTTTGTTTATGAGAGGCCTGAGAGCCAGTGTGCACAATGCTCGGTGAAGAAATGTTTTTTCTGACTTTTGCTGTCGATGGAATTGACTAGCCGGGCCTGAACCTCACCCTCCATCACCTTTGTGATAATTTAGTCGGCCGACTGTGGGCTAGAACTGAACACATCTCTCTGAACTGGGAAAATACCTGCAGCCAGGTTTCGCGGGAGAGTAAAGACCATTAAATGTTGCCCTGTTGGCCCTATTTTATTAGTATTTTTTTTTATATATAGCACTTGTGTCACTCTCTACAGTCAAGTCGAGAATTCACCTCCATTCAGGAGTCTATGCTACATTTGGCTTTGACAATCTGCATAAACGTCCACTATTAGAAGAGCTGTGCCTTTTCCTTCCAGTCATTCCAATCAGTTTAATCAGTGCTCATTGTTTCCCTTTGAGCTCTGCTCTCTCTCCTCTCTTTCTCCGCTCACTTCCTGTCTTCTTTTCTCCTCCGCCGTCTTTCTCTCGCCTCTCTTCCTCCCCGAGGAATAGCGGGGACGGCTCTATCGAATGCACTGAATTACACCCATCACTGATTCGCCGAGTGCAGAATAGGTGCAGCGAGCCGCTCGTTTTCAGATGCTTTTCTCCTCACGCTGGCTTTCTGCAGCCGGCCGGCCCACCTGCTATTTCTAGAGCGCGGTTTTAATAAAAGAAGACAAACAAATGAGAAGCGGCGGCATATAATGGCGTACAGAGGTTCGGGTTTGATTGGCAGGGCTGGAGGGTGTGGGGCTATCCTGTGTGAAGGGTTTCTAATTGCATCCGAAAGGCCTCTTGGGAGTCAAGTCAACAGAGGGAAGGGCCACAGGAGCAAAGCCTTTTAAAGAGTACCGCAATCATTTATAATTGGCCGTGGCTCCAAACCTCTTAGCATGTATAACGGCGTTCATCTTCAGTCGGCAAAAGAGAGCGAGAGCGAGAGAGAGAAAAGAGAGAGAGAAAGAGAGAGATGTTCCAAAATAAAGTCTGGACGTGTTCTTATGTGTACTTCAACACCCTCTGTGGATGATCATTTATTTGCTTTTATTGACTACAGTTGCTCTCAATATGAGTCGACATTAACCAGGGAAGGATTAAGGCGTAATGAATGCTCAGGTCATTAACGCTCGCCTCTTCGACTTTACTAATGACGGTAAATCGTTCTTCCTTCTCTGCGCGCAGGGGTTACATGTTCGCAGGTTTGGAGTTTGGAGCAGAGTGCTACTGCGGTCACAAGATTCAGACGGCCAACGCTTCGGAGAGCGAATGCAACATGGAGTGCAAAGGCGAAAAGAGCAACATGTGCGGAGGAGCCAACCGGCTATCCATCTACAGGCTGGAGCTGAGCCAGGACTCGGCACGGCGCCGTGAGAAAATCCCCTTCATTGCAGCCACGTGCGGCTCTATATACTCGCGGGGCTCTCCACTATCAAGGGAGAAATGGCATTTTGGAGATGCGAACGATTATCTTAACTGCTTTCTTCATTATTACCTATCGCACTATGCATCTGTCTCGCCTCCTCTACCCGAGCAACAGAGGGAACCAATAAAAATCTCTCCCTAAGAAATCAGATCCACGTTCATTTCAACAGTTTTACCCGGCCGAGGATGAGCTAACAATAACTCGCCGTGACCGCAGAGATGTAATGTGGCTCCTGAAATGTAACACAATGGCCCGTTTTAAGGGGAAATATTTGTTTTAGTGGATGTTAATGCCACATTTGGGAGCCGGCTGCCCTGTCGTGTTTACTTCTTCCCTGGGAGAGATGTGCAACCTGCCTCCCCCAGCATGCCGTGGTCTGCATCCTAAACACTCGCCGCCTGCTGTTTTACAACCGAGGTGATGGCAGTAAAGGCTGATTATCGGAAATAGGGATGGAACCTTGTTTCTTTTTTCAGAGTGTGGGCTGTGTGTGGAGAAGTTGCTTTGTTGGAGATTCCTTCAAATTCCAGCGGCAGGAAGCGCTTCATGCAGTTGAATGGAATATTAGAAGAGCAAATGTAACACACTGTGGGGTCGCATCTTGCTGCAAAGACATTTCAAACACCTCAACCGTGATTATTGCAAGCATCCTTTCGCATATAAAGCTCTTTGTTTATTATTTTCGTTTCTGCTTTTCCCGTTGCTTAGTCAGCGCGACACGTCGTCACCTCCGACCCTTCTCCGTCATGTGAGCCACAGTGAAAAAAAAAAAACAAAAATCAAGAGGAAATAATATTGTTGCGCTAGCTGCTTGACAAAGCCATTAAACAAACAGGATTTTTTTTTTTATTCTCACAGTGAAATTTGATAAATTGAACATAGAGCATACCGCATCATTTGACTTCTTTCATTTTGTTTTCGAGGCAGCGCGGTAGAAGGCGTCCTCATCCATGAACAGTATTTGCATTATTGGTCTATTATTCATCCCCGAAGATTGTGTTTGTGTGACATTTTTTTGCATGGCGCACGTATGCTCAAGGCAACAGTGCACGAAAAATCCATTTCAATAGGATTTAAAATGTATATAAGGACAAAGATGGGTGACAGAGAGAAATATACTATAGGGGGGGAAAAGCAGAAACATGGCCATGACATTAAAAATGTAGCTTCGGCGAGATAAAAAGGTTAAAGATTAATAAAACATTAAATTCAGTCACATGACCAGAGCTAAAAAAATACTATTTTCAAACCTTATAGGAGACAATATAGTTTATGCTGTAATCGTGTCTGCATAGCAGTGTTCAAAAAAATACTATCAACGCTTCTTACTTGAATATTATTGTTGAAAAATCTGTTTAGGCAGTATGTGAACAGACTGCATGTCAGCAAAACATTTTCATTTTCGCCCTTCGGGTTTTTTCACTGTTAAGAGGTACTACCGGACAATTTTTCAGTTGTTGAAAGTGAGTGAAAGAACAAATGTGATTACATTTAGAGAGAAAAGAGAAGCTGCTCTGCTCTGCTCTGCTGTTGTTCGTTCCAACCATTAGATCAGAATGAGGTTGTGAGGTTAAAGGGCATCAACACACTGCGAAAATGGAAGCAGTAATGGAGAGAAGCAGGGCAGGGCCTCGATAGAATGGAGGCGAGATCCCAGTGGGTGCTCTTCATCGGGGGTCAGTGAATGGAGGTCGCGAGTGGAGGCTGCGCTCGGGAATCGTAAAACTGAAGGAAATATTGTTTTTTTTTTCCCCTGTCGGTAAGCTGCTCTTTTTGACTTTTCAGACGGCAGCGCCATTTTCAAGGGGTGTTTCCACAGACCAGACAATGTCACCTTAGCTCTCCCTTTCAGAGTCTCCATCCAAAACATGTCTGTCGACAAATGTGTCGACACGTGCACGGAGAAGGTGAGGCGGTTCCCGTCGTGCATGACAGCCTGCCCGCCGTCTTTAACGGCCGCTGTATTTCAGGAGAAATCGCTTGCCGTCCTGGCCGGGGATCGATGCCACTGCGGCTTCCCGACCTCCCTCTTCTCCCTTCATGAGCCCGAGGACGAGAGCATGTGTCTCCACCGCTGCCCCGGCGAGGAGTTTGAGAGCTGCGGGAATGACGAGTACTTTGTGGTGTACCAGACGCAGGTTCAAGGTAAAGTATCTTGTCAAGTTGCCTTGATTTGCCAAAGCGTGAAGCGCGCCGGTACATGCGGAAAGTGCGACAGTCGCTTGCTGTGTTTTCACTAAATAACAGACAAGCAAGGGCGCAGTGGTGCATTAAGGGGGAACAAGTCAAACTGCTGAGTGCACCACTCTGTTTAATGCATGCACCTTCACGTTCCAGAAACGGGCTGGCGGATATTAAAAAAAGAAATTCCGTTGGTACGTTACGTAAAAACTACATAATATATTTCTCAAAACTTTGCAAAGCAGTACATTGGCTGAGGAAGTGCACATTTTTTTGGATGGAGGTAGGATACTTCATTTTTCACAGAATAACGCATGAATGCTAACGAGAAACATAGGCGGTGGGTGTACAAATTGGCGTTGGTCCTAATTAGGATTGTTCTGCCTTGGTGGAGGTCTGTGCTCTTCTGAGTGTCTAGTTTGTTATGTTTTCATATCTAAATGTGCAGGAGATTCATTTCGTGTTATTCCAACATCGCAGTTGGCCTCAAGTGTCAGCCCGTATGCGCCTTTGTGGGCGATGTTTCCTCAGGGCAAAAGACAGCAGTGGCTTGGCTCAGGAAAAATAAGCAGCCTGGAAGGAAAAAAAAAAAAGAAAGAAAGAAAAAGAAAAACCACGCACACGCCTTGCAATCAAGCAGCAGTGTGAGAAGAACTTGAAGAGAATGCTTTGTGAACTCGAGACTCGATCTTGTCTTTGAATTTGGGAATTTTCCACAGACTTTAATGAAAGAAGAAGCTCTCAAGTCGCCCACCATAACAACACAAAACATTTGTGCGTTGACCTTTTCTCTGGAGGACTTCACTTCCTCTTTCGCTAATCACTTGAAAAGTCTCTCACACCATTCCAACATTGTGTCATTTCCAAAAATATTTCTTCAGCCGATGAGCAAGATGGAAAATAACCATTTATCCATCAGTCAATTTTCTACTCCGCTTCTCAAATCAGGTCGGGGCTGTGACGTAACCCATCTCAGCTGATTTAGGTTGCTGTACTGTACAGTCATTAACAACCATTCCCACCTATGGGCAATTTAAAGGCTTCAATTAAGCAAACATGCATTTTTTTTGGAATGT
The DNA here is from genome assembly GCF_001891065.2 of Hippocampus comes. Lineage (NCBI taxonomy): Eukaryota > Metazoa > Chordata > Actinopteri > Syngnathiformes > Syngnathidae > Hippocampus > Hippocampus comes. The sequence continues at coordinate 3,534,308 of NW_017805009.1, forward strand.
GGGAGGTTGTCTGCATAAAACATGCAAACTCCATACAGGGTGGCCTGAGCAGAGATTGTGGCCCCTGCTGTGCTATATCTACCGGAGGCTTTATTGTGTGCTTGTTAAATATCTCTGGTGTCGAGCCAAAACCTCCTATGTCACAATTTGTTACATTTCATAATTTTTCCTCAAATCTATACTATTGGTCAGTCTAGGTGGGGGTGTTGGTTTTGCAAAGAAGTGACCAATCTAAAGTGTTGAAAATATTTTGCTCTCTTTGATGATGCACCATTAATGCCATTTTGGGCGTTTCGTGCACAGTGATGATTTTGGAGTTATGAGGATTACACCCGCCGCCAGTGAATGTCACTTGTGCATTGCCTTCCAAAGATACAAATACTCCCTTTTGATTTTGAAAGGTGTTTATTTAACGAGGGCGGCCCGGTGGATGATTGGTTAGCACGTTGGCCTCACAGTGCAGTGATGCAGGGTTCGATTCCGGCTCTGGCCTTCCTGTGTGGAATTTGCTTGTTCTCTCTGTGCCTGCGTGGGTTTTCTCCGGGTACTCCGGTTTCCTCTCACATTCCAAAAACATGCATGGCAAGGTGAATGGAACACTCTAAATTGTCCCTAGGTGTGAGTGTGAGCGCGGATGTTTGTTCGTCTCTGTGTGCCCTGCGATTGGCTGGCAACCGGTTCAGGGTGTACCCCCGCCTACGACCCCAAGATAGCTGGGATAGATTCCGGCACGCCCCACGACCCTTGTGAGGATAAGCGGCTCAGAAAAAGGATGGATGGTTGGATTTATTTAACAATACAGTTCACAGCTGCTATTTGCGGCGGAAAGGGACGGGGCTGACTGAACAGGGAAAATCCATGTATTGTTGACGGACATTATAAATGCAATGAAAACAACCCCAAACATTTTGGGGGAAAAAATGGAGATAAACCTTGAGTGGGCTCCTGGAAAAGAAACAATTTAAAAAATATTGGAAAAGATTGCTAAATAGCTGAATCCATGGGTGCCGAACTACAAGTATGCAGGGGTCTACTGTCTATTTATTATTGTGGCTGTAGTTGGCAGTGGTATAGTGCACTGCAACATGCTGGGAGGTATTTTTATTTTAAACTAGGAAAGACCACATTGGCTAAAATATGGCAACCAGATGATTATGATTAACATTCTTATCTTTGGAAAGACAGATGTTTTCATAAAACTCTTGTCAGAGATATCAGAGTTTTTTGGGGTGTACTTAACATTGTGGCACAGTGACATACTATATGAGTCTGTCATCATGTCATCTGTCACAAGAAAATATTTCTAACATGGCTTGTCTTATCTTGCATCCAGACAACCGTTGCATGGACAGACACTTCCTTCCTACTCGTGTCAATCAGCTGGTCGCCCTAGCCAGTTTCCCCGGATCTGGCAACACCTGGTGTCGCCACCTCATCGAGCTGGCCACCGGTTTCTATAGCGGCAGCTATTATTTTGATGCTTCACTCTACAATAAAGGTCTGAGAGGACTTGCTTTTATCGGTCAATATACACCACGTTTTCACTCGTCTCGGTGCCTTTAAGTAAGCAATCCATTTGTTATGTGCTCTCATCTTTTCACAGGTTTTAAAGGTGAGCGAGACCACTGGCGGAGCGGAAGGACCATCTGCATAAAGACGCATGAGAGTGGTAAAAAGGACATTGAAGCCTTTGACGCCAGTATCCTCATAATCCGGAACCCGTATAAGGCTCTCATGGCGGAATTTAACCGCTTATATGGCGGGCACATTGGTTTCGCCTCCCAAGCCAACTGGAAAGGGAAAGGTGAGTCTCAGAAGATGGAGCTAATGTATTTCACATGTTATGAGCTGCCATGTTGTTGAAATATTCAAGAAAGTAGGAATACTTTGAGGTGGACGGGCACGAAGTAAAGTGGGTTGGGACAGGCAAATGACAACCCCAAATAGAACAACGTACAATTGCATGAAAGAAAGACCCAAAGAAAATTCCCCAACTGATGAATTGGAATCCTCAGTTCCTAAAGGATTGTGGGTAGTATCCTGACGCAAAGGGGGTTTATAGGTTGCATTCAGGCACCTTTTCTAAACATTTGTAGGATTCCAATGACTCTGTCCTCTACTCACTTCCAGTTAATCTCGCTTGGATAGAATAGGAAATTTCCGAGTTAATTAATAGGTTACGATTAATCACATAAAGCATCAGTCACATAAAGCTTCAAAAATGTAAAAAGCACATTCACACACACACACACACAAACAAATTGAGACAAGCGGCACAGAAACAATGCTTCCAATGCGTTTTACCGGTCTTCACTGTCAGATATTTGAGATTCCTCGATGCTTTTTTTTTCCTGTCATTCGTCCTTCACATATGAGCTCAAGTGAAGCAACTCTCACCACGCTTAACAGACTTGACAAAGACTGCCTCTTCCCGTTCTGCTTGTTTGCCGCGCACCAGGGTTCACGTGATAGCATTCGCACATGACCGAACGAACCACATATCAGCTAAGCCACCACCGTTACATTTGAATGAAACGTGACAAATGTCAACCTCACTAAGGAAGACGAAGCATTCCATTTCTCTCAACTATTCAGCTCATCATGATCAACCGTGCCGTTTGCATTGTACTTATTCCGGGTCACAGAAAGATGGAGCCAATCCTGACTTCGGATGAAAGCACCTGGTCACCAGTCGATCAAGAGGGCACACACCGTAGAGCACAGGTCTCAAACTCAAGGCCCGGGGGCCAGATACGGCCCGCCGCGTCATGTTATGTGGCCCGCGAAAGAAAATCATGTATGTCAACTTGCATGAGCCTCACGAAAATCTGTACCGAAATGTCAAATTGTCACGTGTCTTAAATAATATTTATGATGAAATCACTGATATTAGATTTTTATTTTAACTCTGCTCATGCAGGGGAGGGGAAACGGAAGCTCTGCCTCTCTTGCTTGCTCTGAGCACATCCCTGCCTCATCCACACATGTCCTCGGGGATCAGAATATGTCTGCCTTACCTTGATCAAATCTACCTGCGCCACAACTTAGACCCGCTTGCGGGATTGGCTTAAGTTTAGTCTCCATTTAGCCACCAAATTGTCAGGTGCACTCGGGGAGTGGGAAAACAAAATGCCCTCGGTCCAGCAGGCCACCAAGCATGGCGCTGCGTGGTCTGCCAAATTCTCCAAAACACTAAAGGGGCTGGTACCTGCAATAAAATCTAAATGTGCCAGTTTTGCACGATGTGACATCATAAGGTGATTCCTTGCTACATTTTGGGGGAAAAAATGCAAATGGAAAATGTATGTAAATTGGAACCAGGAAATTGAATGCGCGCAAAAAGAAGGAAGAAAACATTTTCTTACATCTTCCTGCCTTCAGCAAGACACACTGGCTTCTTGTCGAGCGAGCACTGTTTGGTTGATGGCCAAATGGCTTGTATTTACCAGAATGGGAGTGACAAAATTGTACTCAGACTTCATATCATGTTCTATCACATCTGATTAGAAGCTATGATTTCCATCATATCTCTAAAAATGAAATAATTAAGAATATAGTCCTTTAAGTGAAGCCTTTAGGAAACTTGGCTCGATTTTTAAGGGACGGATATTTGCTCGATCCAGTAAGCAGCAATAGCAAACCGCGTTTCCCTGAGAATTATATTCACTGGCTTGAGGTCACTGTACTTTATGGGCTATGGGCGTTCTGTCCGTTTTTTATTGGCTTTTATGATTTGCCATTGTGTTGTGCACTTGCCAGCCACCGTGCACATACATTTACTTGCTGCTGGCAAGAAGAGCAGAGTAAGGAGGAATTAACGAGTGGGAGCATTTAGCGAGAGAGAAACTGAATTCTCGGGTTTCCTGTGTATGCCGGTGCGTGTGTGTGTGTGTGTGTGTGTGTGTCCGTCCGTCGCAGTGGACTGAGATTAAGATGAGGCAAAACATGTTGCGCAATGCCACCACGAAGACAAAAAGAACATCCTCTTGCTTTTGAATATTTCTTGAGTTACTTTGATTGCATTGCACAGTTGCACTTGTTTGAATAAATATTCAATGATGTGGAACAATCAGGAAGGAGAGGAAATGACCACCGATCTGAGGGTTGATGCGGTTGTGACCTTTCTTAACCCGATGTGGCAATGTTTTTAAATATCAAGGGAAATTATCAGGCTGCGGTGACGGCGTCTGTTTTCGGAAACGAGAAATGAAACAAGGCCTTAGTCACGCTGCTTGATGGCATGATGAGTCATGTCAACCGTGTACAACCAGCTCGTTCCTCGGGCGCCCGTGCCAAACTTAATTAGAGAGTACGCGTGCATCCGTTTATACTTGGGCACACATTCATGATAATTAGATGTGTTTGTAAGCTGCTGGGAGGTGTTATGTTGTTGTTTTGCTTGATGCAAAGGGCATTCATGTCAAAGTGCACTGCCAGACTAGGAATTGCCATTTTCTTCGAAATAGCATTTGAAAAGACGCTGCGGCGCAAATGTCAATTTCAAGTAATGTAAAGGACTCCACACATTGGTTGTCACTTGTTACGTCACGGCGTAGTTGATCAATGCCACAGATATACATGCAACTTTGCCTCCAATGGATGATGAGCAGCAGCTGTTTAGCAAATGTACAGTATATATTATTTACTATTCATCACTAGATCGCAGACTGCCCCATATGATAACATGAGTCGGCCTCATAATTTTGGGCAGGTTTGGAATCATATGAAGAACAAACATAGGACCTCAATAATATTAAAAATTTGAGTGAGTTAATCTGTTTTGGAAAAAAAAAAAAGTTCTTGCACTTAATATTGGTTCGCTGCTCAGCAGTTTTGTGGCGTCTTTGAATGGTCATTTTTATCCAAGACACCCCCTTGTGCTGGGGGAGAAAAAAATTACAATAAGTGATGAGTTTGATGGGGGTTTTTTCAGACCCTTTGTTTGTGGGTTAGAATCGTGGATATTATGTACATGCATTGAAAAATGTATCATGAAAAATGAAATCTATTAAGGGAACATATTTTGCATGTATTTTGTCTATATTGAAAGTGGCATCCATCTGGTTCAGAACGGATCATTCATTCATTCATCCACTGGCATGGAGCACCCACCCCCAGCTATGTAGTTTTTTTTGGTTTTTTTTTGTCATATTGTTTACTTTCATATTGGAGTGGTCTCGCCAAAACCATAAATTACTGTTGGGTGTAATTAACTGATTACATGTTAAAGTGCAATTACAGACTGCTCACAGCTCTCCAGTTCTAGCTTACTTTGTGTCATAAAATAATTACTAAATGTCTTGTCTTCATTCTGTTATTGGCCTAATTGAGTGGAAATTGGAATATCTTTCTCCGTGTAAACGTAATGAGTATTTTCCTTTGCATTAATGAGTTAGCGGTGGAACTTTTTTAATTGAATCAAGTCTCTTTTCAGTTTTGCGAAGACTAAATGGGCTTCGGTAAGAACTGTCTTTTTCTTCGTATAATCCAAGCGAAGACGTTTAAGTGCTGGGTAATGCCATGAGGGCAGATTATGTGGCCCTTGCTGGCCTTTATACATTTCATACATATTCCCCTTCCCCCCAGTATATCCATTGAGGTATGTCTTTGTAACTATGGCAACTGGTTTTGTCTGGTCCACGTATCTTCTCTGTGGAGAAATCGATTTTCCAGAGGCTGGTGAGTTGCCGACCCGGCAGTTATATCTCTTTGTGAAAACATCAGCACATTCGGTCTGCCATTTCCAATGAACGCTCCCCTCTTTGTGTTGGTGGGGGAAATGATGTGATGACATCAGTAAGCGAAAGACCTTTTGACAGCTGCCACTTCGCATACGGGGGGTAAGCTGCGAGCTTGAGAGTTAGCCTGACAGCGCGTTCGGGGAGCCGCATCGACTGTATCATTTGACGCACTCACCTCTGCATATGATGCTTCTGACACGGATGCCTTCCATTGGGATCCTTCAAATCCACTTGGGGTAAAGTGGAATTAATTTTAAAGAACTGTCACTGCCCTCTGCTTTTTTTCTGCTTTTATGCTTTTACACATTCATATGGCATCTGCGGTCAAATGGCAGCTAGTACAGTGGTACCTCTGTTTACGAAATTAATTGGTTCTGGTAGAGACGCGTTTTCCATGTAAATGCCCTAATCCGTTCCAAGCCCCCCCAAAATTCAGACATAAATGTTTTCTAAAGCATTAAAAATGCATCAAAATATGTGCCAAATACATGTTACAATTAGATTATTGCACAATGTAAAAAACAAAAAAATAGTAAAGAATAAAAATGATGGCCATTTAACATTTAACTGCGTTCTCATCTTTTTTTTTTTTTTGCCCTCTTTACTTTATGTTCTCTATAATAGCCAATGGCAGAGCAGCTATAAGAATGTTGCGTTCAGGAAACTCGGAGCTGCGAGCAGCAGCCCACACTGCATTTTTACCTTACGTATCTTGAAATTTCTTTCGTAACAAGAGGCAATATTGTTACTGTTGAGGCGTTTCGTAACTTGAAAATTTCATCTGAAGAGACGTTCCAAAGTCGAGGTACCACTGTAATACAAGCAATTCACAACTGAGCAAAACAAGATGTGGCCCGCAGCCACATACCACACCACAAAGACCGTCTTAACAAGGATTTGTCAGTGCCATTAACAGAACAACCTTGTCTGAAGTTACTAGACTTGGCTGTTTCTTAACCTCACGCATCAGTGTCTAGCCATCATGAGTGTCGAGCATGACTTCTCATCCGTGTTGATTGCTCCTTGGTTTAATTTGGTTGTGCAATATATTTTTACAGGTCGGGTTTTTGGGGGTTTATTGGCTTGATGTACTTTTTATAAATCCGTCACCAAAGTCATAAAGAAAACGTGATTGGATTTAGTCTGGACGTTGACTTTAAGAGATCACACAAGAGTCTTAAAATTGGTCCGGTGCAATTTTTGCTGGAGATGAGATTTTCCATCCCTTAATGAGAGAACTAAATAAGAATGCAGCATTTTGTTTGCATTCAATTTTCATCCATAATTTTAGTCTGAGTTGTGATTTCCCTAATGCACCTCAAGTGCGCTGCTTTCCTGCTTCAGTGTAATTATTTTCCCACCTCAAAACAATGAATAACACACAGTGAAAGTATTTGGAGAGCACTTTATTGGCTCTTCATTCTTGTGGGTAGCCTCGGCTTTTCACGTCTCAAACTCCTCTGTATGCTTGCTTTTCTTGCAGAGTGGCCCGAGTTTGTGAAGAGCCATGCCCCTTGGTGGGGGTCCCACATCATGGACTGGCTCCATTACGGGAAGAACGTCCATGTGGTCCACTACGAGGCCCTGAAGAGAGACTTGTTCTCGCACCTCAAGGGAATGGTTGAGTTTTTGGGCCTGAAGGTTTCCGAGGAGCGTCTGCTCTGCATGGAAGGCCAGAAGGATGGCAACTTCAAGAGATCGGGCCTTCGCAAACTCAAATATGACCCCTACACTCCCGAAATGCGAGCCAACATCAGTGAACTGATCAGAAAAGTCGACACTGCCTTAAAGAAAAAGAACATGTCTGGTGTTCCAGATGAATACATGCCAAGATAATACACGTGATCCTCTCTTCTTCTTTTTTTTCGTTTGAACGAGAAGTCTTTTTTTTTTTTCTCCAAAAAACAGACATGTTTCCCCATCTGATCCTGTGTGTAACCAGACAATAACAACGGAAGGAATTTACTTTTAAAGAGCACTTGTTGTCCTCTTCCGTGCACATGCTCTGTCGGCATGTGCACACGCCTTAACACAAAGAGGCGACGCGAGAGAGCTGTGAGCGCACATGGCGTGTTTCATCCAAAACGATTTAATTCTCTTTGGTTTGTTGATCTTATTTTGTGAAAACAAGGTGAAAGATTTCCTGCTGCTCCTTTAGTTAGGAAACATTTTAGATGAAGTTGTGATGAAAAAAAAAAAAGCTCCTTTTCTGAGGGATAAATGCAATATGCAGGCTCTACCTACCTGACAATGATACTGTGTGATTCAAAATTTATTATTATATTTTTTTTTGTAAGCTAGTGAACTTACTATTTGCAAGAAGAATTCTGTTGTTGATGATAAAGTTCTCAGTTCCTTGCTTTGAAGAAGGCACTGTGCTAAAAGAGTGATGAGGATGCATCCTGACAGCATTTATTTATCTCTGGTGTGCAGGGCGCACGTGTCTGCTTGTGAATATGTTCTCTTGACACTGGATTCAATGCCGAAACCCAAAAAGCAAAAAGCACTTGACAGTGCCACACTCGCCCCAAAGATATCGGACAATACACACACACTGTATGCTTTAGGTCAGATTAGTTCAGTTCTTTTGGGCTCCTTTTAGGACAGATAATGGCACGAGAGGAAACCTTTTTGTAATTGCCTTTTTGTGATAAGGGCAATGAAATAGATGAACTCAAGGATGAAAAAAAATAAAATAAATAAAAACCCTCCACAGACTGCAAAAATTCCGCTCTTGACATTGGTATGTTTCATAAGTGCTATGCCTCGTGCTTTGAACAAAACAAGCATGTACATTATATGAGTATAAAGCGAAAAAAAAAATGCGAAGAGGCAGAATACAATAACTGACTTCCATTTTCAGGATGCTACTGTATATCTCTATTTTTGTAATGTGTGCTGACACATCCAAATATTTGTACTACAGCAAACAAATTATAGAAATGGTTTCTATTTTTAACATGCTTTCAACTTGATTGGCTCTTGCTGTCATTGACGAGCAGGCACTTGAACAAAGATGGTTTGAATGTATCGCTAATGGAACGAATGTACTGTGATGAAGCCCAATAAATAAGTCAACTGGATAATCCATTCGTGTTCTCCGATTTGTCAAACAGCACCGATAGGATGAGCTCATTGTCTTGTTTTTCTTTTACTTTCACGTCACCACACATCGAGTTGAAAAACAAGCCGCGTCGTTTCTGATTTCCGACGCCGTGTTTAACACAACATGCGATTAAAAGAAGAGTTCGCGCCGTTTCTTTGCTTGTCTCGTCTTGATTATCGGCACGTGACGTACCCGTTGGATATTTCAGTTCGTTTTATTCATACGTGGAACGGACTTTGTGTTTTTATCTGCAGTCAACAATAACGATCCAGAGTTTTCAAGTTCTAATAGATGGTGTAAATCAGGCAGCGATTAGATAGAGGACTTCTGGCAAGATGCGTCAGTTTTAAGGAAAATAGAGGAGACAAAAACAAATGCACCTTTTGGACTGTTTTTAAAACAAAGCTCATTTCAGCTGTGTGAAAGACAAAAGATTAAGATAGATATTTTTTGTTCCAGGCAAAAACACCTCCACAAAATAGGCCGCAGAAAATTAATCTGCAATGCTCAAAAGGGACGGCGCATTGAAACGCGGTTAGCGCAGACTGTCTCCCGGTCAAAAGTGGAGCGTGAATTGTTGTCTGTGTGCATGTGCCCCGCATGTGGTTGTAAATGAAAGTAGTCCACTGTGTACCTGCCTCTCCCCCGCAAGGTCGTGCGGGATAGACAGATAGCTCACCCGTAGGAGGCAAAGACAAATGCACCTTTTGGACTGTTTTTAAACCAAAGCTCATTTCAGCTGTGTGAAAGACAAAAGATTAAGATAGATATTTTTTGTTCCAGGCAAAAACACCTCCACAAAATAGGCCGCAGAAAATTAATCTGCAATGCTCAAAAGGGACGGCGCATTGAAACGCGGTTAGCGCAGACTGTCTCCCAGTCAAAAGTGGAGAGTGAATTGTTGTCTGTGTGCATGTGCCCCGCATGTGGTTGTAAATGAAAGTAGTCCACTGTGTACCTGCCTCTCCCCCGCAAGGTCGTGCGGGATAGACAGATAGCTCACCCGTAACCTTGAACAGGCTAAGCGATAGAAAATGAGTAGATGTCAGAGGCGTAATGATGAATCACTATTTTGGTGTCAAAGTCAGACGCATCGTTACAGGTTCCAAATTCTTTGACTTGAATGTATTCATTTTTGTTCAAGTGACATGAGGCCATTTTTTTAAGCCCACAATTTAAACATATGTGCGTTTGGTCGAGAGTAAGAGTAATATTACTCAGGTTTTTCCCCCCTTAATTTAAATACGTTTCGCCTTCTTGTGAACAAAAGTATTGAGCCACATTTTCATCCGCCAGTGTTTATTAACAACCCTCTCAGCTTGTCAAAGCAACATTTTCTCTCACCCTCTTGTCTGTTCACTGCAGAGGGCATGTTTGAGTTCTAGGTAATTCAAATGTGAGTCATTTGCATTTAAATGAGACTCACTCGGCTTTAGATGTCATGGACAGAAAAGGTCTACAGTACGTGGACAAATGGGTCAAGTAAGAACTGGATTGTGTTCACTTCTTGTTTGCATCAACAAGGAAACAAGGAGCAACTGCAATCGAAAGAGTAGACAGCTTTTTCCAAGCCACTCAACTTGGTTATACAGTAAATGTATTGAGATTGATTAACTGCGATGAAAACATACACAATAGCAATCGTACCGGTTTAAGATCCGCTATGGGAATCTAAAAAGCCCATCATACTACTGTTCCATCACACCCATTTCCCACTATTGATATGAATAGTTTTATTTTTGGAGTTGACATGTTCTGCTGCTGCATACATATGGATGCCCCGTGGGTCGTTATCAGATGTCAGCGCCATAAAGCATGACCTACCAAACTGTAATGTCAGCACTTATCCGCAAATGTTCACAGCTGACTTTGGAAACTGTGACATTCACCAGCTGCTCACATCCGAACGCTGGGCCTGAAGCAGCAAGGTTAAAATGATAGCGATAGGTGAGAGGGATGTGGAGGAGGGAGTAGAAGGGGCGGGGGGGGGGGGTTCAGATGACCTTCGCCCAGGAAGTCAAACCAAGGAATAGAAAGTGGGGAAGAAATAAAAATGGACATATGGTTGAGGTGGGAAGGGAGTGTGAGCACAAGGCCACATGGTCTGCTGTAGGATGATGGCTGATGTGTGGAGCAGCTATAAGGATGTTGCGTTAAGGAAAACACGGTTACTTTGGAACTAATTGGACATTGTTGCTTACACAAATAAACATCTCTCCTGGCTTCCAAATACCGTCTTTGGAAATACAATCACTGCTCGGCGGCCATTTTACCCTCATCTTTGATCCAACAAATGAACAATTAAACAGGCTAAAGTTTTTTACTGGACCAATTGGACATTATTCATCGTGTGGTGTTGACCACACTAAGCGAGACCAACACATCAAGACGAGTGAGTATCGAGACTGAGACAAGACCAATACATTTGGAAGTCGAGACCGAGATTAGACCAAGACTGTCTATGCCCCCCCCAAAAAAAAATAATAATTACAATTAAAAAGAATAAATGGCCCGTATATTTTTTTCGTTATGTCGGCAAAGAAAAACAAACCAACACAACAACAAACGTGCATGTAACTTTGTGCAAACAAGCATCAAATTACTGAAGCCAGAAGAACCCATCATGCATCACTACATAGTTCATATTATACAAATTTTACCACACACACACACACACACACACACACACGCACACACACACACACACACACACACACACACACACACACACACACACACACACACACCACTGATTACAACAGTACTGGCTTGTTTTGGACCAGTCTTAATCATCCAAAAACCCAAGTCCAATCTGTCCAAGAGCGAGACAGGACAAGGTAAAAAGGCATTTGATTCTAATATGAGACCAAGAACCTTAAAAAGTAGTCTCGGGACCGGTCTTGAGAGCAAGACCGATCTCGAGAACTTCAAGACTAGTGTTGTGAAATGCAAAATTGTCCTTACTTTACTTTCAGCGTTGTCTCGACCATCTACAGGCGTACGGAACTCCGGTTCCTTGAGAGACATATCCTGCCTGTTTTAGACCCCTCCCTACGCCAACACACCTGACTGAAATGATCAGCTCATCAGCGAGCTCTGTAGAAGCCTGAAACAATTATGGTCAATTGAACCAGGTGTGGCGGAGTAGGAAGAGCTCTAAAACAGACAGGAAATGGCTCTCGAGGAACCAGAGTTCCCTGCCCCTGATCTAAAAGGTAAGGGTACCCCACCAAAACGTCTCAAGTGCACTTTCAACTGATGTCTATAGCAATGTTCTCAGACATTGACTGAGAAGGACAAGGACTGGGCAGATGAACTGAACAGTTTTTTCAACCGTTTCGACAAGACGTCTGTCCCTTCCCCCAACCACCAGCTGCACCCACTGTCACTGACGACTTCTTCTCCTCCCCCCTCCTCTTTTTTGACCTGCTCACAACAACTCAGTCTGTCACCTGGTTCCTGCCTGTCCGTCACAACAGAACAGGTGAGGAACCAACTGAGGAAGATGAATGTGAGGAAGGCAGCAGGTCCAGACAAAATCAGTTCCCGGCTCCTCAGGACCTGCTCTGACCAGCTGTGTGACATTGTCCAGCATTTGTTCAACCTGAGCCTGAAGCTGGGCAGAGCTCCACAGCTGTGGAAAACTTCGTGCCTGGTCCCAGTGCCCAAGAACCCCCACCCTAAGAAGCTGAACAGCTACAGACCGGTGGCGCTGACGTCTCACCTGATGAAGACGCTGGAGAGACTCGTCCTCGCTCACCTTCGACCGCTGGTGAGCTCGGCACTGGACCCGCTGCAGTTTGCCTATCAGTCTGGCATCGGAGTGGAAGACGCCATTATCTACCTCCTCCACTCAGTGCTGTCTCACCTGGAGAAGGCTGGGAGCACTGTGAGAATCATGTTCTTTGATTTCTCCAGTGCCTTCAACACCATCCAACCCAACCTACTGAGGGACAAACTGCAGAACGCCGGAGTGGACCACCATCTCACAGCATGGATTATAGACTACCTCACAAACCGGCCGCAGTTCGTAAGGGTGCAGAGCTGTGAGTCGGACAGGCTTCTCTGCAGTACGGGAGCGCCGCAGGGGACTGTTCTGGCTCCATTCCTGTTCATCCTCTACACCTCGGACTTCAGACATGCCACTCCAAACTGCCACCTTCAGAAGTTCTCCGATGACTCTGCGATTGTTGGCCTCATTACAGAGGGGAACGATCGGGAGTACAAGCGACTGACGAAGGACTTTGTGGACTGGTGCCAGCAGTATCAACTCCAGATCAACCCTAGGAAAACTAAGGAGTTGGTTGTGGATTTCTGCAGGCAACAGTCCTCACCAGCACTGATGAACATCCAGGGTATGGACATAGAGAGGGTGACCTCCTACAAGTACCTGGGTGTTCTTCTCAACAACAAACTGGACTGGTCGACTAACACGGACACCCTGATTAGGAAAGGTCAGAGCAGACTTTTCCTACTCAGGAAACTGAGGTCTTTTGGGGTTCAGGGGTCACTCCTTAAGACTTTCTATAACTCGGTGGTGGCCTCGGCCATCCATTATGGCATTGTCTGCTGGTCAGGCAGCATCTCGGCCCGGGACAGAAAGAGACTGGAGCGACTGGTCAGGAAGGCCAGTTCTGTCATCTCGGCCCGGGATAGGAAGAGATTAGAGCGACTAGTCAGGAAGGCTGGTTCTGTCCTGGGCTGCTCCCTCGACACTCTGGAGGAGGTGGGCAACAGCAGGATGCTAGCTAAGCTAAAAGCTATGTTGGACAGTCCCTCCCACCCCCTCCAGCCAGCCCTGACAGCACTCGGTAGCTCCTTCAGTCAGAGACTGTTACACCCGCGTTGCAAGACGGAGAGATACCGCCGCTCGTTCCTACCGACTGCTGTCAGGCTGCTGAATAAAAAATGAATAAATAAATAAATCATAGAATTATTTAAATGATATGACAACATATGTGAATAGTACTGTGACTATTGTATTATATTGCACTTAATTATTGACCTTATCCATGTTTGTATTTACATTGCACTTAATTGAACTGTGTTTTCTTTTCTCTTCTTTCTACCCACAATCTTGCTGCTGAAGGCTGTAAATTTCCCCAGTGTGGGACAAATAAAGGATATCTAATCTAATGGAACCTCCTTCACATGAAAAGAAGCTTTTCTGTTAGCTGATGGCCTGCTAGCAGCAGACCCGCTTAACCTGAAGATGTTTGATAAGTCAAAGTTGGATTTCTGTGTTTACATGTGAACAAAATGACTAGTGTATAGATTTCTGTGGGTTGGTTACTGCTTCACTTCAAACTACACACGCGGTCTGCTTGTTAGGAGACTGAAATTGTTTTTTGTAGCCTCGATAGTGGCTCAGTGATGTAACCATGTAGGGTGGCTCTTCTCTATTTTGACATCAAAAGGAGCGGGTTTGTCACTCTTTTGATAGAATGATTTCTGCTGGGGGAAATAAGTGACTGCAAAACCCATTTTCAAGGTCAACGGTGCAAATCAGACACATTCATCTCATTTTTGTGCGCGGAGGATCTGTTCTTTTTATCATAAAGCATGCTGCACCGTTTTGAAAACAAATAATCCACCACCATTAATCAAGATTTCAATTCTTTTTTTTTTAATAGTTTGACCACATTATGAGCTGCGATTACATCACTGTAATCGACAGTGTATTTGATCTGAAATAATAATGACATCTGTTTCATGTCATCGGTGCTTTTTAATTTAACACCACGCGTAACTAAAGATTATTTATTCTATCTTGCTCAATTCTATTGATGGCACGATATTTTGTAAATATTACTTAAAGAAAAAAAAAAGAGAAAGCAGTGCGCCAATGAGGTAAAAGCCTTATTTAACTCTTTATTTACAAAAATGAAAAGTGAATGTAAAACACACACACACACACACACACACACACACACACACACATACACACACACTGGCATGCAAAACAGCATTGTACAAGTCTCATTCATTAAAAATGACAAAACTCAGTGGTCCATTCAACAAGCTGGTTGCTGACTGGCGAGAACAGCCGGACGTATTTTATATGAATTGTAGCATGATTGATGAACGTTATGCTTCCAAGATATCTATTCATCATCTAATAATCTCCTTGTCCAAAATCAATTATAGCGTGCGGGGCAGTGGACTGAATGAAGATGTTCATTTCCTATTGTCATTAGGCAAGGCCTTCATGTGAGAGCTAACTGCACCAGGTCTCAAAAAAGACATCTATTCAGTCATTCATCACAAGGATGTGCACTACGGTAAATAAACACTGCCACACAAACACAATTACAGATCTATTTTGGGGCAGGTGAAGGATCAGTAGAATTATTATTATTATTATTATTTTATTTTTATTTTTTTATTAGTACAGAAATGACAAAACAATTCTCGCATCTCTTCCCTTCTCCAAAGACTTTCCCATTAGCCCGAGATGATCACAAATTGCACAAACCTTGAGTTTATCTTTTTGCTTCGGCGGTAAACTTGCACCCTGTGGTTCACAAATGAAAAAATATCAATCGGCAAACATTCACATGTAGAAACTGATTCGACACAACTAGTCCACCATATGAGAAAAGCAGAAAGGCTTCTGTGCTTTGTTTTAAAATGACCACCGATTTGGTCTTTTTCACAAGAAAGGAGAAACATTTTAGATGTGGTATTGGTTCAATGTTTTCAATCAGAAACTATATTACAGTCATTTCCAGCCCATCTATTTACATCTTGTTCTTCTCAGTCCTGCACTTTTTATCCCGACCTTTTTTTTTTTTTTTTTTTTTTTTGTTTAACATGACACGCACATCAACCGCCCTTTTTTTTTTTTTGTGATTAACACGACACGCACATCAACCGCCCTTTTTTTTTTTTTGTGATTAACACGACACGCACATCAACACATTATTCCCTGCTGTTGTTTTTGACACTGCCTCGCACAGAACATGAACATGACATATTTTCTTTTATTATTATTTTTTTTTTAGGAATGATGATTTTATTATTATTTTTATGTTTTTTTTATTGGCTTGTGCAACGATGCAGAGTATGCGCTCAGACACTCGTGAATGCCATCGCTGCCACTGTGAATTGTTCGGATGTGAAAAATGCAAGTAATTTGCATTTTCATGATTTATTCGTCACACGCCTGAAGTGTGTGGGGGGGCGGGGGGGGGGGCCTTTGCTGAGGTCATCCCTCAATGAAATAGCGCGTCAAGTTAACGTCAGGATTGCTGATTGCATGTCGTAGTGCACACGAACGCACAACTGAGGCTCAAACTGCTTGCAGTGCTTTCCCGATAGAGTGTTGCTGTGCGAGACAACTGTAATCACAGCTTTGTGTGTGTTGGAGGACTTTTAAATGTGTGTGGACACCCTGCCGTCCATAGAGCTGGACCTGGACAGATACCGGCTGGTGGTGCGACCATCATCCCCCATGGCATTCTCCATCTTTGACAGCAAGGAGGTCTTACACCTTTGCTGGAAGTCATTACCCATAAACACATAGAGCACCGGGTTGAGGAAACTGTTGGCCGCCGCCAGGCAGGTCCCGACCTGCGTTCCGACAGTTAAGATGTAATGGTTGTGGTGTTGCTGATTGACTTCAAGCAGAATGAACACGTGGTAGGGCAGCCAGCAGATGAAGAAAGTAGCGATGAGCGCCGTCATGACTTTGAAAGGTTTGGACGATTTGGTCATCCTGTTGGTCCGAAGTTTCAGGATGATGACCGAGTAGCAAACGCTGATGACCATGAAAGGCACCGCAAAGCCTCCCACAAAGCGACTGACTCCGATGATTTCGTGACTGTGTTGGTGGAACGTGTAGTTGTTGTAGCAAATGCTCCTGCCCATTTGATGCTTAATGTCGCGAAAAACCGCCGAGGGAAGACTGAGTCCGATGGCAAGAACCCAGGCCAGGATAACAATGACCGATGCCTTTCGTACCGTGCGGTGGTTCTGGGCCCAGACGGGAAAGATGACGGACACGCAGCGGTCGACGCTAATGACGACCAGGAGGAAGATGCTGCTGAACATGTTGAGGAACAACACGGACGAGGTAAACTTGCACAAGAAGAGTCCGAAGATCCACCTCCCCATGGCCATGTTGGTGATGAGGAATGGAAGAAAGATGCAGAAGACAAAGTCCGAGATGGCCAGGCTCAGGTACCACGTAGTGTTGACCGTCTTCTTCATTTTGAAGCCAGAGATCCAGATGACCAACGCATTGCCGCAGGAACCCAGCAGAAAAATGGTTGTGGTGATCACCAGCAGAGAAACACAAAGGGCATCTCCCGTGCAGGTGGATTTGTGCAGAAACACCGACTCCTCGTGTGGCATGAGGTCGTCCTCATCGTATGTGTAGTTGCCGAAATCTTCATAAGTAAAATCTTCCATTTTCTCTCGACAGAAGAGAGAAGATTACTGCGGGGAAAAAAAAGGGGGGAAGCACATGAGGAAATCCAATGTGACAGCTGAGTACGTTATGTTCGAGTCTCAGTACAAACCTGCCGCTACTGTTGACTTGATGCCGCCCAGTGAACGAATGTCGGCAGAGCTGCGCTGGTTCCTTCATGTCATGAAGTGTTGAGCAGTCAGCTGACCGGAAGGTTTCTCAACACGGCCATCGCCAGCGCCTCAACACTTTCAGTACTGCTATTTGAGTTTTTCAACTATGCACTTAATGCAGAAGTCTATTAAAGGAGTGGCCCGGACATTTATATATATAGTACAAGCAGTTCGTCATCATACGCCCCCTTTCCGAAATAAAGAAATGCCATAAACCGAACTATTGTTACCAAAGGAAAAAAAAAAGGGTGAAGCAATCATGTCCTTTTTCTGTCTTGTGAACATGAAATGTATAAAATATTCACCCGTGCGGTTGTCAGAGTTTTGGGAGATGGCTCTGATGTTTAGGGAATTGGATGCTTCTGTGTTGTGTGCCAGAGGCCTCTTGTCAGCCACATGTGTTTGTTCAAAGCTGACAGAAGAAGACTGCACATGGGAGCGCGGTGCTCAGAAAGCCGTCAAGCATCGAGTGGCTTGAAAGCAAACGGAGCTTTTAACCACATTAAAACACACGTGGACAAAACTGTTGTCCTCTTATGTTAGTAATCCATCCATTCAATTTCTATTTTTATCCCGGAACCTATCGCCCAGCTGACTTGACATCCTGGATCGGTCGCCAGCCAGTCAGTCGGCGTCAGTGGGGCATTGGTGGGCAAGGCGCCACAAATCATACTGTGCCCCCCCTGCCACCGCTTTTTCATGCCGCACGATCATTAGCATGTTCAATGGATACATCTTTTTCAGTCCCCTACAGTGAGATTATGATAAAAATACAGTAAAAATGAGGAAAAAAGGTGTTGCCATTTCATATGTTGCAGTAGCAGCTGATCAATGAAAGAAGGTGCTAGGGCACCTCCCCACCATGCACGCACAGCGGTCACATTACTTTTTTTGAAGAGTAGAAGTTCATTAGTTAAAAAATAAAAGATATCTGAAAATATATGTACTGTCGATGAAAATTTCTTTCCAAATGAGCAGGAGAAATAGTAAGGAGTTAATGACGTGTGCTGTCTGATTAATGACACATTTCCGGTGTGGGGCACACTCATTTTTATCGATTGACTGTTGTTAAAAGTTTGACATGCACAGTATTTTCTTCTTCAATCCAATGGATAGGAATACATGCTACATGTGCTCTGCTGCCGAAACGGAAGCAGGTGAAATATGAAATCTGGAGATGGCATTCTTCAGTCCTTCAAGGAATAGGCCAAAATACCCGTCACCAAGTCTACGGAAGTTATAACAATCGTTTGTTTGCAGCGATATCCTCAAAAAGTTGTGTCACAAGATATTAAGTTGAGAGGACCATCACTTTAGCGCATACAACTTTATTTGTCTTCGAACATTTGTCAGTGTCAAGTTATTTCAGTGAGCACTGTGAGTTTAAATTCTTCAACGGAGGATATACCAATTATTTTATCCAGGCAGGTGTTACTCTGGAAATCAGCCAAAACATTTCTGACAATATATTTTTTGTCATATATAACGAGCCTTCGTCATTAATAGGGAAATTGCGCCTAAAGTGTCTTCTACTCTTATTGACGTCTTTGATCCTGAAGGCAACGGGGAACACGCGGGGACTTGCAAGCAAACTATAATGTTAAGTGGTGGAACATAATTAATATAACACACTCCTTTTTCTTTCTTCTACATGCCACTCTACAAGGCCGGTTTCTTATAGCATAGACCACTAAAGATGGTGCACAGGGTTGTCATGGCAATAACTGAGAAACTATTCTCTTTATTACGAGCCACCCTCTCAATGATTCAGGGGTTGTTATTCTAAGGGAGAATTGCAGCTGTTTCTCCAAACTTTTCACTCAACTCTACCTTTGTATTTTCTCGGAATAATTAGCTTTTAGAATTCACAATATAGCACTAATTGCAGTAAAAGAGCTTTTTTTTTTTAAATATTCGTATTATACCACTATTTTTCCATCCACGATCATTTTGACTTATCTTTCTTTCTTTTACATTTAAAAACGTTGGCTTCAAAAGCATTCGATTGTTCCTGTACTGCTCTGTAATTGTACAAATGTCAGTAAATCTCACAACACTGATGTTATTGTCTTTGAAGCTACATGTATAATATAGAGTACAAATATATATTGTCTTCATATGCATTTGAACTCAAACTGCATCCCACTTACAATCATAACACAATGTGTTTTCACATATGTATACATACAGTTGCAAGAAAAAAAATCTGAAAATGTGATCTGGTCTTCATCTAAGTCACAACACTAAAAAACACAGTCTGCTTTAAATACTAGGAGGATTTCATAGATTTATTGGGCACACCATGGAAACTTTAACAGCGCAGGGGGGGAAAGTATTTGAACCCCGGCCTAGGCTAATGATTTATCCAAGATCTAAGTGAAGTCCGGAGTCAGCCAAACTTGAGTCCATTCGATGGGACCTGCTTGGAGGTGTTGGTTGCTCAGCACTATAAACACACACCATATTTTCAACATTCTCAAGAAACATTGCCCGATGTGAACCGCACAAAAGGCCTCTCAGATTTACCAACAACTGGAAATTGTTAAAGACTCACAAAAAGTATCTTTATGTTCATCAGCCCTTAGTAAAACAGACTGGCGATTAAAAACCCAACGCCAACGGCAAGTATGGAAAAGGTGGCATCATGGGCGGGTGAATGCTTTGCTACCTCAGGGTCTGAATGCATTTCATCATCAACCACAAAAAAGGAAGCCCCAAGTTTTGCAAGCCATTTTGCAACTTAAGACCATCTGTTTGCTCCATGAAGATGGAAGATGCTAAAGGACAGAAGTCAATGAATGAACTTAAATAACTTCAACAGAAGAAATATACACAAAGACCATTAAATATTAAATCCAAGAGTCACATACATTTTCCAACCTGCACTGTGACCTTGACATGTTGTGTTCATTAAAAACATGGAAACATTTTTTGTGCGGTATTCGTGTAAGAAAACCGCGTTTGGCTTTTGCCGCAAATTTTGATGCATATCAGATCGTATTTTCCAATGCATTTTTGATGCACATATTCAGATCATTTCAGATGTTACACATAGTGAACACTTTCTTGCAATTGTGGAAACACTCAATAATTTTAGAAAAGTAATTATCCAATTGCACCCTCTTTACACTCACTTGTATGATGTGTACCTAATCATCTGTCCGCTGAGTGTCTTGCGCGTAATCAACACAACGTCATGTTAATAACATTGACACTGGACTGTTAAAAGTCTTTTTTTTTTCAAGCTCCAGCTCCCACTTTGCTTGAACCTCAACTAAGCGAATCATCTTTCTTCATTTCTTCACCTGCCACTCTTTCTTCCTGCCGCTACACTGGTTCACCACATTTCCGTCGTGAACAAATCCTGTTCACTGACACCCCAGGGGGCAAAAGTGACCTTCGATTTGATCATAATGAGATGATTTGGTGGCGAGGGCTGTGTCGCAAAGTGTCACAATGCACTGAACTGACAAAATTAGAATCGTGGTCTCCTAGGAAACTGATGAAGCGCCTAATGGAATTGATGTTGACAAATCCTAACGGCATTTGAATGCGTCTAGCTTTCTTGGCGTCCTTTTTCATAAAAGAAATTGACAGAATCACTTCTTGCCGCTGTTACAGTGAGTGTAGTTGCCCTTGCAACATGCTCTTTTGGAGCTTGTTTCTCTGCTGGGATAGTGATTATTTTATTTCTGCTCGAATCACAGAGGTTCTGTGGTTGTACCGAGTCGTAATTGTTCAGACGGATTCAGCCATCCACACTGTTTGTGGCTTCTCCCGAACACGAGAATTTTCGCAGTAAGCACATCCGCTTGAAGAAGAAGCACAGATGACAAAGTTCTGCCATTTCTAAAAGGTTATGATGAGTGAAGACGACTGCAATGTGTACTGACGGTTGGTTCCTTATCCCTCCCCTTTTTCCAGCCCTTCCCCTTGATGAATAAAAGAGATGGATTAACATCAAGAGATTTTCAAGTGAAGATAACATGATGGATGGGGAAACAACATTTCCACATACATTTAGTCAAGAACATAAACCCCAAAGCTCTCATCTGCTCAATAATTTAGATTACCAGGCTGAGAATACAAGATCTAATATAGATAAATGAGAAAAAAGGCTATTCTAATAGATTCTATTTATCTTATCGCTGACATTTCTACGCTCCACAAAAGTGTACTTTTATTGGTGTGTGTGTGTGTGTGTGTGTGTGCGCTTGCATATTCATAATTTATCCTCAGTCCAAATGTGATAAACATTTTATGAAAACTTTCTTTTGCATAGAAAAGGTATTTTCACACCCCTTACAATTCATGCTTGATGTGTTTCTTCGGCTACCAGAGAAATGAGTCGATCCTTTCCCATGCATGCCCCACCATCCTGCATAGTTACGACTTCTACAAAAGCGCGCTAAGGTGCTAGAGTTCAAAACGAGTAAAACAGTTGAGTGATTAAACAGAAATATAGGGACAACATGGAATCTTCACTTGTGACTGTGGGATTTTTTTTTCCACCCAGAAGAAAAAAAATTGTGAGGTACAGACCCACAATCACTGTTGGGGCTTATCCCAAAGGTGTTAAACGTGTTGAAGTCTTTGTCTTTGTTGGTGATGTCACATGAATTGGTGGCTTCTTGCGGAGTGGACATTGAAATGTTTCCACGTCTAGATGAAGTAACATTGAAGAAGCTCAGTTCAGAATTCTGCGATGGATGAGGTTCACTGGGGCCATTTTTAAATAGACACGTTGCAGGGACAACATATGCAACGTGTTGAAATGAAGAAAAAAAAAAAGTAGGCAGTAAGTCAAACATAATCAAATAAGCAAAAAGAATTGTTGCCGGATGTCAGTATAGTCAACAAACATTACTCCTTAAAGCCAGACATTTTTTTAGCATGCAATATGCAGTCAAGGAGTTTATGTGCTTGGAGAATCAAGTTGAGTGGTTTGGCTGCGGCGAGGATGTGTGAGTGCCTGGCCCGCAGATCAATGCGCAATAACAAAGTCATGTAAATATAAAACCACATGTCTCTGGGGGGTGTCATAATAACGAAATATCTGTTACAGGGCTGTGCACTTGGAATTGTACCTCATATGTGTACTCTTCTTTTGAAGCGTGACCTTACACAGAGAAAAAGACACTTTTCAGCCTTTGTGAGTGGGCCTGAGGACAATATGGTAAACACAGCCGGGCGAGGGATATGAACACTTCTGACGATCCTCCAGCTTGATGGCTGAAGCAGCCAGAATACTATTACCTCCACCAAGGAATTATTGTATCATCTGAGAAGCGCGATATTGTCCAAGGAGGAAACGATGAAATATTGGTGCAGATCTGGATGGAGGCGCAGATCCACTCCTAACTTAATTGTGACAGCTTTTCTTCGGAGTCTTGCTTATCGTAGCATACCAGGTAGCTGAAACAAAGTCGGCACCACACCGCCTCCGTTTAGTTTTGCCGTGACTTAATCAATAATTTCTGCATGTTTTTGTTCCAGAATGTGAAGATGCAAAACTCTTGCAGTTCACGTTGCGTCAACAAGAAATACGTTGCCCTCATGTGGGTTTGCCTTGCTATGATGGAGAGGCAATTTCAGTTCCCATCATGCATGTAAATGGCG
The DNA here is from genome assembly GCF_001891065.2 of Hippocampus comes. Classification (NCBI taxonomy): domain Eukaryota; kingdom Metazoa; phylum Chordata; class Actinopteri; order Syngnathiformes; family Syngnathidae; genus Hippocampus; species Hippocampus comes. The sequence goes on from NW_017805009.1 coordinate 3,557,357, forward strand.
GGCTGCAGTACATGCAGCTCTGTGGTAAATTGGGAAATATTTACTTGTATTCGACGTGCCTACTTGACCCACTTAGATAAATTTCAACTAAATCACTTTCACTGCAGAGACCTGCCGGTGCCCTGCAGATTAGATTTGCTAATGAAGATTGAGGTTATAAATAACCAACATAACCAGGCCTCTCTCTGGGAAATGCTGTGCAGTCCCTCAGAGGAAATGTCGATTCCTTTGTTATGTTTGAGAAGATGCTCCCCGCTGCGGTAAAGAATAATGCTTTGCTTCCTATTTTTCTTGAAAAAGCTTTAACGGCGAGGGCAGACATTTGTGTATCGAGAGTGTGCGTCCATCGGGTCTCGCGCGAAGCCGTGTTTGCTTGGTTCGCTGTCTTGAGCAACGGAATGGAGAATCACATTGATCCTTGATCAATCCCGTCTTGACATTCACGAAGAGCCTGAAGTCCAGCGCCCCTCGAGCCGGATGAACGCTTCAGAAACATCCGCGTTTTTCCCTCGACGGACAATTTCACAATCCCGCTTAAGTGCCCCACTGGCAGCAGATTTGCACCGAGCTGCGGTTTGAAGTCCAACCGTTGGATTTGTAAGGAATCATGACATATCAAATGTTCCTCCAATGTTATTCTCCTTCTGTTGGTTCTGCTGAGTAAAGTGGGATTGACTGGATCACGCATGATGTTGTTTGAAGTTTAATTCATTTTCCCGCGGCACAGAAAACAATCTGTGCAGCGAGATTAATTTCATCAGAATCAAAATGCAACAAGCTGAATCTGCAATTAGTTTGCAGCAGCAAACGTTTCATCAGTAAGTTTTTCTTTGACTAAAATCTGCTTTGGGCTTTCACTGTTCTCCAGAGGCGATTGTTTCCCAATTTTCTCAACTTTGAAATACAACAAACATGTACACGGTAAATGATCCCAAAACATTTTACGATTCAGCAAATCAAGTTAAACATGAAAAACATTTTGCGGACTATAACAAGTGCATTAAATCGGAACCGAAGCTCAGTTGCATTTTATACGGCTTGTTAATTCCACTTAGACTGCTGTCTATTCTCCTTTCGAGGCATGAAGCCAATAAAAGGTCTCTTCCACTGAACAATGATTCTCTTGTTCACTGACTCTTAAAATGGAACATTTGATGGGAAAGCAAATTGACAATGTTTTCTCTCGGTGGTCGGCCACCCTGAAAAGTGCTCATCCAACTTGCTCCCATGCAAGTGACCCTCCAATCCTTCACACGTTGTGCTCATTTACAGGCTGTGACGCAGTTAAACTGTCCATGTCGATTATATGGGCATCTGAGAGTGATGTAGCACTAAAACTGGATGCTTTGTCCTCGAAGAATAGCTCCGCGGTTCCCTTTCAAGAGTCAAACGCGGAGTGTCAGCTTGAGACATTTTCAGGAATTGAAAGTATTGTTTTGGGGGGGGTTGACGTGGTAACTGTATCCGAATGCTGGTTCTGTGGCAACTGCGTGGTCATGCTTGACAGTCATAATATTACTAATCCAGTTACTCAGCTCTATTGGGTGTTCACCGCTCGCAAATAGCACAACTCATGCATGTGCTGACTTCACACTTCAAACAACATCTCCTCGAGCTTCCAGTCAGAGCACAGAATAACTGCATAACTGATTTCAAAACGTGTCCTCATTTCGGAAACTTCCCCAGAGGAAAAAAAGAAACATCTACAGGCCAATCAGCGAGTGTGTTTTTCAGGCTTTTAAAGCTGCCATCAACTGGCGGCTAGTAGCATGTACGATAGCGGCTGCAATCAGGACGACGCTGAGGTCCTCTGCCGTCTTGGGTTCCGCAGTTGCCAAGCCGGTGTGCCGTTGAAATTGAATTTCAAGCAACATGAGCGCCATCGCGGTATTTGCATGACGTCATCTGCTCGGGACCCATTTGATAGATTACAGAGTTGCGGGGATGTGCCAGTCAAAGCGATAATCTGCTTACCTAAACCCCACCTCTGCGATACTGACTAAAATGGAGCGAGGTTTTAAAATCGCAGTCTCGGGAACGGATGACATGCGTTTGACGTGTTGAACCGCAGAACACGGCAGCCATTAGAATGTGGTTTGACCTCAATCTCACTAACTAACCGCAGGGTATTGTTTTGAAAAGTCCCGTCGTTGATTGACAGCCAAGCGAGCATTTATCCTCCTTCTGAAAGAAATGTATTTGCATGCTCACGTGGTTGCACTCATGTCTGAATGTCTAATTAGAATCTTTCATCAACAAGCAAGTAGAAAAGTCAATGCTTGATCCCCCCCTGACTGCGCAAATATTGATTTCCTCTGAGTGTGACGTGAGTGAAATCCTGCTAATTTGCCGTGGAAATATTAGCCGGCCAATAATCATTGGCCTCAAACTGTTGCTTCCGTGGCTGTAATAAAATTGAGGAGATGATCTTCTTGATATTTAATGCAGGGTTGGAAATGATTTCTCCTGTGCGTCTGGAACAGAAACGGCGACCGCTCTCAAGATTCAGAAAGGTGTTGTTTTCATTCATATCTGATATTTGGAACAGCAATTTGAGCGAACCTGTGAAAGACAAGATCAAATAAAATAATCATTTCTTGATCCTCAGAGATGAGGTAACTAACTTAGATTTAGTCATATTGAGCCCCCTTTTGTGACTCTGTTTCCCAAATCCCGACCTGCAACCAATAGTACAACTTTTTCTGATGCTAATCAGGGTACACAGATACTGATAAGGCATAATTTGAGCATTTTCGCCTTGTTTCAATCATAGCCGGCTGTCAACTGAGTCTCCAAGGTCATTTGCAGCAATCAATTTGACGAGGAGAAGAATTTCCATCCATCCATTTTCCGATCCGCTTATCCTCACAAGGGTCGTAGGGGTTGCCGGAGCCTATCCCAGCCGTCTTCGGGCAGTAGGCAAGGGACACCCTGAACCGGTTCCCAGCCAATCGCAGGGCACACAGAGACGAACAACCATCCGCGCTCACGCTGACACCTAGGGACATTTTAGAGTGTTCAATCAGCCTGCCATGCATGTTTTTGGAATGTGGGAGGAAACCGGAGTACCCGGAGAAAACCCACGCAGGCCCGGGGAGAACATGCAAACTCATACTCAATACTTAGCAAATGAGATAACCATTTCTTTTACTGGAAATGGAGAAAATAAGACCCATCCGCTCCGTTTCGGGGTTGCGAAAGGGGGGTGTGCAAGTCAAACGCAGGCCACAAACCTTCATTTACACTTACGTTCACATCTATGGGAAATTTGTAGTCTTCGGTCCATCTAACATGCACATTTTGTCATTGTGGGAGAAAAACTGGAGTACCTAGATAAAACCCAAACAAGCACGGGAAGAACAAACACTACGTAATAGGGACTGAGCCAATATTGAACTCTAGAACCATGGCTATCCACAAATAATCATCATAGAATTTGGATAAAAGGCAACAAGCTATAGTCTTTTTTTTTTTTGTACTTTTTGCACGACATATTGGGCAACAGCGGCCAAAAAAAACACACAATCTAATAGGATTAACTCTGGGTGCTTGCCAGCTTTAATATTTGGACCAGCATGACTTCATTTGAAACTTTTCTCATTCACAGACTCTGATTCCTGCAAAGACAGAATGGCAGAGGTGGTGTCTAAACATGGATCGGTTGTTTAATGCCGCTCAGGACTACACCACTGTTTTATTTATTTGGATTTGTCTTCGAACTATGGCAACCGTGTCAACCAAGAAATTGGAGAGATATCGGGGTTACTGGATGAGGACTGCACGGATGAGGGTTTTATGAGCTTGTAGGCACCGATGGCGGTCAGCAGGACACGAACCATATCACGTGACAAACTAAGGGCTGAGTGGAAAAGACATTGAAGTAAAATTTAGAGCTTTCAAGGCAGCTCGTTACTTTCACCGAGCTGCCCCTGGTGACCTTTTTTCAAGAAGAAGCCAACTCAAAAGTGACATTCGGGCCGCACTGGGCCCACTATACTTCTGGAATCCCCCACTGATAAATTTAAAAAAAAAAAGAAGGAAGAAAAGGAAAAAGATCTGCAGAATAACAAACACGCAGTCGTGTTCCCATTCTTATTAGAAATTCCTTTGAAATTTGGCTTGCATTGTATTTTGGAAATGTTGCTTTGGGAATTGAGCAAGACAAATACGCCAATTGCTGTTGAAAAATCTTCATAGAGATGTTATCTTTTGACACAACGTAATGTATCCTTCACTCATCCAGCAGGCAGAAGATGACGTTTGATTTCATTATCACTGCATGTACACTTAGAGAACTGGTGTCAAACTCAAGGCCCGGGGGCCAGATGTGGCCCATCACATCATTTTAAGTGGCCCGCGAAAGCAAATTAAAGATGACAACTTTCATGATACTTGCTAAAATCTGTCCCAAAACTTCTCATTTTCATATGTAATTAATCAGTGACATATTGGAAGCATTTTCTTGTTACCAAACCCCTCATTACAGTTACTTAAACAATAATTGAATAAAACGTTATATTTGACTTCTTTATACAGTTTCAGTCATAACGGCCCTCCAAGGGAAATTATAATGCGTCCTGCGACAAAAATGAGTTTGACACCCCTGACTTAGAGGATAAAATATTTGTTATTTGCCCAATTGCCATGATACTGACAGCAACAACAAGTGCTCAGATTTGCACCCGAAATCTGCATTTGCTATTCGAGTTCACGTTCACAACTGAATGAGCTGAAAAACACTTCAAATCCAAATTTGTTCTCAAAGCCTGATTCATACACTTATTTGAAGACGTATGTATTAAACGCTGGCCATTGGTAAACCGACAAAAAGCTTTCCTTTTTTAAATGCTTTCATTGTGCGAGCTATAATTAGTTCTTCACATGAAAGATTTTTGGTTCTTAATTTGACTACACGGCATCTTCTGTTGCATACTGTACGTTGCGATGAGAAGTGTTTGGTCTGGTCTGTGCCTGTGAATGCGTGCGGTTCTGGGAGAGAGAGACATTAATGAAGCTCTGGCACCTACTATTTGTCATGGCACGGCACAGCAGAACTTGCAAATGTAACCCCGAGGGGACCGAAAGCTGCCACAGGCTATTTGTTTTTGTTTTATAGGTTGAAGTGCAGCCTCCAGATGGGATCTTTGGATAATTACCATATGGGCTCACAATATTTGATCAGATGTTGCTGGCATTTGATGCTTCCGAAGCGCAAATCAGCAAGTGGCAGCCATGTAAGCGTGTCTGTGCCGTACATTGAAACTTGTCAACTGTGACACTATGATTACAATCGAACTCGGTTTGGGCTTACGTTGCTGACGGGAATCAGGATGGAGCGCGAGGTGTGGAAGCTGTCTAATTAAGTCATGCATGGATGCTGTGTGTGGTGTAAAAATGGGAATGACGGAAAAGACAGAGAAGCAGGAGCACAAGCCACTTTGAGGTTGGCGTTTTGCTGATGTTTTGAACTCCTGTCACAAAGAGTATGACTTTGATTTTTTTGTCAATCTTCCGCACGTTACCAAAGAAACCAAACAAATGGTCCAAAGAGTCATCATTTGGTAGGTGAGGAAAATAACGAGATGCCTGGTGTTGCTGAATCATCGCTGTGTGCTGGAATTGGTTCATTTGACAGAGCTGGCGGCTTGCACGCCCACTCCAATGGAAGGCAGTGAGATAATAAGTGAAACAGCAAGAAGTGTCTGAGGGAGGATCCTGCTAATGGTATGCCTCCTATGTGGAGACCTAATTATCTCTGTCTCGCCATTTTCTCCACATTATTTGCTCACCTGTTGGTCCTTCTTGGGGCCTCGGGCATGTAACTGCCTGGCGGCACCTGACAGAGAACTTGAAACAGGCCCTGGAGGGGGGGTTGCCTTTAATGTGACTTATGCTACATCTCAAAAACAAGTAAATGTTTCAACGCATAAGGAAAAAGTCAGCACGGCCTGAACATGACAATTTCTGCCTCTCTTTTGTAGCACTGCAAATTAAATATTTCCCTGAGAAGTACACACACACACACACACACACACACACACACACACACACACACACACACACACTCTCCACACACACACACACACACACACACACAAATCCTCTTCTTTGTTCAAACATTCAAAATTGGTGAAATGTCTCCCTTTGGGGGGCCTGCAATGATGAGAGTGAGGCGGCGGACAGAAAGCAGCATAAAGTGAATTAATCATGTGCAGTTCCTCCAGGCCGTAGGCGAGAAGTCACAAGGAGGAAAAAAAAAAAAAGAGGGACTCAATGCAATCTCAATCCCAGCACAACCTTCCAGTAAAATTAATTATCCATAATCCTCTTTGTTTTTGTATTGCTGCCTTTTGCTGACTCGCTGTACATTGAGGAACACAGCTAAGGTGTGTGCCTCTCAGCACCAATGAAGCTCCTTGACAACAAGTCACGTGAGCAAGTGTTTGGAGCCAAACTTTGGAATACTTGCTATTTAATGTATGCTTTGCGATGTTGAACAGCGTGTCATGTCGCACTCCCAAGGAACTCTACATGTGACTCGAGATTCCTTCGAGATGCATTTACAATTAGGTAAACAAGTCTTGTGAAGTCTGAACAAGAGAATAAATGAATAACTTCATTTATTCATTTACCACCATATCAGGTCCACGAGCAGAACCCAACGTGTCCCAAAACAAGAGATGTATCAACATATTCGAAAAAAAGCTGATACTGCACCTCCAAAGTCATCACTTTCATGAGACCTCCAAAACAGCACGTTGTTCAACCACTAACATTGCATTGTGAAAGAGAGAAAGCCATTTTCAGAACATTAGATTGTTCAATCATTTGTAAAAATAACACCCATGTGTGTGGAGTCTGTGAACTGACCAATAGTATTGGTTTGTGGAAAAAAAAAATATATATATATATATGAAAATGACCAAATTGTGATGTAAGAGTTGTCAATCCATCTCCAGGAATAAATGCACCATGTACCAATAAGAACACAAAGAAATGAATAAGAATGGCTGTTTAATAAACATTATTGATATTGAATTCTAATTATCCGATTTAGGGTCTCGGGTGAGTGGGAGCCTATTCCAGATGACATTGAGCAAGAGGTGGGCCACACTGGATAAGTGGAAAATCCATCCATGCATCCATTTTCCGATCCACTTTATCCTCACGAGGATCACGGGCGCGCTGGAACCTACTCCAGCTGTCTTCGGGCAGCAGGTGGGATACGCCCTGAACTGGTTGCCAGCCAATTGCAGGGCCCACATAGACGAACAACCATCCGCGCTCACACTCACACCGAGGGACAATCTAGAGCAGGGGTGTCAAACATACGGCCCGCGGGCCGGATCCGGCCCGCAAAGGAGTTTAATCCGGCCCGCGAGATGATTATGTAAAGCATCGGTGTCAAACATACGGCCCGCGGGCCGGAACCGGCCCGCAAGTAGTTTCAATCAGGCCCGCAGGATAATGTAAAAGTGAAAAAAATGCATTAAAGACACAGAATTAATATTTTTAATCAGGTGCAATTCATTGAGTATCCGCAAGGGGACACTGTTTTGATCAGAGAAGAAGACAACAGCAGCCTCAGTCTGTCACTGAGACAGACCCATGACAGCAGACGCTATCAATAGCACTCTCACATTTACACATTTAATAGCACTCATTGCACATTTGTCGAAGGAAATGTAAGGTGCTTCATGAAATGTTTTGTAAAAGATATGTTCATTAAATTTCAATATTTTCCTAATGTTCTTGTGCTTCTTTATACCAAAACAAAGGAAAGACATATTTTTTTGGTTATTTATAGCAAAGTATTGTATCATTTTAATGGTCCGGCCCACTTGACATGTACCGAGGCCGTATGTGGCCCACCATGTGAAATGAGTTTGACACCCCTGATCTAGAGTGTTCAATCAGCCTGCTATGCATGTTTTTGGAATGTGGGAGGAAAATGGTGTACCCGAAGAAAACCCACGCAGGCACGAGGAGAACATGCGAACTCCACACAGGAAGGCTGGAGCCAGAATCGAAACGTGCACCTCTACACTGTGAGGCCGCAGTGCTAATCACTTTTCCACCGTGTCACCCAAGTGGAAATAAAACACCATTGCAGTTATAAAATGACTAATCGAGTTAAAAATTAATATAATCTTTTGTTTTGGAGTGAGGATAACAAAGAAGAGAATGTTCCTCTCTGACAGTATGTTATGAGACAGCACGATGTCTGTGGCACTTGTTCATGTGTGTATATGAACTATATGACCTCGCCGAAAGGAGAAATAGGCAGACACCTTTTAGAGAAGCCAGCAAGGTCGAATCGAACTCCTTGCGTGCAACTTTTTATAAAATTGTATTTTTCCTTATTCTCAAAGGGCTTGCCTTTCTGAACTACTTGGGACATGTTCCCTAGACAAGGCTTGTTTTTTTTAACAAGTAGGGGCAAGCCAGAATACCCCAAGAGCATGCACTCCACACAGTGCCCAAGATCCAAACGCAGCACCTCTCAATTGTGTGACAGACATGCTAACGCCAATACCATTGTGTTGAAGATAGCAGGAGGGGTAGCAGATGGAGGAAATTAAAATAAGCCATAAACAGCTGAGTCCTTAAAGGTATCATTTGTCTCGTGCAGGCTTTTCCCAAGAGCCAAGAGAAACAGTGTTACCATCGCACCGTGTCGTGTCTGCGTGTAGAAAGCCTTTGGGGGGGGAGTACCAGTTCCAGTAATCACCTGGTTCACACCTGAGGCCTCCACATCCCTTTACTTTACCCATTGCCACTGCCCAGAGGGGGGACTCAGCCATTAAGTACTTTGGCTTTGGGACTTGAGACTTCTTTCCTTGACTGCAGTTCTATAGGATTCTATTATTTGTGTGCATCTGTACAAGTGTAAATTGAATTTCCTCTCTCTTCTTGAGGCTGTGTGCGAGTGTGTGTGTGCGCGCCTGTGTGTGTGGGTGTGCGCGTGTGCGTGTGTGTACTGGCCCGTGTCTGTGTGTGTGTGTGTGTGTGTGTGTGTGTGTGTGTGTGTGTGTGTGTGTGTGAAAGAGAATGAGTTTCTTTGTGTTTCACCAACTGCAAATTGTAACATATTCGTCTGCTCTTTTTCTAACTTTTTCTCATATATAGATAAAGTTTTGTATTGCCTTTTTTTTTCTGCCCCATTTAGGTTTGAGTGTTTATGCAATCGCTGTTTGCAAAGCACAGTAGCATCCATCCATTCATTCTTCTATCGCACAATTGCCCTCATTAAGTGTCTCGGTTGAGCTGGAACCTATCCCATCTGACTTTGGATGGATCGATGGATAGATAGATAGATAGATAGATAGATAGATAGATAGATAGATAGATAGATAGATAGATAGATAGATAGATAGATAGATAGATAGATAGATAGATAGATAGATAGGGGCAGACAGACAGACAGACTACATAGGAAGGAACTACATAAAATATGGGTTCTGAGTCAAGACAAGTGTACATAAACTTGCATGCGCTATCTTTCTACTTCTTCTAGACAGCTCTTGGTTCAGAGGAAAACAAAAGAAGTCAGAGATAAGTGTGAAGGAAGCGTGGGACCAATAAAACGTTTTCTAATCTAGGTGTTCTTGTGTAAACTGAGGCATCCCTGGACAGGCAGGGGGTAAATCACACCTTTGCCTGAGCATGTTCCACGGGAGGAGAAAAAAAAACAACAAAAAAACGATTTCTTGACCTCCCAAATCGTCTCGTAACAGCTGTTGTCAGTCTGCCAACAAGTGTGGATCTTGACATTTAGGAGCAGCTTTTCGCTTTAAGATAGATATTTGGGCTGCTGACAGCCAGGGACATTTGTTGCTCCCAGAGGAGAGGTCCTTCACTCACTGTCATTACAAGCTCCTCATTGGAGGCGTCCACACCAGGGTGCAAAGAAAGCCTGCGTGCCTCTTCTCTCTCTGACTGCCTAACCAGATCCTCTGTCTCTGACACCTTGCTCTGTCACCCAGAACAAAGCCCCCCCATCCCACATCCCCCCTGGTTGGAGAGGAGCCGAGGCATTTGAGCCAGAGGGATTTATTCCCTGTCCTGACAGGTCGCTTTTTTTTTTTTTTTTTCAGGTGAGCTGATGGATTTTCTTCCTCTCACAGCAATGTAGCAGCCAGACGAGGTGTTGTATTAATAGTCGGTGACAGGTCATCTCTGGGGCGTGCTTCAAGTTAACATGTCAGCTTGTGTGAAGTTCATCCTGAAGCCTGTTCATCTATTAGGAAAAAAAAAAAATCTAGAAAAGATGAAGCAGAAGTGCACAGTGCATGCATCGGCATCATTTATCAACACAGATGTCGGAGATACAAGTGGAGCGGAGGAAAGCATCGCAGGACGAGAATCATTCGGATAACAATCATCCTTTAGCGTTTCATTTCAACCCAGCCAAAAAGAAATTTAAAAAAACGACATTAGCACTCATCAGTGATTTCAAATGAAGGCACGTGCACTTTGTATTTGTTGTCGCAGCTGGGGCAAACGAGTCAAAAACATGACCCGGGGGCTGTTCTTTTCATGCCCATGTTTCTTCTTTGTCATTTGCCTCTTCTTCCACATTTGCTCATGTTTTTCCACAAAACGCGAAAAACTGCAAAGGCCTGATTTGACACAACCAGGAAGTGCAGCAGGACCCAAGCCAAATAGTAGAACCCAGAGAGTTGAGCAAATTTGCTGTCTTTAGCCTCCGCTTATTATATTAAACATCAGTTCAAGGAAACATTATCATCATTAATTTTCTTCTTGCTGCTGTTTTGGAAAAGGCACAGCAGCAGGAAAGAGAACATGAAAGGATCACTTTGAAGTAAGGAGAACCCACATCGTAGAGATCACAAAACCTTCCGGGGTGGGGGGGGGGGGGCAATAGATTTTTTAAAACATCAAAAAAGAATTGGCAAGAGGGACAC
>NW_017805009.1:3568849-3575130 GCF_001891065.2 Hippocampus comes
AAAACCTTCCGGGGTGGGGGGGTGGGGGGGTGCAATATATTTTTTAAAACATCAAATAAGAATTGGCAAGCGGACATCAGCTGGGTAACTGGGTAACTGTTGCGACAAACCTTCAGTAAGTTTTTAAAATGATGAAAATCAGTCTTTCCAAGGGATCACTGGAACAGCAGAAAAGCAACACCTCCTGAGCCGCAGCAGATTGGCGTTTGTACATCTCTGCCACGCCGAGAGGACGCCTTGTACCAAAAGCCGACACACAAAGATGCAGTCGGCTCGCGCTCGCAGCTTTGCAAAGGCAAATATGCGCGTCCCAATCATCTCACGCTCTTGCAAAGGAGACCGTTTCTATTTTGGTGGAAGTACTCGCTCACGTTTTGTCTGTAGCCAACTTTTAAATTTAGTTGGTTCGAGCAGATATTTTTGGACAGTACGGGAGCAGGTGTACCTTGTTAACACGTTTTCTGCATAATCTTAGTGTGATCTAAGAGAGCGGCACTTCATCAAAATGGAGCAAGATGCCTACATGGATTCCCTGGATGCCAGACCTAGATCCTTTTTTGTGAGCTTGATGTGGCTGGCGACTTCATACCTCGGCAATGGCTGTTTTGTTGTGTTGAAGGTTAACATGTGTCTTGAAGCATACTGTTTATCGATGTTTTCTTTGAATATTATTTCTATTCCATTTTCTATATCGCTTGGTCCTCAGTAGAGCTGGAGGGGAGCAGGAGCCTTAATCCGGCTGAGAGGGCGAGTACGCGCTTGACTCTTTGCACCGGACTGGTGGGCAACCAATCACAGGAGTACATAGAAACAAACATTCAGAATTGCATTCACACCGATAGACAATTTAGACTCCGCCGAAGATGCGAGTCTCAAACCTCAGAATTGTGAGGCAGACAAGCTAACCAATAGTTTAGTGTGCTACCTCAAAGCAACATCTAACCTGCATGTTTGAATACTATGCATGTATAATTTCAATACATACACCATGCAATATAAGCAAAAAATATCCAGAGACACGTCTTAATCAATCATGGATCAAGCAGAAGCTGGACTAGAAATCTCATTGCCCCCCTCAGGATCGTGATTTTGCATTTTACCTAAATAAGCGCCTCGGAAAATGAAGGAATTACGGCAGGCTCTTTGCTGTTCCATCATAGCTTTGTCCCATTGCGCAAAACAAGGTTTATAAATGCATGTGATTGCACAGAACCTTGACCTTAACCCCGTCAAACACTTTTTGTAAACTAGAACAGAAATTTGGACCTTTTTTCAGGTCCAACGTCAGTACGCCCAGATCTCTGGATGAATAAAAATTCCCACGGACGCACTCCAACATCTTGTCGTAAGTCTGGAAAGATATCAACTTTTTACTTTCCATTTTCACTTCCTGTGTTTGTCTGTGTGGCGCAAAGAAGAAAAGTCATCAGTTACTTGCCTCAGCAAGTCCAGTAGTGTTATTCAACTTTAAGATGGGATTTAAATTGTATTTTTTTTTTCCTCTTCTTGTTTTGATATAAATTTGGGATGGGACTGGTATACAACAAAGCAACAATTAGAATACCCTCCTCACTCCTTATCACTGAACGTGTTGATGAATTTTCAAATGGGGAATCGTAATCCCAATAAACAACTCAAAATTCTCCAGTCTGCCTTTTACCCTTTGCAGAGTGCTGCAGCATACGAACAACGCGAGTGAGAAGATAATGAAGATCAAACACATTCCAACAGGTTATTATCAAGGGTGATACCTCTGCGACTGAGACGCAGCGGGACTCTCGGCTTTGAGAGACAGATGATGGCATCAACATTCATGTTTCCTACACTTTGGGGGCCACAGTTTGCTCCTGCGGAGCGTCAAGCTGAGTGTGTGATAGTATCAGCTATTTAGAGCTGATAACACACGATGGCCATCTGCTGAAGATATGTCAGCTCTGGCATTGAGCCAGGAATCAATCTACACTACATTACCACCCGCAGTTTACAGCTGCTGGCCAATGCAAGTAAGCCTATTTATCTTTATTCAGATACATCACATATTAAAGTATCAAATCCCTTAATAAAAGTCATAAAATCTCATAAAAGTGTGTAGATGATATGAAGGACGGCTAGAAATAGAATTAGCAAGAGACCATCTTGGAATTGGATCACAGCAAGCTGTATAGCCACTCGCTGGCCACGACAATCAATACCGTAACAACCAATAAGCACTTTTGTAACAATGATACCATAAATTGGTGACAACTTGTCCGCTAATCCAGTCATCAATACCAAGTGCTTGTGTAAATAATACAGCACTAATTACTAAGTAATCGCACAATATTAGAGAAATGTATCATTTGTCAAAACATAAGGACTCGGGCTATTAAATAGACCCAATCTAGTTCAAGTATTGTACAGTAATTGTATCAATTTAACAATATTTAATTAATCTCTTGGAGACTTGTGCAACTATACCTAATGTTGTGGCCAGACTACCCAGTTGAGATTCACATTATCCAGCAGTGCAAAATTATTATTGATTAATATTATTGTGTGTATACTCTTTTTTTTTTCATTTAACTATTACATGAGGACCCAGGACTAATGTCTTGGGTGCAATAAGGGTGAAAACGTGGTAAGGATTCACAATATTGTGTCAAATGTTGCCCACTCAGCATACATTGCAGCCTGGTCATCGTGGAAGGGAGATTCTCACATCTGCAGCCCCTTCTCAAGGTTTCACATTTTTCCCCACATTTTTTTTTCTTGCCCTCCTGGGGGTTAAGATCAGGGGATATCGTTAATATTTGTCAACTTCATGAGAAGCCCTTTGAGCCTTTTTGTGATTAAAGACTATATAAATAAATGTGACTTGGCTGGAACTGAGAGGAGCCCAGGCCCAAAATCCCCTGTGCTTCCTCAGGTAATATGAAGTACATCAATATCTAAGGAGTCACAGTAGTCATTATTTCATCATTACAGATATTATTGCCACATTACATGGTTTTGTCTAGGCTCTATCTGATACCTAGTTAGCATTTTTATGATGATAGTGCTAAAATTCGATACATCTAAAGAGATTTTCCATCTGCAATATACCAAAGGAGAAATTTTATGAACCTGTGTGTTTGCTCAGAAACCAAATTTTCTACACATGTTCTCTATTGAATCTGTCCTTTTTGTACACAAGTGCAGAGGAGATTACCAGGTGTGCCACTTAATGGGTTCATTCTAATTATGTTTCTCTGCCAAATAACACTGATCAACAAATTTTTACAATTTCTTTGAATCATTTTGCTGATTACGAATCTGACATCATTTTGTTCTCCATTAAATCAGGTTTTAATAATAATTTTAATAATTTATTATTATTATTATTATTATTATTATTATTATTATCATCATCATAATATTTATTAATTAAGTGCGTTAAGGAATTTGTGATTTTTTTTTCTAAACGTCACAGGTATAAATTACAGGGCACCGTAAGATTTGTACTGCAGAAGCTTTTATCGGTCAAACTTAAAAACAAACAACAAAAAAAACAAGAAAGTACCTGAAACACGTGATGTGCGAGAAACAAGTTAATGTTTTTAAAAATCAGCTTCAAAAATACATTATGGGACATACAAAGCTATCTCTGATTAAAATTTGCTGTTGACAAGTTTAATGTAACTCCGTTCACCCATCTATGCCAGCGACGCACAGTGACAAGCAAAACAATTAAATGCGCTTCCACTAGATGGCAGAAGGCAGCATACACCTGTTGCCATTCACACTCCGAGTGACTACATTTGAGAGTAAATACAGACAAGATCATCAATGTAGGTTTGTTTTATTGTTTGGTGGTGCTCCAAGAGTTTTTCGAATGTAATGCCTCGGCTCAGTTTGGTTGGAAAACACGGTCTGCGGACTACTGCAACAGTGCCACACATAAAGTGTGGTTTGAAAAACGATACACTGCTGCCCTCTTTGTTTTTTCTGTTAAAGTTGCACTTGGTACACTATCAGCGATTGTAGTATAAATATAGCGAAGGATAAACAACGAATGCAGTGCAGATTAAACATCCATGAATTTAGATGAAGAAAATTATGTTAAATAATGTTAACCATAAAATTGTCTTGAACATTGTGATGTAATAAAAAGTCAACGTGTCTATTTGCTCTGTACATTGGACTTCGGGTGCCTGACAGACAAAATACTGGGAACAGGCTATCGGTATCATCCAATCAGAGAGTACTACGAACTTTCGCTGTATTGCTGGATTTTACCCAATCATCGTCGTTGTTCTATTTGAGCCTGGCCAATGATTTCGCTGTATGTTTCCGGGTCAAGGCGACAAACGCCGATGATGTGTATGTTTTGTAGCCTTGTGGTGTATTAACAACAACTGCTGAACCAAAGTTTGCCCTTGTTTTAACCGGATATTTCTCGTAGGACATGTTGGAATGCCTCGCAGGTTCGTTGCAGGTTCGTTAACGTGTTGTTGATACCCGGTTGGTTTCCAGTCTCAACCATCCGCCCCTCACCGGGGTATAAGTAGAAAGAGTGGCGTGAACGTAGAGAATGGAGGATTTAGCCCGAAATTGCCATGGCGGTTGTGACGGCGTGGCGATACACTAGCGACCGTCTCCTCGGAGGATGGGGCCCGCTTCTGTGTGTCTTCCTGGGCTCTCTGGTGGCCCTGCTGACGCCCCTGGTCGGAGTGGAGGAGCAATGCCGTGGCTCCCCGAATGCCATCGCACAGTTTCGCTGCCGGCTGTGGGGGAGCTCCGAGCAGCCCCCAGCTGTAGAGACCACCGGCCTCACTGTTTCTCTCACAGGCCTCGACCTGCTTCTTCCGAGGTCCAAGCCTAGCAAAGGTACCCACCCACCTGCTGCATAAACTTCCTGCTTTCCATCAGTCAAGCTATTGAGTCTCTTTTTAAACATTACAGAGACTGTCTACAATGCAAGTGGTTGTAAAATCAGTGGATGGTCGATGTGTTCTGTTTTTTCCAACCTTCACCGAGTTAATTTAAGGCACATATTTTGCATTATAAAGTCTCACCACGAAACAAAAAGGTCACCAAGAGTGCTTAATGACATCATTTTTTTCTCCTGTTGTGATCTAGAGATGATTTTTGAGGCCCGAGCGGCGCTGCAGCTGGCTCAGGAGATGAAGAAACACGGCAAGAGGGAGAAAGCCCACAAGCTGCTGGTGCATGCACTCAGTCTGAATCCAGACTATGTGGATGCCCTGACCGAGCTGGGGACTATTTTGGAGGAGGAGAAGGACGTGGTGCAGGCAGACCACCTGTATTCCAAGGCTTTGGCCATCTCGCCTTGTAATAAAAGGGCACTGGTGAGCAGAGACCTCACGCTACCGCTGCTGCAGGAGATTGACCAGCGTCACTTCGGCATCATAGACAGTAAGGTGCGCAGACTCATGTCCATTCCTAAAGGCAACTCTGCGCTACGTCGGGTGATGGAGGAGACTTACTATCACCACATCTACCACACCGTGGCCATAGAGGGCAGCACGCTCACTTTATCCGAGATCCGTCACATCATCGAGACGCGCTACGCCGTCCCCGGCAAGAGCCTGCAGGAGCAGAATGAGGCCATTGGTGTGGACGCAGCCATGAAGTACATCAACACCACGCTGTTATCCAGGACAGGAACCATCAGCGTCAGTGACATCCTGGAGATCCACCGTCGAGTGCTGGGTTACGTGGACCCCGTGGAGGGAGGGCGCCTGCGCACCAATCAAGTGTTTGTAGGCCATCACATCCCTCCGCATCCTCAGGACCTGCAGCGGCACATGGAGGAGCTGGTCCAGTGGCTCAACTCGGACGAGGCCTTGCAGCTGCACCCGGTCGAGTACGCCGCTCTCGCGCACTACAAACTGGTGTACGTGCACCCGTTCGTGGACGGCAACGGGCGCACGTCACGCCTCTTGATGAACCTTGTGCTCATGCAAGCGCGATACCCGCCCATCACCATTCGCAAAGAGCAACGGGCCGAGTACTACGCAGCTCTAGACACAGCCAACGAGGGCGACGTGCGTCCCTTCATTCGTTTCATTGCCAAATGCACCGAGATTACGCTGGACACTTTGTTGATCTCAACCACTGAGCATGCAGTGGGACTCCCGGGGGCCAGCCAGGACCACGCCTGTCCTGATTGCAAACACACCATCCGTGTTCACAACTGATTTGGTGTTTGGAGGGCAACGGTCATGGTCTAGTTTTCACCCTAAAGGGTCATATTCATCAGCTCATGCCGGCTCTGTCTTGAATCTGCTGAACATTTGGAG
>NW_017805009.1:3575248-3661175 GCF_001891065.2 Hippocampus comes
CGTGCCTGCGTGGGTTTTCTCTGGGTACTCTGGTTTCCTCCCACATTCCAAAAACATGCGCGGCAGGTTAATGGAACACTATACATTGTCTCTCGGTGTGAGTGTGAGCACAGATGGTCATTTGTCTATGTGTGCCCCGCGATTGGCTGGCAACCAATTCAGAGTGGACCCCACCTACTGCCTGACAACAGTTGGGATAGGCTCCAGCACGCCCCGCAACCCTTGTGAGGATTAAGCGGATCAGAAAATGGATGGATCAATGGATGGATGGATGGATAATAATAATAATAATATTAATTTTAATAATTTATTATTATTATTATTATTATTATTATTATTATTATCATCATCATAATATTTATTAATTAAGTGCGTTAAGGAATTTGTGATTTTTTTTTCTAAACGTCACAGGTATAAATTACAGGGCACCGTAAGATTTGTACTGCAGAAGCTTTTATCGGTCAAACTTAAAAACAAACAACAAAAAAAACAAGAAAGTACCTGAAACACGTGATGTGCGAGAAACAAGTTAATGTTTTTAAAAATCAGCTTCAAAAATACATTATGGGACATACAAAGCTATCTCTGATTAAAATTTGCTGTTGACAAGTTTAATGTAACTCCGTTCACCCATCTATGCCAGCGACGCACAGTGACAAGCAAAACAATTAAATGCGCTTCCACTAGATGGCAGAAGGCAGCATACACCTGTTGCCATTCACACTCCGAGTGACTACATTTGAGAGTAAATACAGACAAGATCATCAATGTAGGTTTGTTTTATTGTTTGGTGGTGCTCCAAGAGTTTTTCGAATGTAATGCCTCGGCTCAGTTTGGTTGGAAAACACGGTCTGCGGACTACTGCAACAGTGCCACACATAAAGTGTGGTTTGAAAAACGATACACTGCTGCCCTCTTTGTTTTTTCTGTTAAAGTTGCACTTGGTACACTATCAGCGATTGTAGTATAAATATAGCGAAGGATAAACAACGAATGCAGTGCAGATTAAACATCCATGAATTTAGATGAAGAAAATTATGTTAAATAATGTTAACCATAAAATTGTCTTGAACATTGTGATGTAATAAAAAGTCAACGTGTCTATTTGCTCTGTACATTGGACTTCGGGTGCCTGACAGACAAAATACTGGGAACAGGCTATCGGTATCATCCAATCAGAGAGTACTACGAACTTTCGCTGTATTGCTGGATTTTACCCAATCATCGTCGTTGTTCTATTTGAGCCTGGCCAATGATTTCGCTGTATGTTTCCGGGTCAAGGCGACAAACGCCGATGATGTGTATGTTTTGTAGCCTTGTGGTGTATTAACAACAACTGCTGAACCAAAGTTTGCCCTTGTTTTAACCGGATATTTCTCGTAGGACATGTTGGAATGCCTCGCAGGTTCGTTGCAGGTTCGTTAACGTGTTGTTGATACCCGGTTGGTTTCCAGTCTCAACCATCCGCCCCTCACCGGGGTATAAGTAGAAAGAGTGGCGTGAACGTAGAGAATGGAGGATTTAGCCCGAAATTGCCATGGCGGTTGTGACGGCGTGGCGATACACTAGCGACCGTCTCCTCGGAGGATGGGGCCCGCTTCTGTGTGTCTTCCTGGGCTCTCTGGTGGCCCTGCTGACGCCCCTGGTCGGAGTGGAGGAGCAATGCCGTGGCTCCCCGAATGCCATCGCACAGTTTCGCTGCCGGCTGTGGGGGAGCTCCGAGCAGCCCCCAGCTGTAGAGACCACCGGCCTCACTGTTTCTCTCACAGGCCTCGACCTGCTTCTTCCGAGGTCCAAGCCTAGCAAAGGTACCCACCCACCTGCTGCATAAACTTCCTGCTTTCCATCAGTCAAGCTATTGAGTCTCTTTTTAAACATTACAGAGACTGTCTACAATGCAAGTGGTTGTAAAATCAGTGGATGGTCGATGTGTTCTGTTTTTTCCAACCTTCACCGAGTTAATTTAAGGCACATATTTTGCATTATAAAGTCTCACCACGAAACAAAAAGGTCACCAAGAGTGCTTAATGACATCATTTTTTTCTCCTGTTGTGATCTAGAGATGATTTTTGAGGCCCGAGCGGCGCTGCAGCTGGCTCAGGAGATGAAGAAACACGGCAAGAGGGAGAAAGCCCACAAGCTGCTGGTGCATGCACTCAGTCTGAATCCAGACTATGTGGATGCCCTGACCGAGCTGGGGACTATTTTGGAGGAGGAGAAGGACGTGGTGCAGGCAGACCACCTGTATTCCAAGGCTTTGGCCATCTCGCCTTGTAATAAAAGGGCACTGGTGAGCAGAGACCGCACGCTACCGCTGGTGGAGGAGATTGACCAGCGTCACTTCGGCATCATAGACAGTAAGGTGCGCAGACTCATGTCCATTCCTAAAGGCAACTCTGCGCTACGTCGGGTGATGGAGGAGACTTACTATCACCACATCTACCACACCGTGGCCATAGAGGGCAGCACGCTCACTTTATCCGAGATCCGTCACATCATCGAGACGCGCTACGCCGTCCCCGGCAAGAGCCTGCAGGAGCAGAATGAGGCCATTGGTGTGGACGCAGCCATGAAGTACATCAACACCACGCTGTTATCCAGGACAGGAACCATCAGCGTCAGTGACATCCTGGAGATCCACCGTCGAGTGCTGGGTTACGTGGACCCCGTGGAGGGAGGGCGCCTGCGCACCAATCAAGTGTTTGTAGGCCATCACATCCCTCCGCATCCTCAGGACCTGCAGCGGCACATGGAGGAGCTGGTCCAGTGGCTCAACTCGGACGAGGCCTTGCAGCTGCACCCGGTCGAGTACGCCGCTCTCGCGCACTACAAACTGGTGTACGTGCACCCGTTCGTGGACGGCAACGGGCGCACGTCACGCCTCTTGATGAACCTTGTGCTCATGCAAGCGCGATACCCGCCCATCACCATTCGCAAAGAGCAACGGGCCGAGTACTACGCAGCTCTAGACACAGCCAACGAGGGCGACGTGCGTCCCTTCATTCGTTTCATTGCCAAATGCACCGAGATTACGCTGGACACTTTGTTGATCTCAACCACTGAGCATGCAGTGGGACTCCCGGGGGCCAGCCAGGACCACGCCTGTCCTGATTGCAAACACACCATCCGTGTTCACAACTGATTTGGTGTTTGGAGGGCAACGGTCATGGTCTAGTTTTCACCCTAAAGGGTCATATTCATCAGCTCATGCCGGCTCTGTCTTGAATCTGCTGAACATTTGGAGTGGGAAGAGGTATTTTAATTCCATTCAAGCACAATCAGAAGTTGTCTTCTGGAAAAAGTGTCACTTTAGAAGCTTCGACAATTGACATTTGGGACCTCTAGTACAGATTTATTTTGGGAAGAACGTGAAAGCACTTTCATAGTTTGATAATTTATTTTATGCAAATAAAAGAAGTGGTATTAACGCTCACTTTATTGACTTTAAATGGACTTATCACCACATTAAGTATCGCACCTGGTGAGGTCAATATTTTTATTTTATGGCATGACATTTTTTTCAGCCTTCAAAACAAAGGGAAGACAAGGATTAACAAACCATAAACTAGCCATTAAGTTTTCCGATCAACACCGCCATTGTATTTACCGTATGAAACATCCACAGGCTAAACAGAATGTGTATTAAATATAACATTAGGCCACTGTGGTGAGCACTTTATATGGATTGTATTCCATCTAGAGAATGTTACAAATTGTCATATTTGTGTGTGTGTGTGTGTGTGTGTGTGTGTATATATATATATATATATATATATATATATATATATACACACACACACATCACATACTGTAACTTATTAACACTGGCAGAAGTGCATACATGGGAAATTAAATGTGAGTGCTTGAAATAAGTCAGCCTCAGCCAGTCAATTTATTATGACTCTTAAATTGTGACATTTTTAAGTCAAACCAAAAGTTGCCTGACAAAAGAGATTGGTGGACCATTTATCATTTAACTGTTGAAATGATTGTCTTTAAATCCACAGTCAAATTTTATTTATTTTTTTTACAATTCTGTTAGTAAGCTGATAGGTATTATCTTGTATGTACACACACACACACACACACACACACAGTATTCTACACATTGCTTAACACATTGTTGTGAATCCAATGTCCCACTGAAATAACAAAAGGTTGAGGTTGGGAAAATGGCGTCTACAAATTTTCAAACATATTTACACACTTGTATTACACACGTATTTAATAAAACCTGACGGCAACATTTAAACACAGCCAGAAACGGGAAGGAAGAGTAAAAATGACAAGGGTCAAAGGTGTTCTTGGTTAAAAGGAGCTGGTGGAGGGCAGCAGCTCTGCAGTTAAGGCAATCTCGCA
Source organism: Hippocampus comes (assembly GCF_001891065.2). Taxonomy (NCBI): domain Eukaryota; kingdom Metazoa; phylum Chordata; class Actinopteri; order Syngnathiformes; family Syngnathidae; genus Hippocampus; species Hippocampus comes. Next base: position 3,579,608 of record NW_017805009.1, read on the forward strand.
GGAAAAATGACGAGAAGGCTGACATTTGCAGAAAGTCAAAGTCTCAAAATACTGAATTTTGCAAGGATCACGTGATGGCTTTCCATGTGAAACCAGCAAGCCTCTTTCTTCACTTCTTCAGAAGCATTTTAGCAAAGTCTGCATTGGACAAAGGCTTTGCATCTCCGGCACCTTCATCAGACGCAGTCCCATTCTCCACTTTGCTTGCTGACCCACTTTGGCGATTCAGAGAGCGAGGGAGCAATGACAATTGTGTGCGCCCTCTCCCTCTCCTGGGGGGAAAAAAAAATATTGAAAAAATGAAGCACAACTGTAAGCACTCGTGAAGATTTAAGTGTCCCGTGGTAAACTTACGAGCCGTGGACCTGGTGAGGCGTCGGGTTTGTGGTGGGCAGACTGGGCCCAGGTTTGCTGGTGTTTCTGCGAGGAGGGTTGCTAATAGCAACAGAGATTTTGTTCCCCTCCACATACATGCCATCCATTTTCAACACTGCCTGAGAAGCCTGGGCTTCATCTGCAAACTCAACATACGCCAAACCCTGCGCAAGCCCCCAATCAGAGAGGAGGTCAGCTGTGTCCTGATCACTCTCCTGCTCACTGTATTGCATCGGTATGTCTCACCTTGGGCTTTCCTGAACGGAATGTCACAAGACGAACTTCCTTGAGGGTGCCGTGATTCTTGCTTAGTTCTTCCAGTTGCTCCTTGGTGCAGGAAAATGGTAGCCCAGAGATGAAGATTTTGTGTTTTTCCATTGCTGTGTTGTACTTGAACATCTACAGAAGCGAAGTAGTCACATAACACTAAACAAAGGACATGTTTTGCACACAGTACAATGTTTCCCTGCTACAGTACACTGCGGATTTTTAAGCGATTGTTTGGGTTTTTGCAGTATACAAGGCAAGTTTAAGATGTTTTTTTTTTTCTGGTCTCTATAGTGGGTCTTGAGTGTATTTCAAATTTACCTTGAAGTCCGGGTTCTTGTTCTTGTCTACACATGGTGACACAAACATAGGCCTGCCCTCCACTTGCTGTCTGTCGAGTTTGAGGGCTTCAGAGACGGATTCAGAGCTTTCAAACTGCACATAGCCGTAACCCTTGAAGGTCCCTTTGTTGGTGGAGACGAGGCGAATCTGTTTGACGGTTCCACATGTCTCAAAGAGAGTCCTCAATCTGGCCTCGGGCTCATCCAGGGTGTACGACAGGTTGCTCACGAACACGCTGCTGTCATCATTCCGAAGCTCTGTTTTATCATCGCTCTGCTGCTGGGCGCTGGCCTGCTGGGCTTTGTTGAATCCAGGCCGCGCTGAACCTTTATAGCCAGGAGGAGCCTTCTCATGGAGATCAATCTCAAGAGTCAGTATGTCCTCCTCCTTGCTTTGCTCACCATTTCCTCTGTGTCGCTTCGGAGCTTGGTCTATCAACAACAGAGGAAACGGAATATGACCAAAGTTTTCCCACACGTTATAATGATGGTGTTTTGAAGACCACAACAAATCATTCACACTGACAAAACAGCAATGGCCTAAAATCTTCAAATGTCTGCCTAAGAGCTGTATTTGGAAAAAAAAAAAAAAAAAAGGAGCTGGTGGAGGGCAGCAGCTCTGCAGTTAAGGCAATCTCGCAGGAAAAATGACGAGAAGGCTGACATTTGCAGAAAGTCAAAGTCTCAAAATACTGAATTTTGCAAGGATCACGTGATGGCTTTCCATGTGAAACCAGCAAGCCTCTTTCTTCACTTCTTCAGAAGCATTTTAGCAAAGTCTGCATTGGACAAAGGCTTTGCATCTCCGGCACCTTCATCAGACGCAGTCCCATTCTCCACTTTGCTTGCTGACCCACTTTGGCGATTCAGAGAGCGAGGGAGCAATGACAATTGTGTGCGCCCTCTCCCTCTCCTGGGGGGAAAAAAAAATATTGAAAAAATGAAGCACAACTGTAAGCACTCGTGAAGATTTAAGTGTCCCGTGGTAAACTTACGAGCCGTGGACCTGGTGAGGCGTCGGGTTTGTGGTGGGCAGACTGGGCCCAGGTTTGCTGGTGTTTCTGCGAGGAGGGTTGCTAATAGCAACAGAGATTTTGTTCCCCTCCACATACATGCCATCCATTTTCAACACTGCCTGAGAAGCCTGGGCTTCATCTGCAAACTCAACATACGCCAAACCCTGCGCAAGCCCCCAATCAGAGAGGAGGTCAGCTGTGTCCTGATCACTCTCCTGCTCACTGTATTGCATCGGTATGTCTCACCTTGGGCTTTCCTGAACGGAATGTCACAAGACGAACTTCCTTGAGGGTGCCGTGATTCTTGCTTAGTTCTTCCAGTTGCTCCTTGGTGCAGGAAAATGGTAGCCCAGAGATGAAGATTTTGTGTTTTTCCATTGCTGTGTTGTACTTGAACATCTACAGAAGCGAAGTAGTCACATAACACTAAACAAAGGACATGTTTTGCACACAGTACAATGTTTCCCTGCTACAGTACACTGCGGATTTTTAAGCGATTGTTTGGGTTTTTGCAGTATACAAGGCAAGTTTAAGATGTTTTTTTTTTTCTGGTCTCTATAGTGGGTCTTGAGTGTATTTCAAATTTACCTTGAAGTCCGGGTTCTTGTTCTTGTCTACACATGGTGACACAAACATAGGCCTGCCCTCCACTTGCTGTCTGTCGAGTTTGAGGGCTTCAGAGACGGATTCAGAGCTTTCAAACTGCACATAGCCGTAACCCTTGAAGGTCCCTTTGTTGGTGGAGACGAGGCGAATCTGTTTGACGGTTCCACATGTCTCAAAGAGAGTCCTCAATCTGGCCTCGGGCTCATCCAGGGTGTACGACAGGTTGCTCACGAACACGCTGCTGTCATCATTCCGAAGCTCTGTTTTATCATCGCTCTGCTGCTGGGCGCTGGCCTGCTGGGCTTTGTTGAATCCAGGCCGCGCTGAACCTTTATAGCCAGGAGGAGCCTTCTCATGGAGATCAATCTCAAGAGTCAGTATGTCCTCCTCCTTGCTTTGCTCACCATTTCCTCTGTGTCGCTTCGGAGCTTGGTCTATCAACAACAGAGGAAACGGAATATGACCAAAGTTTTCCCACACGTTATAATGATGGTGTTTTGAAGACCACAACAAATCATTCACACTGACAAAACAGCAATGGCCTAAAATCTTCAAATGTCTGCCTAAGAGCTGTATTTGGAAAAAAAAAAAAAAATCCCTTTGCTGCCGACACTCAGCAATGTGCAGCACACTGTAGACAAACCCATTTCATTGTGAACGTGTCGCAAGGGCTCGAGTCGGGCGCGCAATGCTAACCCGAAAAATGTTGAATTTGAGAGTTGAGGTCAAAAGGCGCATCCCATGGGAGAGGGACTGGCAAAATGATCTCAGTGTGCTAACAGCAACCAGTGGGAAAAGCATTTGTTACTTCCACCTCCAAAGACGGACACGCTTGCACTGGGATGCTGTTCTCCTTGTGCGTGGTCCTGCGGTGTGCACCACAAAAAAACAAGTGCAGTGTGAGAAGGCCTTTGGAGCCTGTCCCAAGTTGATTTTGGCCTCGGGGTACACCCTGGAGTGGTTGCCAGCCAATCATAATTGTTCCATAGATAGGTTGTATTATCATGTTACTTTTAGGAGAAAACGCTTGAAATCTCAGAAAATCCGAATATTTCATGATTATTGACGCGACACGGGTGTCTTGCTGTGTATCCAATTTACCTGCATGGTCAGTCCACTCATCCTGATCGAGCACGTGCTCTGCTTTCCTCTTCTCCCCAAACCGACCCCCCTTCTGAACTTTTTTCTGAGCCCTCTTCTCTGCCTTGGCCTTCCGCTTCTGCTCAAATTGTTCCTCCTCTTGTAGGGCTTGGATGGCTTCTTTCTCTGCCACCTTAAAAAAACAGCCAGAGGATACTCACGAGAGTGAAAAACCTTTAAAAGACAGACATGCTTAAACAAATGCTGCTCTCAGCTTCCGACCTTTGCCCGTTGCTCATTGACTCTGTTGAGGCGAGTCTCGGTTTTCAGGACTGCCACATCCCAGTCCTCCAAAGAGCCTGGATGCGTAGACGTGTCATGAAAATCTCCCCAACTGCCGTATCCAGTCTGTTATATGAGAGGGGGAGCTCACCTTGCACTCTTTCAAAGGTGAGCAAGACCTCACACACGTGTTCTGGGTAGTCAGAGGTGCACTGGACGGCTCTGTGAAGCGCTTTTCGACAGTGGAGCGAATCTCCATAAGCTCTGGAGAGAAAGTACCAAATACAAGTGATCAGACCATGCTGTAAAGTTTGTTCGATAAAGCACTTTTCAACATGACACGCGCTAACAGACCGTTCGAGGTTATAGTATTCCAGCCACATGTTGGCATATTTGGCATTCCCTTTTGTCATGATGCTGTCCCACAGTTCTCTGGCTTTTTGCATGTTTTTACAATGCAGGGCCTGGGAGGAGGACGGAAGAGACAATCAAATAAAACCAGCCCCAAAGGGCTTCACAAGCCCACAGTTGTTAGCATATTTGAAAAACCTGAAGCAGACTGACAACGACAATTACGAAAGAAGGCCATCCATTCAAAAGAGTTGTCAGAGTAACAAAACGTACCTCTATCCTTGCCCAGATTTGCATGATGTTGCAGGAAGGGTCTCCACTTTCCCCAAATCCTTGTATCATGACAAAACAAGTCAGAGTGGAAATTCACATGAAACTTGAACCTTCTGAATGTGATTGGCACCTACTTTCTTCAACATCTTGTTTCATGTAGTCCAAACAGCGCGTGAAGGATCCGCGCAACTCCTCCAATTCTTGACTCGACTCTGTGACGTGGGGGGAGGACACCAACAGAGACCATGCATGAACGTTTCCACCCACAGACTTGATCAAGTGCTGCTCTCACCTTGGCTGAAGTCCACACGTCTCCTCAGGTAGTCGAGATATACCTGCCAGATCGCCACGTAATCCGTCGCTTGAATGAACCCTGCATTGAGAGCCTTTTCAAACAAATCTGTGGAAGACAGCAGGTTCTCCTTCAGTAATCATTCTCACAGACATGTCAAATGTGTGTCAACGAGTCCTTGCCTGAAACAGTTTGATGAGTGCCCCCATGCCTCTCAATGGCTTGCAAATAGCTCTTCCAAAGACTCATAGTCCACGGGCAGTTTCTGACAGCACGATCATGAGTGGAGAGAACCAGATCTTTGATTTTCAGTTGACGGTCCTAGACAGGCCAAAGAAAACAAGGCAACAGTAATTTGGACCTTCAGGGGGTACCCCGCCTACCACCCGTGGACAGCTGGGAGAGGCTCCAGCACGCCCGTGACCCTCGTGAGGATAAGCGGCTTGGAAAACGGGTGGCTGGATGATTTTCTTAGACCCCAAGTCAAAACTGACACTGTTTCAGTTATAAAATCACAACCAGTTGCTTTGGTCGTCCACCAACATAAACGTTCACGATTTTACAAAACTATTTGACTGAAACGAAAGTCATCTGAGGAGGAGATCATTTTCAGACACCAAGAGTCCTAAACCAAGTCAATACTCACAAGATATGTAGCGTATTTGGTCCACATGTCCGGTACCAGGCAATTGTCGATCAAAGTCCGCTCAAACGTCATCTGGATGCGGGCCGGGTCCCCTTCTTTCATTTCAAAGTCGATGTAGGCCTGATACTCGGCCAATTTAGGCGTCTCTGCCACTAACTGCAACAGGACAGCCGAATAAACCAAGGTCCACTGTTCAAAGTCAGCAGCTCAGTCAAGTCTGAAGCCTCATTGGTGGTTGCTTACCAGGGACTCTTCAAAGGGCTTGTACTTCTCCCTCTGCTGCAAAGCACTTTTGTACTGATGCACAGTTTCCTCAGGTGGCGCATTGTCAGACCATTCCTCATACTCTGCATATGTTGCCTCCATGTCTAAGAAAAAAAAAATTGTAATAAACAAAAGATAAATCACTTCTGTACATCATTAAAATGATAACGCAGAGATGTGTTCAGTTCGGTTTAAATTTGTTAAAGGGTCTCAAAAAAATATTTAGCGAAAAATAGTTTGCTTTTTGTTTTACTTTGTTGCTATTACTCGCTCTTCAACATTGAATGTGAGAGTTGATGCTCAACAACAACAAAAATTCTCAACATGAGTCATGCACACTTCTTCAGGCTTGGCCAGCCCACACAAACTTCTGCTGCTGCTCACTGTCCAGCACGCCATCTGGAGGACATCCTTACCCATTAAGGGGATGGCCAGTTGGCGGCGAAACAGTGTATGGATGCGCTGAAGCTGCTTGTTCAGCAGCTCTTGCTCATCGTGGCTGGGAATCTTGCCAGGAGGAGGCTGAAAGGAAAGACAATACAGAGGATGAACAACACGAATAAATGACTACACGGCACGTGAGCTCACCCAAATGCGTTAACAAAGAGAAATGTCGCTGATATGATGGAAAGGGAGACAATATAAACCTCGATGGCGTCGGACATTTGTTTAAATGTCGCCGATGAAGACAACACTGACCTGTACCGTGGCCAGGATGGCATTCTCAAATTCTCTGTACGCCTCCCACACCGTTTGTCCCTTGGTCATGTGAAGCCCAACAGCTGTGATTGCTCTCTCGAAAACGGATCTCACCCTTTCAATGCCACCTGGCGAGCCCATGCCCCCAATGGAATACTGGGCATATTCCAGCCAGATATCGGGGCCTGAGTGGAAGAAGAAGACACTCAATCTCGGGATTTTGTTCTATCTAGATGTGGAATCTTTGCTTTGCCAGCATGCACTTACAAATGTAGTCTTTTATAGCCTTTTCAAAAAGTTCATTGACTTTTTCTCGGTTTGGTTCTTCTTCAGTCATGCGAATCTCATCCTTGAGCCAGTCTAGCCAGATCTCTGTGGTGTTACACAGAGGAGGTCAGGTATATAATTCAAACAGATCAACTTGTTTGGAATCTGGACTTGCAGTAGGTATACATCTACCTTCTGTGAGAGGAAAAAGTTCACTCATCTTCTGTCTCGCCTTTCGCAAACGGATCAGCTCGCCCTCATGCTTCAGTAGTTTGATGAGGTCAACATGGCAGTTGTAGTCAAAGGCATTGATCGAGAGCTAGAAATCACAGAACAGTACAATTCAACATTTGGGGTCTGTATCTTTTTGACAAGCTAATGCTTGGGATCAGATGCGGTTCTCAAAGTGACAGTGAGACACTTATGGTTGAACTCATCTTTCTTTCATGTCTTTTTAGTATGCAATTGCACAATTAAGCGTGCTCAGTTCCAGCAAGATATCATGTTTTTTAATTGTTTTGTAGTTATGACCAGGATTTAGTCTCTTTCCTGTAGAGTTTCTTCCCTGTAGGGAGAAAGCCAAAGAGAAAGACAAAGAGAGAGAGAGAGAGAGAGCGAGAGAGAGAGAGAGAGAGAGAGAGAGAGAGAGAGAGAGAGAGAGAGAGAGACACACACACACACACACACACACACACACACACACACACACACACACACACACACACACACACGCGCGCACGCGCGCAGGTAGGCAGGCAGGCAGGCAGGCAAACAGATTGGCTTGGTCATTCATAATATGAGGTAAACAAAAACATTTATATTTTATTTTATATATACCGGTACTCATAATCTCTCAAGGGGAAATCCAAATCACACTCGGATGAATATTTTGTGTTGCACACCGCACAGAGCACCACATCACACAAATGCAGGCATGTGGGTCAAGAAGTCTGAGTGAGAAGTCAATAGATTCATCAAACCTTTAACAAAATGCATTTTGAAAAGATTGATGTGTTTATTTTACTATTTTGTTTTAGATTTTAGAACTGTATTTAATACCTAGTAGAACGAACAAGTGCTAAATAAATAATTACTCTATGAAAAATAACGAAATCACAATTTGGGGGAAAACAGCTACATTTTGCAAGAAATATTACAGGACTCTTGCAAATGCTCAGTGCGCACCCCAGATACACAGCTTCAGTCTACCTTGCTTAAAACTCCCACCTTCCACTTTCATGTCATTAAAACTGAATTAAGACATATCTTTCTATTTCTACAACCTAGTGTCGTGGTTTCTGCTCAAGGTTCGTGTGAAACGTGAGTGCGTGTAGAATAATAAACTTTATTGGGTTTATTTCCTGTGTTGCTGACGGGAGAAAGTGACTTCGACAACATTTAGGACACTGACCCAAATATGAAGAATTGTGCATTTAGTGGCACGTGGCCATTTGCTCATTATATTTGTCCTCTATTACTTTTTTCGGACTCTGATTATTCGGCTTTCATGCTAAAACTGTGACGTCACAAAGCAAAACGCGCGGCGCGTGTACAGTCACGATCAGCTAGCATCACGTCACGCCAATAAACGTCGCAAATGGAATAACTTCACCCAACAATTTTCTCTTCTAATTCTACGCGAGCGCAAATTGCGTGGCAAGCGTTCACTCGTTAAATTGTCGGCGACTGTTTCGTACTCATTCATTCGCGTTCAGCTACTCGGCTAGCGTCACTACATTTAAGAGTTACCTGCTCTTCTAGGCGTTGGATTTCGGCTTCATTTTCTTTCTCGTCCTCTGACGTCTCGTCCTCTTCGTCGTCCGAATTGTCCACTCCCATGCCTTCTTCGCCGTCGCTCTCCGAGTCCATTTGCCGATCATCCATCTCCGCGTCGTCTTCTTCCATATCTTGCAAATGCGTATGCTCTGCGTTGCTCGCCGCTGCCATATTGGAAAGGCTGTCTGCCTGGTAACAAACTGAAACATTCCCCCAGTCCTGAGCTATCAGAGCTAACGCGAGCCACTAGTGGGCGCTCTTACCCTTCCTCCGCCGACCTCAGTGTTTATAAACAAACCTCCTGGACTCGTGTTTGCTCGTGCGTTTCCGGAACTTGTCGGTTTCTGAACATGGCGATGGCCTTACGAAAGTCTTCGTTGTTGTTGAGCGGAAGGTTGCTCTGTCCGGAGCTAAAGATTCTCTGCTCATATCACAAGAAGGTAACCAAATGGACCGTTTTGACGCCTTTCCAATTGTTGCAACGAAGCTCTCGCATTTTGTTAAGTTGTATGCTCATGTGCGTGCTGCCTGTTCGGTTCAGTAACTGTTTAGCATTGAATCGATATCCTTGAAATCCAGGTTAAAGTCTATCTCCTCGTACGTCTACAATGTTACCAATGCATTTTGGTGTCACGAGTAGGGTCCAGATGACACATACCCGCAAGTTACCTGATAGTATTACTAGTGCAGCACAGTAGTGTACTAGTGAGGTTGGTTTGCGGGTTATAGAAGGCCAGGCGTGTAGTTAAAAAAAACACGTTACACGCAAGATTGTTATCCTAGTGCGTGAAATCTTTCTGTTTGAGGACAAAAATGATATGAGTACATGGACCTGGTTATTCTGGATATCAAGTTATACAAACGTGGCTAAATAAATGCCTATTTCGTTGCATTATAATGATTCCCAACTGTGAGTGATCAGCAGATTTTAAATCCTTCTGAAGGTTGTAGACCACTACGAAAATCCAAGAAATGTGGGCTCTTTGAATAAAAATGCCAAAAACGTAGGGACTGGTTTAGTGGGCGCTCCGGCCTGTGGCGATGTCATGAAACTGCAGGTAAGTGAAGTGGTTAAAAAACACGATAAACTGGTGCTGTTGGTCAAGCAGATCAACTGCTGTATTGTTTAATCTCCAGATTGAAGTGGATGAAAATGGGAAGATCGTGGATGCCAAATTTAAAACATTTGGCTGCGGATCAGCCATTGCTTCGAGCTCTCTGGCAACTGAGTGGGTGAAAGGGAAGTCGGTGAGTCTACAAAGAATTTAAACATTTCTGAAAAATTCTTATTTGGATTGATTGAGATTGCTCTGTCCTTTTTCCCTACAGATCGATGAAGCTTTGAGGATCAAGAACACAGACATTGCAAAAGAACTCTCCCTTCCACCAGTCAAGCTTCATTGTTCCAGTAAGCACACGATGTGAACAGATATTTCAAAGCAGAAATTGATGCAACATGACAGATGTCAATAACAGTTGCAAATGTATATATGACAGGCAGCACATCTCAGTGCAGTTTTAACCGCTATTTGGTAGGAGTTCAGTTGACAAACCTTAGCCTAGAGGGAAAAGAGCGTTTTTATATGGAGGCATCAGAACATGGCCATGCTCTGTCCAGAATATTCCAGCGCATTTAAATACAAACTCAGACTTAGAAATGCTCTCACTATTCGTTCTCTTCTCCTGTTTCAGTGCTTGCAGAAGATGCCATCAAAGCAGCCCTGTCTGACTACAGAATAAAACAGAACAAGGAGGAGCAGGGTGTCAAAGCCAGCGGTTAATTTCTCATCATTAAGTATCCATAATGGGTCAGTGTACCTCAGGGAAGTGTCAAGTATGTTGTCACAGGGCTGCACAGAAAGTTTTGAACCCTTTCTTCCTTCGGGATTATGGATACTTTCCTCTCTTTTCTCTTCTTTAGTGTAACAAACCTGTTGCTCAATAATATTTGCAGTTGTGATGATGCAATAGTAACTTTTTTTTTTTAAAACATCATCACATACTTACCAAATACCATCTAGACAAAAGCAATATGATATTCGGCTTCTTCAATTGTATTCATATTTGTGATGGGTCTGCGTGATGGAGATTTTGAAACTGGAAATTAAAGGTCAATATTACAATAAATCAGCTGTGTTCCATTTGTGCTTCCGAAAAGCTTGAATTTGATGCACCGTTTATAATAGAAATAAAGCCTCTTGTCATCAGTCATTTGAAAACTTGGAAACATGATTGTGACCTATAAACCTGTACAACTCAACTGAGAATTTTTTTTTTTTTTTTTGAGAGGAAGTAAAAACATACTGGCTGCACAGGTGTGCACACCCTCCTAACTCGGGATGTGGCTTTCTTCAGTGTTAATGCCCTCTAAGAAGAGCCACTCTGGCACTGAAGAACCTTTTTTTGCACGAGGAAAACAGCAGCATGAGCAGGAGAAACATTATACTCAAGCCTGCCGGCAGCCAAATGAGCACCCAGTGAAGGAGGTTGCGGGCGGACAAGGTAGTGTCATTCTTTGTGAAAAACGAAGCTCGTGTCCCTGTAAGATGGGTTGTAATCTGAGAGAAGTGAACGGTGGTCTTGTCTTTGTGCCTTTTTTCCTCATAAGGGCTTGGAGTTGAATGGGACACGGCAATGCTTTGGGCTTTGTTAAAGGTCAAACAGTCCTGATAAGTTAAAGTATGCAAAAATAAGTGCTCATCTATAATGCAACTCATACGGACTGTTTTCACAATGGCTTTATTTTCAGGAAGATGGCCAGCAGAGGTGTCTTCTGCTCTCTGCTGTGCCGACCATTCTTCCAGATTTTTCTCCTCCACTGAAGTCGGGACCCAAGATGACACAGGATTCACTATCAAGGCCTTCAGCTGAAGTGTCATGTCGTTTGGCTTGAGGATACCAGGACAGATTGCCGCCATCGAGAGGTTTAAAAGCAGATGGTAAGCGAGGTGGCTCGGCTCAGTGCATTCCAAGTCTGTGCTAGTCATCTTCGACCAGCTGCTTAGCATCCAGTGGCCTCGATACAAAACTTCACACTCGCACATCCTCTGGTTGTGGATACGATCCACAGATTGGAGATGTGGTCCCTTGTCGAAGTTGCTGTCCAAAACAGAACGTAAGCAGTTGCTGCTGATTTTGAATATAAGCACATTGAGCGAGGTGGGCAGAGAGGGCAGGCCCAGGGCAAAAATGCAGTTAGCAGAAACGTCTAAGTGGGTTAAAAAGGCAGGTAGATTTGGAGAAAAGCTGGTCAATTTGTTGCCCTTCAGCATGAGGACCTGCAACTTTTTCAGGTTTTGAAGCGCCCCTGGCTGGATGGCACGGATGTGGTTGTCTCTCAGATCTAACAGAGTGAGGTTCCTCAGTTGCCTCAAGGCACCTACGGTGATGTAGGTGATGCGGTTCTGTTGTAGAAACAATTCTTCCAAGCTGGGCGGGAGGCCTCGGGGGAAGCGGACCAGCAAGTTGTGACTGAGGCTGAGCTCCTGCAGGCTGGTGAAGGGAAGGAGTAGGTGGTCCACATTACAGAGCCTGTTTTTTGCCACTGACAGGACAGCGGTGTTGAGAGGGAGTGAACGTGGAAGCGACCTAAGGCCCGAGGACTCACACACAACCAAAACTCCTGGGCGAAGACAGCAGCAGCCGATGGGACAAGGACGTGTAGCAATACAGACTCGGGAACAGATGCAGAAGACCAGAAGGATGCCGTATTTGGACAACATAATGAATCACTGCAAGAGAATAATAGCAGTCGAAGAGTAACACAAAGCAAACAATATGGGGAGCCACTTGGATCTATTAGAACTGCTCTTACCGTTCAATGTCCCTCATGCCTTCCCCGTGGAAATTAACAGGTTTGTGTCCTTCCGGTCTCTTTTAAAGATCCTTTCAATGGGGAAAATTCCGGGCAGATACTCATGAAAGTTTAAAAGCATGTCTTTGAGGTGCTGTGTTACCTGTTGTGGATTCTTAAAACATTTGAGAGCTCCTTCTGTTCTCTGCAATACAAGAAGGAGTCCAAATAACACAGCATGTATTCATGTTTTAGAGAGTCGTACAAGTTGCCAGCTGTGCTCAAAGCAAGCTGGTTGACACCCTACCATCTGGTGATCTCTTAGTGGGTAGTTCGATTTTCCTCGAATTATTTAGCACCTGATTGACAAAAAAAAAAAAAAAAAGTGGGAATGTGACTCAAGATTCACCTTTCACATTCCACTTCATTTATTGCTTTTTAATTTGTTGCATGGCATGCGGTTGTCTTATTGACCCAAGAATTAAAGATGTTTTATACTACACTCCAATGGTGTAGTGGTCTCCAGAAAAGTGGGTATACCCTCAATTTTCACTTTTTTTTCAATAGTCCGGAAAAACACCGTTTTACAAACAGTGACATATACGAAAAATCTGTCATTTGTATTTTCTCACCAAAATTAGCCTGACCTGATTCGGACCAGTTTGTAGTTATTCCCGGTAACACAAACAGCCTGAATGAATGTAAAATGTAATTATCAATATTTTCAATGAACAAAAACATATGGATTTACAACACGTCAACAGTGATATACTGTGTACTCCAGACAGAATTGCCTTTTGCGGTTTTCACACCGCACTGTCTAGAAGGCAGCACGATGACTCTTAAACCAGTACACAAGTACCTGTATACTTTCTCTACATATTATATACGGTATACACCTGTGTGTGTGTGTGTGTGTGTGTGTGTGTGTGTGTGTGTGTGTGTGTGTGTAGAGTATATAAATATGACAAAAAACATTATCCACAGTTTTATTCAACAGAAGTGAAGCAAAGAACAGGAGAAAAATGAAACACACAGCCCTAGAGAGATGCATACAAGCTGTCAAAATTAAGACTTGTACAAACTGAAAATTTCACATTTGAATGAGATTCTTTTAGTTGTGCTGAAACAAATGGAAACACTCGGATAATCTGCAATTTGAATCGAATCAGATAAATAATTCCCCTAAAATCCCCACTCATATATTGGCAAATAAAGTGGCACTATTGAAACAAAGCTATGGTCCATTTTTCAAAACTGTTGGTAATTTGATCACAAAAGAAGAAATATATACTAATCAAAACTTCGATAATTTACTGTATACATAAGATAGGCAACATGAAAAAAAACAAGTTTACAAAAAAAGTAACCTTTTGACAATGAGCATGAACATATGATCTGTAGTCTAATACATGCATTTTTGAACATCTTTCTTTGGTTAAATGAATGTCATAAGTTGTATTTTTTTGCATGAAAAGTTAGGGAACTAATGAGATAAATGTAAAAATAATTAAAAAAGACAAGCAAATACATAATAAACATATGCTGAAAGTGTCTCTAAAGAAATGTTTTGAATGTAATCAAGACATTAAGTTTCATGTCAACTCGTAGCACCAAAAAAAAAAAAAAATCACTCTCATGCTGAATTGTCTTGATTGCATGTACAGCAGGACATTATGAGGAGATTCCTCTGTCTTGGCAGGCATTGTGTTCACACTTTAACACTATTTTAGTATTTATATTAGGCAAACATATTTCAATAAGCACTCAGGCTGCAAAGTGTATGTATAAAATGCATTTAGAGTTTATATATTATTTTTCTTAATTACTCCAGAGGGATTGTTGAGTTAATGAAATAGCATTGCTGAACATGAGGACATCAACTGTGTTTATAATAGTACAGTATCTCGTTTGTATTCTTTTTCATATATAATATATAGTTATATAAGTTCGCCACCCACATTGGGTACAAACTAATGTAAACCACTACAAGAGTTGTATCCAAAATTTAGCATTTACAAGCATGATAATTGTCAGATTTGATTGACAAAAGAATAACTGTAATGCTAATTCTGGCAGTATTCTAAAGGTGTTTCTAAAACAACATAGCAGCTTGATGCAATATATTAAAAATGATAAAACTCGGTAATATTGGTAAAATCGAGGTTTACTAAATGTTGTGGCCAGTAAGCGTGTTCAAATTTATTACCATACAGTATAGCATTTATTCAAGAGCTTTGGTATGCATCTTAAAGTCTCTGTAAAGTGAAAATAGAAATGTATCATAAATTGTCCATGTTGAATGATTAAAAAAAAATCAAGCCGTTAATTTATTTTTAAATGCTGTGGGAAAATACCCCAAATGAGTGAAACCACACCCCCTTATATTTAAAAAATAATAATAATAATTGATGCTCCTTGGACAAGCTACTTTCTTATGCCTATATATCCGCTTAAAGCCTCCGGGGGCTGCAATCTATCCAACGTGGTCGCCGCAGGACTTCTCCATGTCACGACTTGAGGCGCAAGCCACCAGCTAGCTTACAAGCTTTTCAGGGCTCCTCTCAGCCGGTGGATGGTCAGCAAGCTCGCCCGTCACCCCCTCGCTTGGGAATTGAAATATTGACACCAGGCTATTCTATGGCTCCCAGGAAAGACACATTTTCAGGGTGTAGGCGTAGCTAATGAGCTAACTGCACGCGATAGTGGTGGGAATGGGCCGAATAAAAAAAATATTGAATCGCAATTGTTGTAGATAACCACTGATGCAGACAAGGGCGCAAAACCAAAATGGCGAATAACACTTCAACTGTATATCTCCAAAATTCAGTACTGCGTATTTCTCATTCTTTCTCCATTTTCAGCAATTATCTTCAAACATGTACAATATATTTTGAAACAAATCACTGAATTCACTTTAGAGGGTCTTTAAGAAGCATGTAGTCAATTATACTTTGTCCTAACTGGTATGACAAAGGAGCACACTATTAAAATGATCAAGGCGTACTAGTAGAACGGCTGTGTTATATTGGTAACATGCTTTCCGTTTCTACCTTCAAAGCCATTTGAGCATGTATTCAAAATCTTTGATATCTCTCTTAACGTCTATGTACTGGTGTGCTCTACAACCTCAATAGTAAGACGAATCACCACATTAGAAGAACAACCGGAGAGCGTTAATAGAATGTCTTATGAGTCGTCTTTTTTCCACAGCTGTATGTCATTTCTGTACGCTAATAGGATAACTTTGACATTCTAAGAGGAGAACTGAATGTTATTTGTGAGGCCAAACTGAGATGACATCTGCGAGCTACTACAAGTGAAACACTGCTAGATGTAAACGAGTAGAACTTTCTAATGTCAAATAAATGCTCAAACACCTTTCCTTAGGTTCCTGTTTGCTGTGTCAATGCAATGCGAGCAGCAGGAGTGAGGGCACTCTAGTGGTGGGCCTTCTTCAGATGACAGGTGCAAACAGGCTGACTGGAGGTGTGCTGCACCTCCTCCCTGCGCTTCGTCTGCTCTTTGTGTTTGGTCTCCTCTCTGCGATTCTCCACTTCCTCGACCTCCCTGACCTTCCTCACCTCTGGGCGTGGTGACGACTTAACGTCCCTGCCTCTCTCTCCCACCAGAGCCTTGGAAGGCATGCGCAGGTTCTTGGGCGAGGCGCTGCTCTGCATCTGGACCCTCTTGATGTGGTCCACAGCGTACGGTCTCTCCTGGAACTCGTTCGGACCTCTGTGTACAACGTTTTTTTCCGCCGCGTACTTGGTGGAAGTTTGAGGTGGGGCCTTGTAGGCCGCCAGCTTGCGCTTCTGACTCATGGCGGAGGCGCAGCAGATAATAAAGACCATAACGATGAGGAGAGAGGTCACAACAATGATGATGAGAAGATTCGCCTCCAGGAAGTCCACCACTCTGGTTAGCACAAAGTCCTTCAGACGGATGATGGTAGTGGTGATGGTGTTGGTGAGCGTGGGGGTGTCGGAAGCGTCGGGAACATGGGTAGCAGCGCTGACTTGAACAGGTGCACGAGTGGAGAAGTACTTTGGGAAGAGGAACTCCAACCCGTCATCACCGCTAGCATCCATGGACACGTTGTAGAACATGGGGGTGCCCCGAGCCACGCCGCAGCACAGTGACAGCAAGGTCACGCAGGCCATATGGAAAACCAAGCGGGATGTCATTTTTCCTGCAACATCATCAAAACAATTAGGTACCATACAAGTTGTTAACTCACAGCCATTTTGCTCAAGGTAACGTTGTCTTTAAGCCCCAAAGTTACAAAGGGCGTATGCTCTGTCCAGGTTAGCGCGTCAACCTCACAATTGAGAGGTCCCCGATTTAAATCTTGGCTTTGTGAGGTTGGTCTGTTCTTCCTGTACTTGCGTGGGGTCTCACCCAAAGTCAGCAGGGAACTAAAACCCTAATGAGGACAATTGCCATATAAAATTGTC
The DNA here is from genome assembly GCF_001891065.2 of Hippocampus comes. Taxonomy (NCBI): domain Eukaryota; kingdom Metazoa; phylum Chordata; class Actinopteri; order Syngnathiformes; family Syngnathidae; genus Hippocampus; species Hippocampus comes. The sequence continues at coordinate 3,596,393 of NW_017805009.1, forward strand.
CATCCATTTTCTACACCGCTTCTCTTCATTTGGGTCATGGGTGAGTTGCAGTCCAAGGGCAGAGCTATGTGGGCTCTGCTCCCCCCCCCCCCCACTGCCACCCCCCATGTCAAGATTTTGATATACGTCTATCTGTGATGTAGATATTAGTTCCATTTTACTAACATCTCCACATGGTCACATCACCCTGAGATACTCGGCTGCGCTGCCGCCGTGCATTAGAAGTGACCATCAATCAAAGTGTTGACACTATCGTGAGCATTAAACAAGATTATTAATTTCGCACCTTTGAGAACGGCAGAAGTCATTGTTTTATACCATCCATAATCAGGGTCTTATGAAATAAATGCACACATGTACTAATCTTGCCCAACACACTCATCATCATACGAGAAGGAACAAATGTAAGTCAAAAGCAATCACTCTGATTGGGTGTTAGCTTCGCAGATCAGTGTGATAGAAGTAGACTATAAGATAGTAGGCCTACATAAAAGCAAAGAAATTGCAAAGAAAAAAGACATTAGCTTGTAAATTAAGCTCAGCTGAACATCACTTTTTGCTTAGACTTGTTCCTGTTTTTATGATGAGTGTTTTGGGCAAGGTTCCGTATACGTGTGGTCCTGAACCTAAAAACAACAACCCGGTCTCCATCTGTAATGTGAACCACCTTGATTCAGGTTTTTCTTCCATTTCCCATCTCGCAGCAGATCTATTTTAGCAGGCAGCAGAGCCATTACTTATTTGGGGTGGAGACAGTTACTTTGGTTCTGCGGGCCTTATAATTTGTCGAGGAGAGAGAAGCCGCCCATCCACCACACTAAAGCCAGCAGGAAGTTAGAGTCCAGGTTGTGCGCAGAGGCGTGGGACAGCAGTGGCTGCGGCCTCTATATTTACACTGGGCACCAGCTGCTGCGGGCTGGTGCACAGAGAAATATGTTGACTTGCTGAAAGAAAAAAAAAAAACCTCACATCTAAATATTATTTGCCCAATACTTTTTCTACACTATGCTTGCTATAACTCTTTCAGTTCCGCAGAGAAAGTGTGAATATTTAAAATGTTAGAAAATGCAAGATAGTAACAAGAGCTTTTGGGCTAAAATAAAAATGTCGAGCCTCTTACTGACACAGCACAGTGTAAAAGGGCCTCCCTGTGTGGTCGCATACGCACACTCAGCCTGATGGTTTTCTGTTCAGCTATAGGACTGCTCTAACCCTTCAATGCCCGTAATTAAGGCCATAATTACATTTACTACAATATGCCGGTGCGTCCACACTTAGTGAAATACTGTATGTACGGACTAGAATCACGCATATAGTCAAAGAGATGAAAATCATTTACATTGTGGGTATTTAGATACCTGTACAGAGTAATTAGATGCCACTCCAGACCGTTCAGTCACTTTTTGGGTCAGAGTAGGATTTAAAATTACATAAGGGTACAAAAATCAACAATGGTGGTGGAAAGTAGTATTTAGTCCTTGAATAAAGATGAGGGGTTTTTTTTAGGATGTCTTTGAAACAGTCCTAATACAGAAATATAAGCATATCATACTGATCCGATATTTTAGAGCAAATAAATTACAGCTGAATGTGTTTATGTAGTTACCAGGAATGCTCATTGCATCAATAGCATCACAGAAACAAATCAGATAACATGTCAAAAACACAAGCACATGAAGAAACAATGCACATCTTTCGCTATTCATCCAATCCATTCAACTCAAAACTTGAAAATAATCCTAATGGAAATCCATACTTACACGTTCTGCTGGTTGATGGTGTAAGCAGGACCACAGTGAGCTGAGGACAGAGCAGGGGGGCAAAGAGGGCAACACCAATGTGAAGGAAGAGAGGAGGAGAGTTTCCGAGCATTCCCGTCCCTGTTATACTGTAGCAATTTTTTCAACCGCTCCCAGGAAAGTGATGTCCGTCCCTCTATTTTCAGCTTCTCCTCCCTCCTTCATTCCTACTCGACTTCATGACATGTTTGAGATACAGGGGCGCCATAAGAATGAAAAAAAAAAAAAGTGACGATGATGATTCGAAGGCACAAAACAGCACTGTGTGGCTTTGAAGTTGTCCGGCCGAAAAGGGATCATCTTTTGGGCTCAAATCCCCTGGCTGAGGTCCTATCGAATCGTTTTACTCTGCATTTTTTTTTCTCCCAAGTGCAATACAGGGGAATGTATGTAGAAAGGAATATTTCTGCACATGCACAAGACAACACCAACTTTGAGTAGAGCATGATGCACCGGCTGCTTTACAGGGACTCATGTAAGCAATTAATAGTTCAGCTGATTATACTTCACTTTACAATGACCACGTTGCATTTGGTACCAGAGGCCCATGTTTCAGGGTATTTCTGTCCACAGTGGGGCGACTCCCAAACCTTCTATGTCTCTCTAATTATATGGCCTTGATTACAGCCTGTCTCTGCAGTGCGTACATGACCGGTACAGGGAGAAAGCAAGCCTCTCATCCCAAAACACGTGTACAGAGCCAACATTTAAATTGAAAGGCTTCTAGAAAAGCACTTATCGCAACATATGAAGAATCTGTATTTGGGTCATTTCTTACTTAATGTGATGGTGGTCAGAAATCAAGGCGGCAATTTACTAAAACTTTCCACTTAAACATGCAACTAGCACAAGATTACATGCAACACTTACTACTAGTCACTTTTAAATACTACACAAACAGGTCACTTAAATCATGTATTAGGTTTGACTAGTAGCACAAATACATGTAATTTTGGAAATAAAGGCTAATTCCAGTGGATGTACAAACTAAGGGGACTAATAGGTTGAATCAAATTTGACTTCAAAAAAGCCAACAAGGAAAGTTCATTGTAGTGACATTTCCTAAGTTTATCAACTAAACTGTTGAAAGGAGCGTCAGTGATTGCATTCAATCAAATCACCCAGTCACAAGCTCATTTTAAAAAGTCTTTTATTTTTTTTTTTTGAATCAATGTTTTGATACTTGAAGCAAGAAAAATAAAAATGCTGAGCACACCTCGGAGTGAGGTTTTAACCTGGTTCATTTTCACTTGATTTTTCTTTGATTTTCATACATGGCCTCCAGTATAACAGAGGTTACATAATGGCAAGGTGCAGGGAACACAAACAAGGAGAAACATTTAAAACCCACCAACCCTAAAAAACAAAAAACAAAACCCTCTTCGGCACAGCAACAAAGCAAAGGAAATGAAATTAAAAAACACACACAAAACATCATTTACACAGCTTGCACTCGTTTTCTCGACCTTAATACAAACATACATCTTTCGACTGAACAATTTCCAACCTACAGCGTCCCTTTGGATTAGTTATTTTATACTACTTTTCTAAGAAACCGAGCTCAGGTGCCAACAGTGCAAGCAAAGCACCAGATAGTCATGTCCCACTAAATTCCACCCACCAATATTGGCCTTTTATTTATTTTAATGGCTTGTAATGTTATGCTGCTATTCCAAATGAAGCGCAATAATACTTGCTGTAATTATGAGATGTTTCAAAGTAAAGATGTCATCCAGGAAACAGACTTGTGGAGAATCCCAAGTGTGATGAACTTGCACGTTTTGGCACCGTTTAGTTTCATATCTTCCTTTTACTATGTGACTTTAACTACACGCGCAAATACACAACAGTCCTCTACAAAACATCTGCACAGTCGCGACTATGGCACTTTCAGGGCTTTACAGAGGCAACAAATATCGAATGCAAGTGACAAACACTTTTTACCCGTCTCTTCTTCCCAATGGGAAGCAGATGGAAAATAATGAAAATGGATCTTTTCTATTAACTCACGAGGGGTTCCTGTACTGTATTGGGGGAAAAAAAGTGGATGCACGAAGAGGGACATAAGCACAGCTGGAATGAGAAATAGGCTGAAAAAAAAACCTTACAATGAATAATCAAACAACCCACCCCCATTAAGCAAAAATGGAATGTCCAGGCTGACATTTAGAAAAGCCAAAGACATTAGGCACAGAGTCACACAATCTACATTAAAAAAAAAAAAAAAAATCTATCTTGAGCCATTTTCTGTGGCAATCTTCAATTTGATCACCAATTATGTAATGTCACGTTCTCTTTTCATGATTGTTGGCGATGCTCAAAGGCAACCGATGATCTTATTACACCCGACTATCGTGTGTGGAATGTGCCTGAACCTCTCCCAGAAGCCAAGGAGATTTCTAGTGATTGATGAATGCGTTATTTTTAGGGGCTGCACATTAAAATAACAGGAGCACATTTTCATTTACCGCACAAAGCATACAGGAATGCATGTGACATTAAGAAAAATAGGACAAAAGAACAAGATAGGTAAATGTTGATTTGTGCAGCCTCAATCATCAACAAAGTCATCCAAGTGAGCATTATGCAAAGAAATAGTTCAATTTATCGCCATTCCGATTTTGTCGTATGGCAACAAAACATTTAAAAGGAAAAAATTGGGAATGTTTTTATTGGAAATTATTTCACCCTTTTGTCAAAAAAAAGGGAAATGATAGTGTAAGACGTGTTATACAAGTTAAAAAAAAAGCCGCAGAATGAAAGAGGAACAGTTCTTTGTAAGGGGGAAAAAAAAGGAGGAATAGTTCCTGCAAAAGTTGCCACATGTCCTTATTCCAACTGTGTTATGCAGAGGGTTTGGGTCTGGCTAGGAAAAGTTCATCTGGAATGTTGCTGGGGATCGCCGCGAAGACAGGCCCCAGACGAAACACTGTCATGGAGTTAGGCTGTGACTGGTCGTGTCGTCCTCCCAGCCAGTGGAACGTGGTGGATTGTAGCAGGTCGGGCAAAGAGTCCCTAAATAGCAAGTTTGGACATTTGTTCTTCAAGTGTGACAAGTCGCTTCTCCTGACTGCCGACCAGGTCCTTGAGGGATTTGATTTCTTTCAAAATCTCTTCCAGCTTGGCATCCGACTGCTGTGGGTACAATAACATCAACAATTTTTTTTGTCAAAGAAACCACATGATCATAAAGTGTCCAAGACAAGCCAACATTAACACGTGTGATTGTGTGTAAAGCTTGGGACTAATCACTATATGGTGAGGATTGGTCAATTACATTGCAGATAATAGAAAAAGAAAAACTTCGCACCATCTTAAGACACAATTTATCTGCAAGGGACGATTTCTTCTGATCAATCCAAGCATTTCAAAATGTGGCAAAGTTGATGAGTCATGTCTTGCCAGAAAGTGGCTCTCAAGCCAAGTGGGTTGTGATTTCAGAGCACACTACAGACAGGCTTATGGGAAGGTTCCTAGGTAGGTGACTGTTGTGGTTCAGAGCCAGCGGCAGACACCCTCATTTGTAAATTGAGATCAAGATCAAGAAATATACTACTCACAAGAAGTTTTAAAATATTTGGTGAAATTTGTGAGCATGAAACACAGAGTAGGCGTGAGAGATTCACTTTGGAGGAAATGATTTATCCTGGTGTCTTTTTTTCACAAAAAAGGGGGCATTTTCTATCCGCAGTATATCTTGCAAACAACCGCTCATGCAGTCCGGATTCAACAGCCATACATGTATTCATCCTGTTCAGGGTAGAGCTGAGAAACGGGGAGGGTACACCGTTGACAGATCAACAAAAGGCTGATCATGACGCCCTTAACCACTCAAGTCACGTAGATGCCAGTGTTTTTGGACCGTGGCGTAGAGTACACAAAACTCAACACCACAAGGCCAGAGCTACGATTGCAATGCAGAGCACAACTACTAACTTGAGTATGCTTCCAGTGTGATGCCCTGCCAAATTAAATAAATGACTGGAAACGAGGTACCGTACGCCTTGTGCAAATCATAGTGCATGCAACTGTAATGCAGCAATACTCACAAACGATGCATTCTGGGCCGAGGAAGAGTTCTCTGTGCTCTTGGGCACCTTGGCATCTAAAATGTTCCTTTTGACAACCGTGAAATCACGGGACTTGGTTGGAACGTAGCCATTTTTGAGAGAGATTAGGATGGGGTCACCATTCCTCCCCTCAAACCAATCCTCGGCCTCCAGGGCCGAGTCAGGCCCAGCCGTGTCAGGGTACAAGTCATCCTGAAACAGGTCAGACTGACAGCCGAGGGCAGAGATAAAGTCAGTGCGGTGGTTAGTTTGGCTGAGCGCCAACAAGTGCTTAGGAAGGGTGACCACGCACTCACCTTTCTTGGTACAGTCATCACGATAGGCTCACATTTCCTTTCATGCAGTTTATAGAACCTGGTGGTAATAAACAAAGTTAACTATTACCTAAAGTTAAATATAAATGAAAGGAAAAAAAATGTTTGACTGTTTAATGACCATCTTCTGCTCTCTAGTGGTGAGGGTATGAATTGCACTGTTTATAAGGCCTTACCTTGCAATTTCACACTTGTTGACATCGAGGCCCCTCTTTGGCATGTAGCCCATGCCCCTCTGAGACTCCTTGGAGACAAAGTTGCTAAGGAAGTGAACATATGGATCTTCATCTGTCACTTCAAAGTAGCGGATGCTGCTGTCACCCTGTCAAAAAAGAAACAGACCAAAAAAATGGGAGTTCTAAATTTCTAAGACGATAGGTTTGATAAATCCGAACATACCTTTCCACAAACGTAAACCATGTTGGTGTCTGGGTCATAGAAGGGCAAGAGCACCCCGTTGCTGGCATCCATGCAATGCATAGTCATGGGCTCCTCAAAGTTTTTCTGGAAATAATGCATAAGCATACAATAGAGGCTCTTTTATGAAAGGCTGGGAATAGCGGCAATGCATAATGGTTGACTGGTTAAATTGCCTAAAAAGCAAATTTGCCGATTTACTTTACAAGTCTCATAAAATGTTATAATGCCAATGCTTAAATTTGATATTAAGATAAGAAGATAAGAAAACCTTTATTTGTCAGACACTGGGGAAATTTGCAAATTTTAAATTATTACAAGTTTGTAATGGTGCGTCTTCACTTGAGCACAGGGGTGTCAAACTCATTTTTGTCATTTTAGTTACCGTTTCCCTTGGAGGGCCGTTATGACTGAAACCAAATTTTATAAAGTCAATAATAACGGTTTACTCAACTATTGTTTAAGTTTCTGTAATGAGGTTTTTGGCTACAAGAACATGCTTACAATGTGTCTCTTATTTATTACAGATGAGAATTTTACATTTTGGTAGAGATTTTAGCACACGTCATGGAAGTTGACATGTTTGATTTGCTTTCGCGGGCCACATAAAATGATGCGGCGGGCCAGATCTGGCCCCCAGGACTTGAGTTTGACACCTGTGCTTTAGCACAAAGAGTGAGGTGAGCCTAAAGTCTGATGACAGTATAATAAACAGTGCAGAGTGAGCAAATGTACCAGCAGTGCAAATCAAACATCATACCGTGTCCCACAGGGCGATTAGTCTCTCACTCCTACGATTGAAACCAGTGGTGAGGATTTTGCCATCCTTCAGAAAAATAGCCCTCATGGGACGACCGCCGTCATGTGCCTTTTCTTTCTCCTGGAAGAAAAGTTCATATTTCATACAAAATGTTGTTCTTAAAAAAAAAAAAAAAAAAAATTGGCTCCCACCACCCTTTCGTTTTTCTCTTACAGCAACAATTTCCTCCTTGCGGGGGTCAATAACACGGACAGACTTGTCCTTGCAGGCAGTGCAGATGAGACTGCCATTGCGATTCCAGCAAACATTGTAAATCATATCGGGATGCATGTCATCCAAAGTGATCATGGCCTCGCCTGTGCCCACGTTCCAGATGATGATCACGTTGTCACAACCTGACACAGCAAGTAAAGAAGTAATTGAGCAGGAATGTAAGTAATGGTCTCATTGTTGTCCCTCGAAATATTATTTTGAGGCATACTTTTCCTAGACAATATATTACTGGCTCAAAGACCAAAGTGTCAGAACGGTATATGAAGTAGTATAGCAAGTTATGTTAGGCAAATTATTTGAGCAGCCAGAGACTTGTCTCCCACCTGCACTCAGAAGAACATTGCGAGCTGTGGGGTGCCATGTGATTACGCCGACTCGCTTGGAATGACCTTTCAGTTCCACGGCGGGCTCGGACATGGGAGCCACGAGGCCGTTCTCAGGAATTTGCCACACCTGTGAAAGATCACAAATTCCAACGAAGAGCAGCGTCAGCAAGGCTAATTTCAGACTAGAAAGTAAACAATCCAGAGGTGTCACAATTCATCGCTGAATTGAAAATTCATCAATCATAAAATTAATTTACAATTCCTTTAGATGAGTGATTAATCATCTCTTTCAGGTTCTCATCTTTTTTCTGTAGTACGTATTCCATGAAAGCAGATTGCTTTATGTTTGGGTTTATTCATAAGAAGACATTTGCACACATCAGTTACTTTGGAAAACAATGAACATTTTTGTCAAATTTTCTGACAAACGAGTTACTTCATCATAGGCAAACTATCGAAAAAGCAAAGTCATTGTAATCTATTATGAATAGAATGGTTATTTGCAGATGTGGTATGAATAACCAAATAATGGCAGGTAGTTGAACCACAACCTGACGTACCCTCAGAAGTGTAAAACAAACTAGTAACTCTTCCCACTAATCAATACCCAAGAAGTAGCTCTCAGGTTACAAAAAAAGTTGGAGAGTACAAAATCACTCCCTATTCACCTGATATTCTTTAAACGTTGTTTGGTTATGTTTCATCACTACACAATACCAAATAAACGACCACAAATAAACAACAAAGAACTAATAAATGGAAGAAACGTGTGGCAATAAATGTTTCTTCCAAATCCATGAAATAATCAATTCTAAAATATTTGATAGTGACACCCACCCTGACTGGAGTCTAAAATTGCTCATGTATAAAAAAGAACGCTGGTGTATGCATTCTAAAAAAACACCTCAAGGGGGCAGCAGCAATCAACGTGTAGTATTGAAGGGCTGATGCCCTTATTTTCTAGAAACAATGGTTTGCTGGACACTATCCTACTGTACACTGGCTAATAACTGAAGCATAGATCCGGTTGACCAGGAAGAGCCAAACAGTCAATTAGCAAGCACTTGAACATGTTCATCTCAATTACAGAAGAAAATCAAGCTGATAGTGACCCTGCCACCATAGAGAGAAGTAGGTGAGGTTTACAGCGCTCTCAAATGTACTTTGTGAATTTCCCCTTTCCTAATCTATATAATTGCTCTCCTGGTTTATCTCTTGAACCTGTATTTCATCTAACAGTGGGCTCTTTCGAAAGTCTGACACAGGTCGAGCATGTTTGTACCCTTAAAAGCAAACAAAAAGGTACCAATTGTGCACCTGTTTCTTACTATAAACCGTTCTTATTTTCACCTTCAATTGTGAATCTTAAAAATTTGTACCTTGGGAGAATAAAGCTGGACTTCAACAGTACCCTTTTTATTTGTAGTGTAAAGGCCAAATAAGGAAATATAGAGGAAAGCACAACTAGCTTCATTAAAAAAAAAAAGTTAAAGACCTCAGATGAAAAAAAAGAGCGCTCACTAATCTCCCCACTATTATTTTGGGTCTAATCTAATCCAAAGGGTGAGGCCCACACCCATGCATGGGTTACAACAGGCTCATCTTTCGCAATAAAGCAGGGAAATTCTTATCAACTGTTGGCAAAACACGTGTGCTGCTGTTTGTACACAGTTAAGAAGAACGCGAGGTGTGAATGTGCAGCCGATCTTACCATCACTGAGCAGTCCTCAGAGCTGCTGGCGATGACCTGATCATTGTGGGGGCACCAGTCAATGTCCAACACTGGACTGGTGTGCCCGCACACTGTCGGGCAGGCTTTGTCGATGCGTCCCGTCTGTAAAGACAAGCGGCGATTAAGTCAGTCCCACTAATTGATCACGTCTTGAAATAGGAAAACTAGAGTAGAATCCTCAATACGTTTGCAAACAAGGGTAGATCAAACGATCCTGCAGTCATGGAGTAAAAAGTAGTTGACAAAAAACACAAATAAGAAAAATTACAGCATGACAATCTTTATGACCAATTGTACATTGCAAGACAATACCAAAACAAAAACAAAAGTAATGTCGAATGATATTCAAATTGTTTACAATGTCTCCTCCCTCTTACTTAGGCATTCAACATCAGCTGTGATGACATGCCAGACATACAACTGTGTCCTGTTCATTGGGGCAACTCGCGCTTCAGTGTCTTGTTTTGGGGCACACTTTGACAAACAGAGAAGGGGAGCCGGTGATCACACCGGCAACTTGGAAGACGATTCCATGACCTGACCTCGGCCGCCCCAAAAATCTTACAACGCATCTATCTCCTCTCGTTGTGCCAAATAGGATTTGAAGGCTTTCAAACTGGAGCTGCACAGGCACAAACCAAGATTAGATCTAAAGCACCGATGAAGACAGTACTTAGGGAAAGTTATTAGTCACGACATGACACAGTCAAGGCCTGCAGTCCTTACATCTCCACATCTGTCTTGTTCAAATAAAATCCCAAACCCTTTTACATAAACATCTCATAGTGAAAATAATGAAGAAAAAGAAAAACATTGTGGTCACACCATTTTTTACTAGTTTCCATAAATGTGAAAATGCTGCTCTTGTTGAATAACCCAAGAAAGGAGAACTCTGCTCTTTTGAGATTATTATTATTTTGAGTGTCGTAGACACCCTGTTCAGACTACTTGTATCTATTTTGGGAAAAAAAAAAAGGTTTCATATAAAACAATTGCTCACTTGCCGCAGCCTTCAGAGCGACGCAGCGTCTTGCAAGATGCTTACAAAAAATGTATTATGATCATTTTTTTTTTACATCTTTGTTACACAGACCTATTAAACTCGTAGAAAATACGTTTGGAATCAGACGTTTCCATCCACGAAAACGCACGCATGCACGCACGCACTACGCACGCACACGCACACACAGTTAATGCTGGCAATAATTTATTAAATAGCAGAAATCTAATTTTGATGTGCTTAAGGACTCTGAAGTTGCACCTATGAAACAAATGAGACAAGTCTGTGCAGGTTGGCTCCAAAAGTACAGTACGTACTTGTCATTGACATGTTCTTCTCATTTCAACAACCTGTACACATTAACTCATTCAATGTCAGCTGTTGTTCTTAAATTGAGAGAGCACGGGCGTGCCAATCATTTTTGACCATTTTGACCAATTTTTGAAGGCCTCCAGAAAATGTTGTTCTTAAGCTATACAAAGCATGAAACTGACCAAAAGTAAGCTTTAACCCTCTTCTTCCATCAGGAAATAAAAAAATAGAATTCTAACCTTTTACCATTTAGTAAACAGCAGTTGAACATTGGTAATATTCTTGAAAATTCTCGTTTCCAAGAAGAATTCAGGGAAAAGAGCTTTTTGTGAAAGGATGCATTCAAGCAGAACTTGCACATTGATATTTTTTTCGCATTTGCGATACCTTAAACATCCAAACAATGCTTTCCTACGAAACAACAACACAAAAAGGCCACTCTGAATGCAAAATAACAGCTCATTGCAAAATAAACACTGCACTGATGCATGACCTATGCATAAAGTTTTCACACTTAATTCATGAAATAGAACAAATGTACAACACGAGCCATGACGTTACAGTGTTAACGGTTAAGTCTGTGAGCAAATGGAGCGGTGATGGGCACTCGTCTCTACAGACCAAATGTAGGCATGTGAAAGGCCTTTCTTTTTCTTTAAATGTATTCACTTCCTTTGCTCAGCCTCTGGAAGTTCTGATCAAACAGCTGACTTGGGATGAATGAGCAAAAAATCATTGAGGGCAAAAAGGGAGAGTACAGTCCAAGTTAGGAGTATTGTGCTGCCACTAGTGTTTTGAAAACTATGTGAACAACTCTTCTATTTACTCAAGGCCAATTGCATGTGGACTTTGTACGAGGGAGGGTCAAGTCTGTTTAATGTCCTGTGCAACTGATTAGGGCATCCACATTTGCAACACATTTCTCCTCTGGGTAATTTCCAGATAAGTGCATGGGAGCAGCTAAATTAACTGCTGGAGTACTGACGAGCGTCTTTTATTTCATACAGTCCCAAAATGGCTGGAAATGCATGACCATTAGCTATGTAACCATACTGTCACCTGACTGACACACAGTTGGGCTGTGACGCATTCTCCAACTCTTAACTGAAGTGATGAACCATTCCAGCCTTGTCCAACCAGAACACATTCTGCCACTACTGTGTGGTTGTGTGTATTATGTATTAATATTGAAGTTATTATTATTTTTTTTTGTAAACAGAGGCACAATCTCTTTTATTTATATTGTGTCAATTATCTACATTTCCATGCCAATGATCAATACTCTTGGGAATTGGAAGGTCGATTGCTCGTGAAGGATGTCCCTAAATTATGGTCAAATGTAGTTATATCAGTGGCATTAATTAAAAAATAAATAAAAATCAATGATGATATCGCCCAAAAAAATGTGTTATTGTGACTGGCCTACTCACAATCAAGACCCAAAACAATCACACACACAAATCTGGCCGACAATTCGGCTCGACACAGACTTTTTTTTTTAATTGCCCACTCAGCCAACCAGGTATGTGTATGACAAATGAGAGCAGAGGGGCGGCTTGGGTGTCAAATATAACAGACTTTGAGGTGTTAATGGTGTTATTTATCCCCCAAACAATAAGGAATTCCACGGCGTGTAGAGAAAACCCGTTGATCTGCCCTCTTGCCAGCTAAAGAATTTCGTAATTCTCCAGGAAAACTCTCTGTATGAATAAGATCACCATTTTTTTTTTTTTTTTACATGTTAGCAGTTCAACGCAAAATAACCACTAGGAGTGCTTTCCCACTAGCACCTTCTAATGAAAAATTAATATCCGCTTTTGCTTTGGACAGGTGTGTACATAGCAAACTAATTTGCGCACACCAGATCAACCGGACTGAGGACACCTGGAAGAGGGTCTCATTCCAGTTCTCAAAACACTCTTGCACAGTTTGCACAAAGCTGTTCATCCTTCGTCAGCTACAGCCGTCACATGGGCTCACTTTCACCCTCAAGTTGTAATGTTAAGATGCCAAAAGTAGGGAAAATTGGGAGTATGATCCAAGTTTTTTTCCCCCTGAAAAATATGCCCACCGACCCTATATTAAGAGTTTGAACTGTCATCAATGTGTTTTATATGTTCATCAAATTAAAGATAGGCTAGCTTCCCAAATGCTTGAACGATTGACTTCTAGCTCGAACATTTTCAGTAAGGCAACTTAAAAACACAAATGTACATTTCAGTTTAAATGCAGTGCAATGCATCTCTATATAGCGCGTTCACAACGGCTGCAGCTGTAACGAAGCGCTTTCCAGAGTATCTGTAGTTTACTTCAGCATGTATTGTTCTTACGACTTTTTACTCTTACTCTCTTTTCAAACAGATCTCTGTGCATCTGTACTTTAAAGGGAGCATTTGTTGGATCAAAAACATGAGGCATTCATTAAATGAGGCATCAACAGCCCTGGTGCAACTTCACCTTGCATAGTGAGCATTTTATCACGTGACAATACAGGAGGTTCATGGCTGTGTTTTTTTTTTTTTTGGTTCTTTGTTTTCAGCCAAGCTGACAAGGAATAAAACAAATATTCTTTGTCCTCCAAAAAGTTGTGGAAGTGTTGAAGACACCTCATGAGAGTATTTCCTTCATCTGAGTTGACCAAAACCCGTCAAACCATAACTTAAGAGTACAAGTACAGTACTAGAGTGGCCTTGTGTCAGACAGTGCCAGGTACCCATACTGAACAAAACTAATAAGCACTCTTGTGATATAACTGTAGGTGCGGGTATATACCGGACTTTTCACTTTGGGAATAAACAACCCACAAATTTGACAGTAGACATCATTAACTGAGACCTAGCTCTCTGGTTAATTTTATCTTCTTACAGGTCCTATGTGGCGTTATTGGGTATCTTCCACAATAAAGTGAGGTCACAGAAAAGTGAGGTCTGTGTAAGGACTACACGACATGGTACTCGCCTTGCATTTCAGTCCGAAATGCTCCCACGCTTTGGCCGTATTCCCAAGCCATCAACCTAATAGCTTTGCTTCCACCTCCAACTTCCTGCGCCGAGGCATGGGCCGGTTATTGGTTTGACAGAATGTGTTCGTTTCAAGACTGCTCAAAATTTCTATTAATGGTATGAGCCGTTTTATTTTTGAGTTGTTAAGGAAAGTGCAGGGCAACGTGTTTGTTCATGTTACTCGATACCAACATAATAGGATACTGGCCGATGCGTATTTCCACTTAAAGGAAATTTCAAGTCTTCGATTAATCAACCACGAATTTCTAGAATGTGGTAGGAAACTGGAGAAAACACGTGCAAGCATGGGGAGAACCATGCAAACTCCACACAGGGGTCCGAAGCTCAGATTTAAAACCATATGACTTCGGCATATTGTCTGTGAAAATCAAATCTGTCTCCAATCTTGATGAAAAGTTTTACTTCTCTTGGTCAAAGGTCCTTTTTTTTTTGCTGTGTTCACAAAGTTGAGCGCAAGATCGGCCCGTCTGTCTGGGAGCAGTCTCTATTCTGACAAGTTCATTAACGGTTGTTAAATAGTTGCAAATTTCAACTCTGGTCTCCAGAGCGCATCAGCGACAAATGTTCCGAATGCCAGCAATAAAATAAATACAAAAACAAACAAAACGACATGAAAGTGAATGCACTTGTGTCAAAAGTTCAATAGTGTGAAAGCACCCACATCAAGGAGCTAAATACGGCATACAATTACATAACTTTTATTACCAGTGTAACAAAAGGATCCGAAGCCTACGGAACAACCAGTTGCACAGCAACCAGTACGAAAGCAGAAAATAAAGGTGATTCACTCACACTCGCGCATGTATGCACATGTCACAAAGCAGCACACCAGCGAAAAACAAACCACATTTGAGGAACAGCATTCCATCCGGCAGGACAGGGCATTCTTTTCATTGACACAAGAGGCCTGCACACTTCCTCCCCTTGTAGCCCAAGGTATGATTCACACGTCTCTTCAATGCAGATGCTGTCCAATACAGTGTAATGGAAAATTCCCCTTTTACAAGTCTCTCTATCCGTGTGCTGGACACAAACAAGGTGGAAGCAGAAGACAAATCACAATCAGAACTAGAAAGGCTTACAGCGCTAAATGAGGGGCGGTGAATATCGCAACAAGAGCACCATATGGTGATGGAAAAACAGAGATATCTACAGTCCACTATAAAATAAGATGTATACTCCCCCCCCACACACACACACAACTCATGAAAACATTTGAGAATGCCTGCCCTGTTGCCTCATTGGGAGATAGAATAATTCTCCACGATTTCACTGCAGAAAACGGTCTGGAACATAATTATAGTATAAGCGCCACATTCTGAAATATAATCGAGTCGTGAAACAATCTTATAGATTATAACATATGCCGGTGGATGGGGACATCTGACTACAGCCGCGTTCTCTCATCTCAGCCGCTCGACATTCGCATGGACTGGCACTGCATGGAGCAGCCAATAGCAGGCAGAGAGGAAACGCTCTTGGAAGGCTGTCAGGGTAGGGAGCAGATTTGACCATATATGGTAAATTCTGCAGTCAGCAGGACTGCGCCCAGCAGAGGCAAATGCAGACACAACCAACTGAGCAACAAATCAACATACACCAACATCAGCTGATCAACACATGAGAAGGGACATTACCTGTTTATGTACAGATATGAGTATATACATAAACATATCAACAGACACACTGCCTTGCAAGAGCATTAGCCCACCCTATGACCTTTTGCCACATTTCAGGTTTCAAATCAAGATCTAAAAATGGGAAGAATCAACATGAAGTGGGACACAATCAAAGTGGAACGAAATTTATGCAGTCTTTTAAAAAAATTTAAAAGCTGAAGGTAGGACATGCAAAATTATTCATCCCTGAGGTTAATGCTTTGTAGAACCACTTTTTTTGTGAGGACAACTTCAAGTCTTTTGGGGTGTCTATTGGTTTTGCACATGTAGAGAGTGAAATTCTTGCCCATTCATCCGTGTAAAAAAGCTCTATCTTAATTAAATTAGATAGAAAGCGTTTGGAAATAGTAGTTTTCAGATCTTTCTATAGATTTTCAATTGCATTCAGGTCTGTATGAAACCTGAGTTGGTCATTTGAACACCTGGGTACGTTTAGTTGTGAACCATTCCATTGCAGATTTCTTGTTGGAAGGTAGTTCCATGCCTGCCTCAAGTCTTTTGCAGACACACCAACAGGTTTTCTTCCAAATTGGCCCTTCATTTGGCTCCATCCAACTTCTCATCCACTCGAACTACTTCATACATGTATATTAAACACAGATATATGTATTGAACAATAAGCACTAGGCCATACATGCTATGCTTTAATTTATAAGAGCTAAATGCCGTTCTGACAGCTTGCGTGGGACTCAAGACGCAGATGTCCTCAGCATGGTCAGGGAGAACAAGCTGTTCCTTTGATTCAAAAACTATATTAAACAAGTATCGTATCGACATCCCAGCGCCACATCCACCATATTCTAAGGGCCGATGAGCCTTATGTGGATTATGGGCACAACTTTCGGTATGAACCAGAATTGGTGTTTTGTTTATATGGAAGCTCTTTGCCGAAGTCCACTTCGTATGACAGTTACAAATTTAAACAATGTGGCAACGCTAGTTGTCATATCTTAAAGGGGTATGAGGAAGACAAAAAAAGTGTTGCGTTTTTTTAAGTCTGTCATTCAGATAGTGAGGCAAGGAGCAATCTCAAAAGCTCTGAGGGGTATCAGTACCTACACAGAAATAAAGGTGGTTGCATTTTGTACAGAGGTTGGACACAGTCTTAAATTTACCTTCAAGTGACCCAGCCAAATCCTTACCCTTAAAATCAACCCTATGAACTTTCCACTGCACAGTAAACCACATTGCCTAGTATGTGCGCCTAAAAACGAAGGAAAACCCGCTACATGATAACAGCAAAAACATTATTGTCTACGAAGATTAAAATGTTGAATCTTTGAACAATTTATGTTTGTGCATTTTTAAGTTAATAGTGCCTAGCAACAGTCCAAACACACTCACATATGAACTGTTCAGAAAAATGTTGTTGCCTGACTAATAATCTAAAGTATCGTGTCCCCCATACACACAAAATCACACCCAATGTTCTTCTGACGCACGTACAACATTTAGGTTGTCTTTTCAAATCAAGATTTTCATCCTAATCTTCTGTGCTCCTCATCCTCATGTAGGCGCTGGAAAATTCTCTCCTCCCCCTGGGGGCCATGTTCAAAACATTGCTCTTTTAGCCACAGACTAAAATTTGTTCAAGTTCCCAAGCTGTGCAATACATTTTTACATGCTATCGGGGGCTATGATCGTTTAGAAAAGCAAAAACAAAAAAAAAACCTTCAAAGAAACCGCTCCCGGAAATGAAAGCCGTTGTAATAAATGTCTTACGGCTACTTCCGGTGATTTACAGGAAAGTCTCGCCCAAAATTGTTTCAACATCACAGTCCTCAGGAATGAGGTGGATACCACGCCAAAACGTGAATGGGATAATCAGGAATGTTTCACTTGCTTAGCTGCCTTCCCTCCCACAGCTTCCTTCATATGGAAATTAGGGAATAAATTAGCCGACGTTCAGATAAGTGAAACAAAGGATGAGATTGAAAGCACGAGGGAAAGGAATGGCGTGTTCAAAAAGAAGGAAACGAGATGCATGGCTATGCTGAGTCACAGTGGCCTTCTGCAGCAACCTCACCCTAGTCAGTCATACAAGGAAAAAGCATCAGTTTATGGAAAAACAAAAGACTCAGAGCAAATATTTATACCCTTGAAGGTTCTGTTATCAATTTGCACAAACATTGCATTTTGCCAAGTGCATTCTGCACGAATTCATACATTATATTGAATACTATATCAGCCATGTCGTTATCTCTGCGTCCTGCGTCCTAGACGTGTAATTTTCCCGCGGGACGCACAGTTCCAAATAATGTGCAAGGAAATTTCTCAGTCAAAACAAAAAAAAAAACTACAGTACATCTTTTTTTCCAGCAACGATCGTAGTTTGATAAACGCCACCATTGTTGTTTTGATCTCGCGTTAAGTAATCTCGCGTGACGAGATTTCCGTTCTCGCGGGATGAGATTGGCGAGATCGGCCTTCACATCGCAGAAAGCAGACGATTGCCAAGTTGTGTAACGTTAAAACAAGTGTTGCGAACAAGTGTTGCAAAAGTTTATTAAGGAGATATCACAGAGGAAGCAGCTAAAGTTGGTTATTTTTTTGCGATGATAAATTGACTTTGAGAAAGCCTTGCATCATTGGAAGCAGTGTAAAGACATGAGAATTTATGAACTCAAAGACTGAACCATGGGATGAAATAACCTATTTCTCAGCAAATCTTGTATGCCGGAATTATTTACATTTTTGCAGCATTTGTTTATAAGAAATAAACCTATTATCAATGTATATTGTTGTTGTTTGTGTTATTATCATATGCAATTAAATAAGTAGACCATTTCAGAATTCGAAATTTGGGACTCTCTAAATGCATTAATGGGACTCATACTTTTCTGATCAGCGAGTCCCTGGGACTCACTGGGGTTAAACTGTAAAGTTATCAGTGCTTTAAACCGCACAGCCCTACTTGCACGGGTTATTGGTGATGACAAAGGTTAACAATGTTTTGATGAAAAAATGATCCTGGTCTCATTTTTTCACATCACAAAAACTTGACATTTCCACAGGGGTTAGATAATTGCATGCTCACAGTCACCACACTCTTCATGGAGCATATTTAGTGTGTATTCATCTTACCTTATTTAGAGGGAGAACCAGGAAAGCTCCACCACCGCTGGCTTCAATAATTATGGCGACAAACTTCGGGTTGACCGCACAGAACGAGCTATCCCATGTGACCCTTGACACCCGGATATCATCGTAGCACTGATCATTTTTCGCCGCCTGGCCGAAGACGTGACGGAATTTGCTCTTCCGTACAACTCCTTTCATATCTGCGAGAGACAAGACAGCGTTGTAAATTTAAAATGCACACAAGACTACAATATGGGGAGTGTTACTTAAAAACGTTTGTATGGCGAACAAAAAAGCATTCCAAACCAAAATGCGACACTCGTGGATTAGTTTATGACCAGTTTAAAAAGCTTCTTTGTGGTTATAAAACAAGCTCATTTAGATGCTACCAATGTGACTACTCAATCTCACCAGAGGCGTTTTACAAAGCACAGCTTGACTAAAACCAAACCAGGTCTGTTCTCACAGACACCATTACGAGCCAAAAGTTGATTTATTCTTTTGCACATGTCAGTCAGTCCAGCAAGATAGGACACTTGTTTTCTAAGATGGCTTTTCCACACTGAGCGACTGAATGAGAGCCAGTAGGGGTGGGACAAGCACATATGGCTCTGTAGGACAGGGATCGCAACACAGTCAGGAAGCTCTTCCTGCAGTGATATGGGAGTATCCTAACAGCCCAAATCTTTCAATAAGATCTGCTTTGAAATTTGAACAAAAAATTATGAAAAAAAAATAAGACTCAGCCGCATGTAAAACCCGCCGAGCTTAAGGTCGGCGAGGGAAGAAAAGAGTTCCGACTTGTTCAAGAAAGACTTCATGGTGGTTTGGCGATGAGCGATTTGAGTGCAGGTGAAAGATCATTATATGCAGGCAAAAACAAAAAATTATGTTGATTAGATGTGATCATCATTTTTCAGGTCTAACAATAGAAAGCTTCATGAAAGCGAGCGTTCAGGACAGGACATGTCAACAAAAGTGACTTGAGTGTATTCAGTTGAAAAAGAGATGTTATAATTACACAAAACTGAACTTGTGGCCATTTTATTGTCACATTTTTCCAGATTTTCCCCAAAATTTCTGAGCCACTTGGCTCAACAAATTCACAAATTCATTTTTCAGACTTGTTTCTCAAAGGGCTTTTGCGATGTGCACACTTTTCAAACAAAATGGGCCAGGCGCAACCAGGCTCAGCAGCATGACTTAGGAAGATAAATGCAAACAAAAAAATGAAACATTTCCAACAACAGTAAAAAATTTTCAAAAATTCAATGGAACTGAAAAGTTGACCTTTCAAAAAAAAAGCTCATTCTCAATGCAGCTGGTGGCCAAAGAACTGAACATCCATCAACATGGCTCTCTTTTCTCAATTGCTTTTTATGGGTGTTCCGTCCTTCTTGTGTGTCCCATGTGCAGCTGCCGTCTCGACCATACTGGCTTTCTGTGGCAGCAGAAAAGTGACATTTATAGCTCTAAATGTTTCTACGACCGGACTTTCACTTGCCGTCAATTTCTGCACCATCTTATCATGTGGTTTACACACACACGCACACTTCTTTCTTTCATCACTATTTCCCAATCAATATGATCAGCAACCTTTTTTCAAGTGGTTAAAACTTTCCTCCGGAGCCATGTGGGTGACATAGCAAATTATCTCTGCAATGTGACAAAGGGGAGCAGTTAGCTTTAGCCTCAAAGCAAGGCAAATTACTGCTGCGAGGAGAGCTGCCGCTTGTGTTCATACAACGTTAATGGGTTCACAGTAATGTCACAAGTTGTTGTGAGTTTTGGAAGACTGGGATTTTTCGGTAAAGTCTGTAGCCTTAACTTCATCTGCTCACTGGACCGTCAAACTTTTTGCCGCTCCACGCAAGTGTGAGTCTTGAGAAGCAGAGAACATGCAGCTTTCACTGCTGTTTCCCACTGCACACGCAATCAGTCAGATCACTGATGTGAACGGGTCAGTGCTGGACACGAGTCACAGCTGGAAACCGTACTGCAGCCAGGACAAAAATAACCCAGTATTTCATTTATCAGATGTTGGGGGTTGACAATTGCCAAAATGCCAAATATCGGCCCCGATAATCGAGCGCGGGGGAGTGTCGGGGGAAATAAAAATTGTATTTTATATAAGGAAGATGTTAACGGCCAGCAGTCAGCATTTGCAGCTAGGAATCAGAGCTTTTTATTTTTTCCTCATTTAAAGTTTGTTTGCTCTGCAATGCACTGATGGCATTGTTAAAGAAATTGAATCGGGAGCGCCAGGAGTAGCATTTTAAAATGGTACACGCACGCTACCATAGTGATGTTTCTGCACCTAACACGCATCCCTGCCTCCCTGTGTCAGGTCTCCCACTAAGGTAGGCAGTGATTTCCTTTTACCAACTCAGTTTTGTGTTGTATCTAGTTTACTTTTCTTTTTCGTTCACAGAAGGGTCCCTTATGGCTGTTGTTCATCATAGCACGCATGTGTGCGTACGTATGCGTGCATGTGCAAGTGTGTATACGTGCACAATTGTGGGCAGTTGGCTGCTTACGGAGTAGATCATTGTTCATAAATGGTTGGAACCCCTGGTCTATCATTATAACATTTTATATGAAGTATCCAGATACAGAGTGAGCACTTCCCTCGTTTGCATGCCCTCACTCCCTCCCTACCTGAAAAGGTAATGATAGCCAGTCTCACCATTGGGCCCAGCAGTATATGAGGCACAGTCAACTGTCACTCATTTGCATGATAAACATCTGCAAATTTAAGCACAACAACAGCGTCTTCTAAGTGTACAATAATTCTTGATCTGGGATATTTGGAACTAAAGCCGGAGACATGTTAATAAAACATCTGGAAACTGAAAAAGCTTCATGAAAGCGAGCGTTCAGGACAGGACATGTCAACAAAAGTGACTTGAGTGTATTCAGTTGAAAAAGAGATGTTATAATTACACAAAACTGAACTTGTGGCCATTTTATTGTCACATTTTTCCAGATTTTCCCCAAAATTTCTGAGCCACTTGGCTCAACAAATTCACAAATTCATTTTTCAGACTTGTTTCTCAAAGGGCTTTTGCGATGTGCACACTTTTCAAACAAAATGGGCCAGGCGCAACCAGGCTCAGCAGCATGACTTAGGAAGATAAATGCAAACAAAAAAATGAAACATTTCCAACAACAGTAAAAAATTTTCAAAAATTCAATGGAACTGAAAAGTTGACCTTTCAAAAAAAAAGCTCATTCTCAATGCAGCTGGTGGCCAAAGAACTGAACATCCATCAACATGGCTCTCTTTTCTCAATTGCTTTTTATGGGTGTTCCGTCCTTCTTGTGTGTCCCATGTGCAGCTGCCGTCTCGACCATACTGGCTTTCTGTGGCAGCAGAAAAGTGACATTTATAGCTCTAAATGTTTCTACGACCGGACTTTCACTTGCCGTCAATTTCTGCACCATCTTATCATGTGGTTTACACACACACGCACACTTCTTTCTTTCATCACTATTTCCCAATCAATATGATCAGCAACCTTTTTTCAAGTGGTTAAAACTTTCCTCCGGAGCCATGTGGGTGACATAGCAAATTATCTCTGCAATGTGACAAAGGGGAGCAGTTAGCTTTAGCCTCAAAGCAAGGCAAATTACTGCTGCGAGGAGAGCTGCCGCTTGTGTTCATACAACGTTAATGGGTTCACAGTAATGTCACAAGTTGTTGTGAGTTTTGGAAGACTGGGATTTTTCGGTAAAGTCTGTAGCCTTAACTTCATCTGCTCACTGGACCGTCAAACTTTTTGCCGCTCCACGCAAGTGTGAGTCTTGAGAAGCAGAGAACATGCAGCTTTCACTGCTGTTTCCCACTGCACACGCAATCAGTCAGATCACTGATGTGAACGGGTCAGTGCTGGACACGAGTCACAGCTGGAAACCGTACTGCAGCCAGGACAAAAATAACCCAGTATTTCATTTATCAGATGTTGGGGGTTGACAATTGCCAAAATGCCAAATATCGGCCCCGATAATCGAGCGCGGGGGAGTGTCGGGGGAAATAAAAATTGTATTTTATATAAGGAAGATGTTAACGGCCAGCAGTCAGCATTTGCAGCTAGGAATCAGAGCTTTTTATTTTTTCCTCATTTAAAGTTTGTTTGCTCTGCAATGCACTGATGGCATTGTTAAAGAAATTGAATCGGGAGCGCCAGGAGTAGCATTTTAAAATGGTACACGCACGCTACCATAGTGATGTTTCTGCACCTAACACGCATCCCTGCCTCCCTGTGTCAGGTCTCCCACTAAGGTAGGCAGTGATTTCCTTTTACCAACTCAGTTTTGTGTTGTATCTAGTTTACTTTTCTTTTTCGTTCACAGAAGGGTCCCTTATGGCTGTTGTTCATCATAGCACGCATGTGTGCGTACGTATGCGTGCATGTGCAAGTGTGTATACGTGCACAATTGTGGGCAGTTGGCTGCTTACGGAGTAGATCATTGTTCATAAATGGTTGGAACCCCTGGTCTATCATTATAACATTTTATATGAAGTATCCAGATACAGAGTGAGCACTTCCCTCGTTTGCATGCCCTCACTCCCTCCCTACCTGAAAAGGTAATGATAGCCAGTCTCACCATTGGGCCCAGCAGTATATGAGGCACAGTCAACTGTCACTCATTTGCATGATAAACATCTGCAAATTTAAGCACAACAACAGCGTCTTCTAAGTGTACAATAATTCTTGATCTGGGATATTTGGAACTAAAGCCGGAGACATGTTAATAAAACATCTGGAAACTGAAATGAATGCATCCATCCATTTTCTGATCCACTTTATCCTCACAAGGGTCGCGTGGCATGCTGGAGCCTATCCCAGCCGTCTCCGGGCAGTAGGCGGGGGACACCCTGAATCGATTGCCAGCCAATCGCAGGGCACACAGAGACGAATAACCATCCGCGCTCGCAATCACACCTACGGACAATTTTGAGTGTTCAATCAGCCTGCCATGCAAGTTTTTGGAATGTGGGAGGAAACCGGAGTACCCGGAGAAAACCCACACAGGCACGGGGAGAACGTGACAACTCTACACAGGGAGCCCTGTTTGAAATTGTCCAGGACAATTAAATAGGTCTCCTTCATTACACACAAATGTGACATTCAGGAAAATGTCAGCAAAGGAGTGTTGATGCCAGCATTAGTAAGCACCAGTTTAACAGCCCGTGACGTATATCATAGACAGACACACCTTGGAGGTGTGTTATGCTTCCCAGTGACAGCCTACTGAGAATTACAGCCTGGCTGGCCTTTACCAAAGTAAAGAGCGTGCCCTACTGCCTCGTGAACCAGCAGTTAGTTGACCCTGATGTGGGGAGACAGAAAGAGGACCCCAGAGCCTGAGGAAAGGACCAAGACGAGAACACCATGACGTTATTTTAGCAGCCTTCTCGGTAATCCAGTAAACTGCTTCACTTTTCTCATTTTATTTTGAAGTGACATGAAACGGAACTGTATCAAATAAAAAGTGCATTCAGTAGCGCTGCAGTTCCTGGCGCAAAATGCAAATTTTGGCTCACCAACTGTGATACGATTAGTAATTTTGAGTCTTGTATATATGGTGAGCATTTTTGAAATGTCAGTGCTAAGTTTGATGCATTAATATTGACTTGTGCAATTGTAATGCCTTGATTTCAGTATGTTAGTAAACTGTCAGTCGTGAAAGTCATTGTATAATGTAAAGACGCTTAATATGATATAATCACTAAAACTTTACGTTTTGCACCACTTATAAATGGGGGCCTGTACAGCTTCTGATAGAGCCACCAAAAATTGGCTCCTGGTGGCCTGACAATGCCATCAGATCCAATTTAAAAAATGAGTGTGTGTGTGTACATGACAAAGACATTTTCTTCTTCTTCCAGTAAATGAATATGCAAAATTGCAAATAGATTGACATATATCAAATTTATTTTAATGTATTTTTTTCTTTTTTTGGGGGGGGGGGGTTTGTGGGGGGTCTTTGTTGTTTTGGCAATTTCGCTAGAGTATTGGTTAGTGTTCTTCCAACTTATCTCTTACTTTAGTCCAGCAGACCATGCAGACAAGTAATTATGGTGTGTCTGTACCACAAAAACTCAATTACCAACAAAAACATGGCAAGTGCATAAAGAGGCTTTTTCTGTTTTCATACAATGTTTAGATACTGGAATGAGAGAGGCATTACAGTCGTTATGATAACTTTCACACCCACGTCTTTTGTCATGAAGACTGCATGGGACGCCACCTAAATCCCCTTCCTGTATCCAAGGCCTCAGACCACCATTGTGATCAGATTCTTTGCTACATTCCAGAGCTTTGTGGACCACTGAGATAGGGTGCTGTTTTTCTTTCACCTACCAAGCGGTCTACTCACACATCTGCTCCATCCAAGTATCCATGGAGCATAAATGCATCACACACACACACAACATTGTATCAAGTAATGCAATTGTATACTTTCATATTTTGTAGAGGAAATGAGATTTGCAGACGATTCCAAAATGGGCTCAACGTTCAACTCTGTGCAGAGTGACACAGAGAAAAAAAGTATCTAATGCAATTGAACTGTGATAAAGAGGTAAAGGTTATATACACAAAGCATGCAGAACAGCCATGAGTACTAAGACATATTTGATTTAGCGCAAGAGTTTCAAACTCATTTTTGTCGTGGGCCATATCGTAGTTTTCCTCAGAGAGCCGTTTTGACTGAAAACCGGACAAAGGGATGCAGAGTAACTTTTTGACCGATAATTATCATACTGATAGTAGGGAAAAAATGACATATTTATTGGTCTGATAAACAAAACTGTACTGATAAAAAGAGCAGCTCGAAAAACAGTAATGTTGGTCTGGTTACTGTCACTGGGTGCCAAGCTAAAGGAAAAGCTGTCCATCTTCCTCTCCTACTGCAGGAAAAAGCGCTGTGTTATGTGTTAGATTAAATAAAGACACTCTTGAATATTTTAATCCTTTATTGTACCGGTCAACCAATCCTCACATTCCTACATGCCCGTTTGGGCTATGGCAAGTAATGAGGGACAAGCATACTCTGCATTCTGAATGACAACAAAAAGATTGCCGACCATCCACAAACCAGCCCAACCACATCACCCACATGGACGAGGTGTCGCTCACTTTCGACATCCAGCTGAACCACACTGTAGAGAAGACGGGGATCAGCACGGTCGCAATATGCACAACAGGGCGCGAGAAGTCAGCTTTTACTATTGCTCTTGGTTGCCACAGTAATGGACAGAAACGACCAAAGTGGAGTTGCGCGCGCCATGGGAGCGATGGCGAACACAGCTTTACTAAGACTGGGAGGCCACGTCGGGCGATTTACGCCACAATTTGTGAATGGATTGAGCCTGCTTGCACTGTTGTCCGAGCTTTTGCAAAAGCCGCCATCATTTCTGAGAAGCCGCACAGCAACGAGACTAACTCTAACAATGACGTGAGGGAACCTGGCATGTTTTATTAAAAACTTGCCCAGTTGTGCATTTGGGATACAAAAAATGAGGACTTTGATGGATTTGAGGATGAGTATTGATCAAAAAAAATAACGTGACATTGTTAAATACTTCAATAAAGTACAACCAAACTCAGTTTTGCTCCACCTGCCTTTTTAAAAACATACGCTAGCGAGCCTGCATGCTAGCACATTTTTTTTAACTAGCATACATTTTACCATGCCTGTGTCCTATGATACAATGCGTCTTGTGGATATGTTAAATACAGAAATAGCACCCGTAACTGACACTATGCCTTTTTATGTAGTGCAATGTATGAAAATATGGTAGTCATTCTACATTACAAACATTGCAAAATTAAATCTAACAGTCAATGAAAATTAATGAATAAGGTGGTTGAATACAAATAACAAATACTACTACTTTGGACAAAAACAAAAAAACAACAACAACCACATATAGAATGCCTTGTTTACTATCCAACCAACACAGACGTCCCTGGCATTTCTTGTTGAACTCTTGCTTCCTGACCCACTTCCATAGCCAGACCATGGGAAGGCAATCAACGCACTTTCAAAGACCTTGCACTGCAGCACAACTACTCCAAGTCGGTGCATCTGGAATGGCTCACGAGTCTAAACACAGCTGTCGACCATCAAGCCTTTGGGACAGTAACTGAGTCAGCAGCATTCATCCTCAAGTTGGACTCAGCAAAGAAACTCCTGGAACTCACAACACCACACCAACGCTAGAGTAGCATTTTTAAGTGGGGGTCAAAATCCACAAATCATGCTCTCCTCTTGCACTTTTACAGCCACTGTCTTTATTAGCTATTCTCTCGGGCATGCAGAAGAAATCTGAGCTCTCTGCAGTTCAAAAGCTTTTAAATGAGGATTAATTAGGATGTTGTGAAAACAATGTTGATGAGGGGGCAATAAAAGTTGAGACATCCAAAAAGGGCAATGCCAACAGAGCAATACCACAATTTGAGTGAAACTGACTCATGGCAGAAGCAAGTCATTGCCCAATTTAAAGTACTTCAGTGTTTCCGAACCAGTGTGCCACGGGAAATGAACAGATTTCACATAAATTATTTTATCTATACAAATAACCTCTTTGTTCAACTATCTATGACAATTACATGATATTTCGCCAGACGTAGAAGGTACATAATGAACCTGTACAGTATTTCCATTTACTGTGACATTTTTGTCAGGTCAAGTGCAGTAAGATTCATTTCCGGTTTCTGTCAAGTGGTAAAATGCCCTGGCTCAGTAAAGGTTGGGAACAGTTGCATTGAAAAAATTCTTGAGGTGTGAAAATAATTTAAAGCGGACTATCCAGACTGTCAGTTATCTTAAGGACGACTGATGTTCTCTCAGATTTAAAGAATCCTCGTAAAATGTAAACGCTGAAGCTTTAATGAAACATTCATTTCATTGAATGTGACTTGAGTGATGATCATTTCCCAGACAATGCAGAGATTCACGACATTGCTGTCAACTTGTCGTGGAATTTCCCAGACAACCATGTGTGGCAGAGATTCACGACATTGCTGTCAACTTGTCGTGGCTACTGCTAACTAGGCATTATGATAAAATAAGACCAGTAGCTTGTAATATGTCCGGGGAACTCCTGTCGTCTGTGAAGGTGCAAACTAGTGGGTGCATGGTGCCAGGGGCCAGGGCGCGGCTTCTCTGCCTGCTGCACCTCCGCCTCCGTTGCTTCATCGCAGATCTAAGTTTTTACTGCCACACAAAGGTTCGCCACCCCACTCACTTCCCCCCGCTGCGGGTCCTACTTCCGCAATTAACGTCGATCACACATCCAAGCGAACCGCAACCTGTATATCGCCAATGAACAACAATTTCCTTCCCACTGGCAGATGGGTTAAGTGCCGTCGCCGGCTAAGGTTAGCTTAAAACCACTCATTGTACAATCGATATAAGGCGTGTACTTTTTGAGAGTCGGGGTAACCAAACAGAAACCATTTCAAAAACACAACAACAATACATGACTTACCTTCTGTGAGGAAATTTGAAAATATTCCCGAGAAAAAGAGAGTGATATAAAACGACGCAAGTCCAACGAATCCACTCGAGACTGATCCAAGTTGCTTTCCTGTCTGAGCGCTTTCCCTGCTCAGGAGATACACCCGCCCCCCGGCCCGGTTTGGCGGTGGCTGATTAGTACAGCGGACTTGATTGACACCTTTATGAAACAATCAGCGTCAGTTCTGTGATAAGGCGATTTTTTTTTTTTTTTTTTTTTTTTTTTCAACTGCAGCGATATTTGATTTGGAGCCAGGTTGTGCCATCTCCATTTAATTGCCCCACCCTGTTGTGTGTTTCTAGGCTGAGGGGCCCCAGGAGACAGGTGAGGGTGTTGGGACACCATCCCTCGCCCTTGGCCCTGGCCCAGAGTCTGGGCAGGTGGGGGCCCCCGCTGCCCATGAGAATGGGCTGAAGGAGGCGGCTCTCTGTGATACCGAGGGTCCCCAGGAGCCCCAGGCCCTGGTTTCCCACATCCCAGAGACGAGTAAGTCCGACGCCGATTGCCGCTGGCTGGCTGCTGTATGGATGCGTTTTTTTTTTTTTTTTTTTTTTTAGGAGCAGTTGTACGCTTTTCATTCCTGCCTTGCTTGCAAAGCCCAAGGCAGAAGAGAAGGAAGCATCTGCTTAGACACCCGTGACCACTAGAGGGCCCACAAGAACAATTAACAGTTATTAAACCTGCAAGGATTAAGTAGCAGAATGGCGCTCCACCAGTGTGCTGGAGTCCGTCAGAAACCGGTTTAGCCCCCGTTAAACCCTCCAGGATTGTATTTGATATTCTAAAATATATTTAGGAATTATTTTCTCAGTCCCCCTGTGAGCCAGTCAAGCACCCCTTTTTACAGAAAAAAATCCAGGCATTTTAGTTTAAGCACTTACATACTGAAATTAATGGTATTTAGTTTTTTTCATGTTTTTTTACAAAGTTTCAATGTCTGCTTATTTACTTTATTAAAGCCATGTTTGTCATCTTGTTTCAGATACTGCTTTTCAATTTGACCAGTGTGTGTGTGTGTGTGTGTGTGTGTGTGTGTGTGTGTGTGTGTGTGTGTGTGTGTGTGTGTGTGTGTGTGTTTGAGGTAAAAATGTCTGCTAAAACTCTTTTAAAAAAGCAGATGGTAAATTGCATAAAGCAGCTCCCCCTCAAGCATCTCATTCATTACTGTAATATATGCTGTTATGCTCTCATGTCCCATCCACGTTATTACTGAGACTTTGTGGTCCCACAGTTTGCAAAGGCCTTACCTTTTCTGACAGAAGGCTTCCTCTCGATTCGTTTTTCTGGGGATTTGTGAGGTGAGTCAAAGGTGGCCTTCATCTGTGCTACCTTCACAGACTGACTATGCTCGTCGCATTTGACTTCAGCGGGCTTGGACCAATCCTGGTGGAGACGCTTCTCATGGAGCTGTATGTTTTCTTTTATGAGATCAGAGACAGGCCTCGACCTGCCAGTGTCGGCGGGGTTTTCTCTCATTAAAACTCCAGCATCACTTTCCCTGACGAATTTTTTGTCAGGCTGCTCTGGTGTTTCAGTTTCTTTGTTTGTCGTGGGAACATTCTGCCTCGGGTAACTTTCTCTTGTCTTGGATGGGATCGAAATTGAGCTGGCATCTTCATTTGTTCTCGGGGGAAGATGTTCAGAGTTTGTCATTTGGTCATCACTTTCTTGGGGCATATGTTCTGAGTTTGCTGTATGGTCATCATTTTCTATCAGTGGAGCAGGCTGAAAGGATGGCGCGGCCTCCTTAGTGGTCACAGACTTGCCCTCACAAGACCTTCTTTCATGTAAAGCAGTTTGTAACGGGTTTAAAGCACCTTTATTTGGAATGATTGCCTTGTTGTCTGGAGCCTTTGTGGATTTCTTCACCATATCACTTGTGCAAAAATTGGATTTTTTGGTCAAACGGTCAGCAGTATCTTCCACTTCAAAGTCGCCCTGTGTTGCTTTGATTGTAGATGATGATAATATGCTCCGGGTGCTGTATGCCGGTGTGTTCCTTTCCTCAGTGGTGAATTCGGTTGCTGCAGCAACAGGCGTGGTCATATCCAGCTCCATGTCCAATTCATCAGTTTCCACCTCCTGTATTTCTTCCAGAGATGGACACGTCTCAATTCGGTTTCTCTTCAGCAGCTTCTCCAAAATAAAACCGGGTTCGGTGTCTGCAGGTGAATTCGATAGATCAGTGTCTTGATGAGCTTTGTTTGCTTCCATTTGTAGGATTAGAGAGTCTGAATCCCAAGAGGGCGCGATATGGCCATACAAGTCGCATTTGTTTTGGTTGCCCTCACAATGGTCTTCCATTTTGATCTTTGTGGAGACTTCAAACTGCTTCTCAGCACGCTTCTCTCCAATCTTATTTTTAGTCAACACCTTGTATGTCGAAGCTCTTTCCTCGGTTGTTATTCTACCTTTTCGGTTTTGGCCTGCTGAACCCAACGGAGTGGCCCTTCTTCCTTCTTCTCTTCCTGGACCACTTCCTGGCACTCCTTCCTGTTTCACCTCGCTTGGAGTAAACTGCCTCACCCACAAATTGATGTGCCTCTCACTGGAAAGTGTTATTAAGTCCTGATTGTGACTTTCATCCAAATCTTCCGTGTCTGGCTCCACTGAATATTTTTTTCCCTCTGAGCTGCCAGCCTCCTCTTCACAGGCACTTCCTGTCTTCATGACATCATCTGATTGACTGTCTGAATCTCCACAGTCGGAGTGTGCGTCCTCCAATTCCTCAACAAGGGTCTGTTCTCCGCCTTCTAATTTGTCCTGGGTCTGTCCCATACTCGTCTACGGAGAAAGACATGGTGTTAACCTTCACAACAAGTCATCGGCCTCAAAATTATTCCAACTGAATGAAATAAGTTTTTCGAAGGGGACAAACTATGGATTTTTAAAAACACTGTGTATGTGTTTTATGAAAACATCTGTGACATACATTTGTCAATATATAACAGAAGGTTCAAAAACAATGACATTTTGACTCATGGAAGCAGCACTTCATACACTGTGAGAATGTCACTGTGTATGTAGAGCATGGACACATCATCAAGAAAAAACCCATACAAGACGAGACGAGATATTCATTTTGGCATGAATACTTATTGTGACATTTTTTCTAATGTTAATATGGGTGCCTTCAAAGCCGTTCAAAGCAAAGTCTGCACTTTTTTTGATGTGGCCCGGTGCTCTGTTGTTGGTTAATTCCAAGTCATATGATTTATGGGCGTCATGTTGTGACCTAGTGGCCATATTTCTCGACCTGCAGTAGCCTTGGTCACTTTTTGCCTTATGTACCGGTAAGTGTATTTTTACCAAAATGGTTTCCTGTGTGGCTGTCATCGTCTCATCTCGCATGATGCGTATGATACATCGTTTTGCACAAAAATGTGAAAGATGCCGCCTGTGGGAGGTAAAATATTAATCAAATAAAATCTAATATCATTACTCTCAGCATACGTGTACTGAATTTATTTTGTTTTGAAAAAAAAGTATATTTATGGAAAAGGGGGCTACAATTGCACTCAACCCTTACTTATCGTCAGACAGGGATACGCTCTGTCTGACGATCTCGGTCAAAATAATGTTACTTTAATAATCATATCTTCTTTTTCTTTTTGTTTATTTACCGGACATGGTGATAATCTCAGATGAGCATAAAATAATATAATCCACCCACCTCACTTGATTGCATATGACGCTAATTAAAAAGGATTGTGCCTTAGGCTGCCCACAATAAAATGCCACTGAAAAATGTGCAGTTTTACTCGATTAAAAAGTAATCTCGCTCACTAACAAATTAATTTGAAAATAAAAGTTAAACCTTTGTGGCAGGGACATAATACATTCAAAGGTCACAAATATAACTGCAGTAAAAATCATCCTGTCACAGTCCACACAATTGAAATTGTTTAAGTGTGAGGACAGAATGACATAGCAAACAATTCATTGTCACACGGTGATCATTTTTCTGGTTGCTGTGAATCAGAGCATCTTATTACAATAACTGCTGTTGTATTGCTTCCGTTGAGTGTTCATGCACTTGCAATGTCACCACTTTAACACAAATTACAGTCACAAGGTTTTTGCAGCGCAGTCAGGCCTGCTGGGCGCATTCTCCTTCTTCACCATCTGTGAGAGATGTCTCACTCACGGAAGGGTCAGAATTGGCCCTGCAAATATGACAATATCTTAACAGAAAAATGATATTGTTGATCCACACCAAACTCAGCCAAGCTTGCCTTCGTGGACCTTGCTGTGGAAAAGGTAAAGTACATTCCCCGAAGTGATCCCACCAAGTCCAAAGTATAGAATGTCCATAATTTCTTGGTCAGACGAAGAATTATGATTCAGGAGGAATTGAGGGGCCTCTTCCAAAAACTGATTGGAGAAATAAATGATTAGGCGATATGTCAGAACATGTTGTGTATAGACTGTAATTTAATTTGCACCGTTTTAAGATTCAATCTACAATCCTGAAATAATGTACGACAACATAACCCGCTAACTTACGGTACTTTCCTACCAACTAACCTATTGCTTCATACTTATTTACCTACATGCTTATTCACTTTCCGAGTGACCGACGCACATACCTACTTTGGCATTTACTTACTTGTGTACTTACTCACTGATCTACAACCTTACTAACTTACGATAGTCAAATATACTCCAGAGTTACTGGACAACTGCATTGTACACACTTTTTACATCTGGCACACCGGCAATTATTATTGGATGTGCCTTGGAAACAGACTTCATTTGACTGACTTGTTTGCATGGATTTTCTCCGGGCATATTCCAACATCATTCATGTTACGCTAACTGAAACCTTAATTGTCCTAAGGTGTGAATATGAGTCTGACTGGGTATTTGTCCATATGTGCCCTGGGATTGACTGGCAACCAGTCCTGGGTGTACCCCACCTCTTGCCCTCAGTCATCTGGGATAGGCTCCAGCTCACCTGCGACCCTAATGAGAACCAGCAGCGTAGAATTCGGCTGGTCAGTGGGCTTCACTTTTCTGTTGAGCTCTCAAAAGATGTGTGTGAGCGAGTGGAAAAAATGTAGCCACACAATGAACAATAACCAGACAAAAATCTGGCATGGGTCTTGTTTTCTCTCTTCGGTGTGACAACATATGACTACTGCTGCTTTATCATCTGACAAGCCTGCACGTTGGCCAAACATACGGCCCAGGAAACAGATGCTATCAGACCCTCTAAAGCTGCACCAGGGAGAGGAAGCGCATGGCAGAATTTCACACATGAACGCCATAGGATCCAGTGTGAAGTACCGTAGTGAAAGAACCAGCAAAGATGTTAGAGCCACAGATACATTTTATTGTCTCATTCATGTGACCACATCAGGCTAAAAGCACCCATTCCTCAACTTGGTGAACCCTATCCCAAGTGGGATTCCATCAGTGTTAACAAGCGGCCCGTTATCTTGTCCGATCCTCCCTTTAATGCCAGAGGCTTCCCACTTGATCACCATGTGCTTTGCAGCATCACCATGTACAGGAAGTATAACCAATAAACCTTTCCTAAAGTGGATAGCAGGCTACAGTATTTCTCTTTTTGGGACCTCTAGCTTTAGTCAATCCAATATAAAGGATTTAATAATGATCTCCTATCATGTACAGGTCAGCGAAGGATTACACTTACCAGTTAGAAGATGTGGAGTGAATCTGTGTATCCAACGTTTGCTCAGTCCCACTGGCAGGACCGACAGTATGTTCTTTGTTGCTTGTTCAGAGATGATCTGTCCACCCTGAAATACGCAAGCAGTGGGTGCCTTATAGCCACGTGATGTCACAGTTCATTTAGCTATGCTGCAGTCAAACGTGTAAACTTACTTTTTCCAGTCTTGAAAAACCCATTATGGATATTTATTGGCCTCACATTTTCTCCTGATTTTTCACAATAACGGTTAATATGAAATGATTTTATTTTATTTTTAACTGATGTAATTAAATTGAAAAAAAAACAAAATTTTTCTTTTTTTTCAAATCAGAGAAACAACAAAAGATGCTCTACTGCAAAGAGAGTGGGGGGCCACATGTAAATATAGTGTACAATATAGTGGATTGATTTTGGTTGTTTTGGTGTGAAAGGGCCTAAAGTATGACAAAACAAAAAACACTTGAGATTTACTCCTTTGGGAATAAGAGTGTGATTTTCCAGATGTGTGTTGTTTAGTTGAAGTACCAATCACCCCCAAAAGTAAATAGACAAAATGAATAACTACAAAAAAGATGTGAAGATTGAATACAATTCACATAACTTTACTGTTTGCTGCTTTATCAAGAAGTTGGGTAAAATTTAATGTTTGGAAAATATGGTCAGTAATTATTGGCATCCCAGTTTACAGTCGACGTGAATTAGAAGTTGTATGCTATATAGCTGGAACCCTTTTCATTTGTAACTACAGCAACATGCAAACAGGAAACATACTTGAAAAATAAAACAAACGTGGTGGTTTGGAGACCAGGAATTACAAGATGAGGGCCCGACCCACACCTCGTGACCGGAGACCGAAAACCACTGTTTTGGAGGACGTGCGGTTTGTTTGCACGCTTCTACTAATTGTTTTGTGTTGCAAACATCTCTTCCTCATATTCAGCAGCAGCCGCTTTAAACCAACGCACTGCACAAATAATCACAATTAATCATTGGCCACGTTACAGAAATACCTACAGTCAGATCAATACGATTTACGAACAGTTTGGTATTTTATGTTTATCATATTTAATCTTGCGTTAGGGTTAGATACAAACAAATGTCATTCTATTCGGGTAACATTTCGTTTGAAATAGTTTATAAATTCAAAACCTAAAGCATGTTTTAGCGAGACGCACTTCCTGGAAACAATGTATGCATAACAATGCTGAGACATGAAAATATTTATGCTACAGTCACACAGGCGCTACCATATGACAGCGTCGCATCACATGCTATTGTGCACAGACCTATTATTCAGTCGAAAGGCACGCACGGTCGGTCGGGGGCAGCAGAGCAACAAGAGCGTGAAACTTAAGTCATTCATTGATGTTACGCAAACAGGGAGGGGTAAACTGAATGTTATATAACCTGGCTGTTGTTCGGAATTCCAAATAACGTTCTCCAGCCAAAGCACACAGATGACAGCACGGTGACGTAATGATGTAACACACACACGAACTCCATCAAAGTCAAGTCACTGGCCAAATATTAAGGTTCATGGCACTTTTCCCGTTTGCAAAGACCCTAAACCAGCTACATGTGCGTGCTGGAGCTTGTAAGGTAATCCTTCCTTCTTGGTTGTGTTCGTCCTCCCAGCTCGACTTCCCAGAAGATTTAAAGTTTAGGCGAATTATCGATAATCAAAATGGCCCTTTTTAAGAGTAATCGCAATCATAATGAGACACACATTTTACGCATATAATGAAAAAAAAACATGTTTATTTTCGTAATCGACACATACAGTACGTTAACATAAAAAGTGCAATATGCAATCAGACTACAGCAATGTACAGTACAAAAGTTACTGCATACTTTAAGTATAAAAAAAAACATGGTTACCAAAAATGGCGTAACCTATTGTGATCGTAGTTTAAAAAAGTGGATATGAGCATAAAAGCCTAACAGCAATAAGCCCAACAACTCCCTCAAGTTTTCCCATTTCTCCCAAATGTGCAAAATGATGTGACAGCGTTTAAATACATGATATACACAAGGACTATATCATACAGCTTTAAATTGATGAGACAACCGCAGCGCTTTGGTTTTTCACATTTAAAAATAATGTTGGCAATCCTCAGGGATGATTTCTTTTTGTACTTGCAGCTTGTCAAAAATGTTCAGAGGACTATGGCCAAAGAAAAAGAAACACAATTTCTGATATGAAATTCTTGATTTGCGTTACATTAAATATAATTCAAGCCACGCAGCATGATTGCTTACTGCTTTCCCCAAAATCACTGAAGGGAATTATGAGGTGGTTAACATTACTTCAATGTTATTTTGGAACATAGCTTGTTGTGTACCAGTATACATAATTAAAAAAAAAAAGAAGTGCAAAGGAACAGCACACTCAGAAATTATTCTTATGTTGGTTGAAGACAGTAAAACGCCACACTCTCTCCACTTGTCATTTCAATCACTCAATCAAACTCAGGCTTCGTCACGCATCAGTTTCATAATTTGATCTCAACTTCAGCACGAAATGGCTCTCCAGGAATTCAACATGAAGGCCTGTGGCATCTAAGACAAAAAACAGTGTAGTACAACTGTACAATTATTAACACTTACAAAACAACACTTTCTGACAGGAAAAAAAAATGGTTGGTCAATTACCAATACTACTTTGTACCGGACTGTATACATAAAAAAAAAAAATGCAGATTGATACAATACAATTTTTCAGTACATACCACGTACTAAGGGCTGTGAATAGAAGGTTGTTCTCATCCTCTTATCTTTCTGCCTAAAACCTGGTGCCTCTCTGGTCTCAAACGTAAGGCACTTGTTTATCCCAACCATGTCAGAGGTGAACTGATGGCTTCTCTTATCAGATACAGCAATATGACGTTCACTGTCAAAGCAGTTTGACAAACAATGTGGCAAATATGTGAATGTTGTGTAAATATTCTTTTTTCTTTCCACAATCTGTACAACCCTCTACAGCGCTACGTGATGAGAAATGAGAGGGAGCTGGAGAACCAACATGCCGGTCAGCTTATGGGCTCCCCTGCTAGAGCTTTCTCTGCAGTGTGCAAGTCCTGGCAGGGTCGGGATTGAGCGGGGGTGGCAGGAGACTCCCACTCCATGCTGTGATCTGGCTCCGGGGACAGTGAGAGAAGCAGTAGTGTCCCTGCATCTGATGAGCAGGCAGAGCACAGGTCTTCGGAGGAGAGATTGAGGCTGTCCAACTTGGCCAGCGAGTTGGACCGTTTGAGCCTGGACGACACAGTGAGGCCCGCCAGACGCATCCGTGTCTCAATCTCCTGTGCCCGCTGACGTACGAGGCCGGGCTTTCCTCTCACGCTGCGCAGACTGTCACTGCTGGAGCTGCGTGTCAATGTGGTGCCGTGAGGCGAGGAGGTGGGGGTGAGCATCCCCGACCCCACCACCCCCAACAAGGCTTCATTGGTAAGGGGAACAACCAGGGGCTCTAACCTTACTTGGCACGGTGTAGATGCTTTCATCAAGTCCCTTGGAAAGACAGGGAACTCTTCCTCTTCCTCCTTGTGCTGAAAGTTCTTCTTGGACATTTGACATGCGGGTAAAGGCTTCAGAGAAGAAGGCAGGCTCTCTTGGGTCAAACCCGAAAGTCTCTCCAGTCTCTCTGCATGGCGGCGCACCACACCTGACTTGTGAAGCTCCACAAAGGTCCCCTCCTGCTGGTTCAGGTGGCAAGGTGTATCTTTGTGCAACTCCACTGTCATCAGCTCCGGGAGAACTTCTGCAGAACCCAAAGGTGGCCTATTCTCACACTCTCTGTTTACATGCCACATATCACCACAGTCCTGCACACCGACAACATGATGAAGGGAGTCAGCTGGCTGCTGTGGTACATCAGGGAGAGCTGCAGGACCAAAGGAAGCACTGTTGGCACAGTCGGACAGAGACACCATGGTCGACTCAAGGTCTTTTGAAGATAGTAGGAATGGAGCACTTGGGACGTCAGTAGGACTGAGCTTAAGGCAAGGCTCTGAAACAGAGGTTGGAGAAATGTCCATCCGCTTGGAATTTAAATCCCTCCGTGAAAATAAAGACACATCAGCTGCAAGCGTGGCAGCTTTTCCCTAAAGAGAAAAAAAGCGAACAATGTGTGTACAACATATTACAAATCAAAGCCTTAATTTCAGGTTTCCAAATACAAACTCACATTAACGTTCTGGTGAGAGGTAAAACGGTTGTTGTTGTTGGAATTTTCGTTCAGAGTTGCCAGGTCCATGCCATTGCTGTCTGCATCCCCTTCGACCTCTAAATCTTGAGTTTCCTCCGCTCCTCCACCTCCGTCCCCACCCCCTCCGTCATCTGGTTGCATTAGGACCTCCATGTCTGCCTCCTCCTTTTGCACATCTTCTTCATCCTCTTCCTCCACTGTGCTAAACTCCAGTCTCAGACGCAGCTCCTCCAGGGGCTCTGGGCCACGGTTGCTGGTCTGGGCTGCGGTGCCCTCCGCTGTTGAGCCAAAAGGGGGAAGCCCCAGGCCCTCCCGCCCATCAAATGCCTCATCATCCAGCAGAGCATCTCGCTCAACATCCTCAATTTCAATGAAGACTTTTTCCATGCCAAGTAGAGGGGGGCCACGCACAGGTGTTGAGGGCTCACTGTCCAGCGCAGAGTCAGACAGCCTCCGGAAATAATAGTTGTTGTAGGCGGGGTCGATCTCCAGAGCTACTTTTCGGCAAGGGGAGGGGCATGCCGCGCCTTTGTCGGGCAGCACATCTTCACAGCAGGGAGACATCGCTGGCTCTGGGGTCAGGTGGTCTCCCTCTTCCTCACCACAGCACTGGACTGAGACCTGCTGACCCTCGGCCATCTCACAGTCTGCGTCTGGATGCCACAGCTTGTTGTGACGCTGTTTGCTGAATGAAGAAGCAAAGGACGAGTCAGTCTCGCTAGAAGTTAAGAAAAGAAAAAGAATTCAAGAGATGCACTATACCTGGCATCAAGGATGCCCTCATACTCTGCCAGCTGTCTCATGAAACTTGGGTTAGGTCGTGTGATGCTCCTCTTTTCCTTGACAAAGTTGTACGCCTTCTCTAGCGACCAGCCGTATTCTTTCATGGCATAAGCGATGACTGTGGAGGCAGATCGGCTGACACCCATCTTACAGTGAACAAGACACTTGGAGTAGTTCTTCCTGGTGGCAAAGAAGGTTAAAGGCATCATTTAACATTTTTGGGATGTACATTATACACTACCCATTGGGTGAAATGTTCCGAGATATTTGGCCCTCAGGTATCATTTAAGAACCAGCCAAAAATGCAACTTCATTTGACCTTGTCTTAACTATCGAATGCACATGTCCAACTGGTGGATGTTTCAGTACTTTCTCCACAAATTGCTGCTTTCTGACAAGCAGCTGAATGGAAACATTTACAACAGGTGTGTTTCATCCCTGAAGAAACTAATACAATTTTCTAGTTCTACAACAGTCCTCTTCATCATGCTGTTCACATTTTGACATCATGAGAATATGATGACACTTAAGACGTAATCTTTACTTAGCAAGCGTCCGGTTTCAAACAGGACATTTTCAGAGGAAGTGAGCATTGAACTGATAGTGTCACAGAATGTCATCAGCAGTTTGCGGCAGCGGTAAAGAGATGCTGAGAGAAGAACAGAAAGGCATTGAAGTGGGCGTCCCTGGAAATGTATTGGTCGATTCATGGATCACACGTCTATTGTGAATTTTGCCTTTTCTCCTCCTTGATAAAGAATAGAAAGTTGTGCAAAAACTAGTCAAACACTGAGTAGGTGGGCATGTGCATTCAAAAGTTGAGGGAACCTTCCCGAACATGTGACATTTTAGGTTCACCCGGAAAGTTCATACGAAAGCCGAATCTCCCCTAATTTTTGTGAGTAGTATACATTGATGTGGCCACTTTAGTAGGTTAATCAGTTCAACTGCGTGTGGACGTTAAAACCTAATCAGGTAATCACACAGAAGCAATCCACTGCATGTCGGCAATTTATGGCTAAAGAGATGATTACATACTATAATGGGCAAAGAACTTTTCTGTTCCATCAGGACTCACTTTGCTTTAACAATGAAGTTGTACGTATCGTTCCAGTGAGCCAGCAGGTCAGTGGCCTCTTCGTCATACACGCGTATATTGTGATAACTGAATGTGCCTGGAAAAAAGTTGTCTATCTCCCTGGTAACATTGAGGATATAGCCCACCCTGAGGAAGAGAGAGAAAGGTCATTCTTTCTTGCTCAGATCACAATGTGAATATATTTTGTATGTGGGTGATTATCACAGCCATTC
Source organism: Hippocampus comes (assembly GCF_001891065.2). NCBI lineage: Eukaryota > Metazoa > Chordata > Actinopteri > Syngnathiformes > Syngnathidae > Hippocampus > Hippocampus comes. The sequence continues at coordinate 3,636,689 of NW_017805009.1, forward strand.
GACAACATTAAATCAATCACCCCGTCTCTTGCAGTTCTTCCAAATTTGACGCATTCCATTCAGAGCCCTCCAAAGAAAGAATAAATATAGAATTTAAGTATATTATTATTATCCTTTCAGCGAGTTTGATGATCCAGTATAAATTCTCCTACCAGGTAGACGTGGTCAAAGATGAGTGTGGCTTTGTCCATCTGTCCCAAAATCAACAGCATCTCATTGTCGATGAACTCTTTGAATTCCTTCAGGTTGCAGCTCATATGCTGCTCCAACTCAGTACGGATCTAACAACATGGACAATGCATTCACACAATTCATAATCAAGACATTTTAGTACAACGTGACTTTAAATTTTAAGCAAACCATACAAACATTTGTGTTGATTTGTTTATAGCTGCTGTGGTCGAGAATAATGTTGTATCGTATTGCATTGAGTGATCTGAAGAAACATTATAAAGACATTTTATTCAACATAAGACACTAATGTAGCATACGAATCTTTGAATTGCCCAACAGGGGAAAATGCAATGGAATCAGGTCACCCGTGTGAGTCATACCTGTTTGCATGTGACATTTTCAAGATCCTGGCATGTCATGATGCTTCGGAGTTTGGCTCTGATAAGGCACTCTGTCCTCTCTCTCTCTGAAGGCCTATTGAGAGATTTTTTTTTTTTTAAATTTATGTGTTGACACTTCGAAGATAACACGAATGCAAAGATTAGACACGTTTAAAAACAGGGCTGAATAGAATCTTAAATAACGTTCAGATTTTTATGTAATTTGTGATGACTGACTTGTCGACAAACATCGTAGGCGAGTCCGGACGTGTGGATTCCAAGTCCTTCATGGTGTTCCATTCATTGATGCAACTCTGCTCTGAAGCAATGCAGCTTTCATAGTAACCCATCCAAGTGAGAGCCATTCCCCCAGGGAAATAGTTGTATCTACGGGACACCTCGCAGGCCTTGTGGAGCACCTGGAGAGCTGACCTAGTTTGAGATTAAGATTATAGAGGGCAGTTAGACTCTTTTCATCCAAACCAGATAAACAATCAAATACAGCAAATGTGGGAATGTACATTCCAACTGGAGTAATGCGCAAAATGCTCTCAATTCCAGCAGGGGGCACACTCCTGCAGACGATAAAGCAAAAAGCCTTTCTGGTGCAGATTGGCTGCTGTGTTGAGCACATGCGAGCAGGAGGTATGTTGTATTGTGTCAAGAAAAGAGAAAGCTGCAGATCGCCATTATAACTCCAGGGGATTACTCACCACATAGCCTGCACTGACACAGGTTTGAAGACATGAGTCCGCCCTGCCGTATTCACAGTAAAGCCCCTGAGGTGAAAACAAAACAGATGGTCACTCTACGAGTTGGAATGCCATACGCTGTTGTTTGCAGCGGTGATATGAAGGGGGAATATTACTGTGGCACTCACCCATCTCCATCCAGATGGATTTTACTGTCACTCCACAGAGGCAGCACCATGCCAATCGAACAGCTTTTGCTGGCAAGAACAGGAAAACATGATTTGATATAATCAAATCAGCAAACATGTGACACTGTTACTGAAGCAAAAGATGTGCGTGATTGAGTACAAAACAAAGCACAAGTGCAAGGAAAAATCCTACACACGTCAATGCGGGTGTTATTCCTCGTAACACGTTCAACAGCTGTCTTCTCACCAGTCTTTGTTAGTAAAGTCGATTCCCAGTAGGATGTTCTCCTCTGTGTCCTGCCGTCCACTGGTGTATACAACTACCATGTATCGCACACGATCTAACCATGCACTCTCCAGCCGCACGGCCTACTCAGGGACACACATAATGCACATTCATTTCAAAGTCATGTTACAGTCGAATTCATGCTCATGGTGAGAACGCTTTTTATTACTACAACTACTCCTATTTGCAGAGCTGCCACAAACTGTACAGGAAATTGTCAGTTTTATTATTTGCATGTGCGTAATGGGCAGTCTAACCAGTAGGTGTCTGTTTCATACTTCCTATGCACACCGTGGAAACATTTGGTCATGCTCTCAAAACTATGCTGTTCAAACCTGCTCTCTCAACTGATAATTACAAAGAACACGTCGAGTATCTTTAACACACAATAAATTGTATTGTAGAGGGTTGACTGTGCCAGGTAAGCCACTGGCATGTACTGGATGTGCATTTTTTTTGCTTATTTACTAGATTTACAGTGTGTTTGGAGTATTCATTTCACTTTGTCCACATTTTTTTTATGTTATATGCGTCCAAAATTGATGGCCTCTTTGCCCCCCGCCACCCTCAAACACCACCGCATACGACAATGTGAAAAGTTCAAATGTTTTTTTCAAGGAAATTTTGGTAAATGCAAGAAAAAGACATCACATCTTCAGTGTATCCTGTTTCTTACATCTCAAAGGAGTTCACCTTTGGTAAATTCAGTTGATTGGTCGTGACTTGGAAAGGCATACACCTGCCTCTATAAGGTTTAACGACTAATAGTGCATGACAGAACATGAAGCATGAAGTCAAAGGAATTGTTGGTAGAGGCACGGATCTAAGAAATGGTCTGAAAAAAAAAAAATTGCTGCTTTGACGCATTGAGCGCAGTGGCCTTCATCATCCCAAAATGGAAGATGTAAACTAAAGGGCCTTTTGAAGAGAGGGGACCAAGAACTTCATGGGCTCAAACCGAGCTCCATCATTCTTCTGAGGAAAGAGAACCTTCCAAAATGACAACATTCCTGCAGCAATCACCCACTGAAGGCTGTATAATACGGTGGCCAGAGAGTCTCCCCTTAACAAAAGGTAAATGAATGCCCACCTAATGTTTGCCCAAGGACAGCCACAGGTCGGGCTATGAGAGACAAATTCCACTTAGACTTGGTCTGATGAGAAATTGATCTCTTTGGCTTGAATACCAGACATCATGTTTGGAGGTAACCATGCACCGCTCATCACCTGGCCAATATCATTCCTACAGTGAAGCATGGCGGGCGGTCCAGTGGTCAACTCGTTAGCGTGTTGACCTCACAGTGCGGAGGTGCAGGGTTTGATTCCGGCTCCAGCCTCCCTGTGTGGAGTTTGCATGTTCTCGCTGTGCCTGCGTGGGTTTTCTCCAGGTACTCTGGTTACCTCCCACATTCCGTAGCAGGTTGATGGAACACTCTAAATTGTCCCTAGGTATGAGTGAGAGTGCAAATTGTTTTTTGTCTGTATGCCTTGCGATTGGCTGGCAACCAGTTCAGGGTGTACCACACCTACTGCCCGAAGACAGCTGGGATGGGCTCCGGAACACTTTCTTAGTTTGTTTTTGATAAATCATTATTTGTAACCTTGTCATTAAGGGATGCTTGAGGAAAACTATTATTCTTTCAATTTTGGAAAAGGCCATAACATGACAACAATATGTAGAAAAAAGTGAAGCACTGTAAATACTTTCGGGATGCTGTATGTTGTTTCTCACCAGTTTGATCCGGTCCTCTGAGCGAAGAATGTTTATCATCACCTGTAGGTGTTGAGGTAAGTCCCCTGTTAAAGAACATCGACAACGATACGACTGTGTCAGACTTTGATTCAATTTAAAGTTAAAGAATTCTAAGGAGGATTAACAGTCTTTTACTCAAATACAACATATTTTTGTCCACAGGCGTTTTAAATTCCTGAATTGGATTCCCGTTTTAACATGAACTAAACCCCATTAAGTCATTCCCACTGTTCCATTCCTCCTTGTGATACAGCGGTTGAACTGGGTTGTGAAACCGAGTGTGCAGGAACAACTGCAATGACAGATAACTGTTGATGGCAGGCCAACGCTGTTTAAATATGTTGACAAGCAAACTGTGGCAGCCAGGCAGGTGTTAATTACAACCTTTGGCATAAAAACGGAACGTGCACGACGGTTTGGTCATGTACACTGCAACATAATGTAATTTCTAGCCTCAGGTCTTAACAAAACCCTGAAAAAAATATGCATTGAGCATCAGGTCATTAAGGTGCCAAATGAGAGCAGTAGCAGCAGAATATAAGGCATATACTGTAATCTGTACAGAAAATGGATAGATGCTAGCTAAATATCATGTGTAAAACTTTGCTATTGGTTTCTTACAGTGCTTAAGTTACATTCTATCCTGAAAACTATGAATTTATACTGGAAACCATGAATAGAATGATGATATATGACAAAGAGGCAACACTTTATGACATTACGGTTCTGATTAATAAGAAACGTTAAAGTATGTTTTGGATAACTCAAGTGCATTGGACAGTTAGGCGTGTATTCATGGCCTTTGTTTGCATGGCTCTGAGGCAGCCACGTTGGCATGGTGCCAGTTCAAAGACAGTGTCAAACAGTCAGAATCCAAAACATAAGCGGAAAATTCCAAGAATTATGTTATACACTGATCTGCATCAACAACTAAACAAGAATGACAAATATTTTCTTTTTTTTTTGCCCTGAAGACAGTGGTAGCATTCATTTTGTCCCATGTGCTCGAGTTTTTTTTCTGTGCCACGTTATGAGCTTTCCAGAAGTAGTTGATGTTATTGCTTGTTTTCTTAGCATTAGTTGATGTATATTAAACATGTATGTATGAAGTGCATGAACAAACTATCCATTTATGAAAAAATACTGAAAAACGGAGTAAATGTCCATGTGCGTCCAAGAAATAGTGAACTGTTATTTAATTAATGTATGCCAAGTATACACAAGTACTCTTCTTCCCCTACAGTGCCTTACAAATGTACAACGATTTTCTAAAGGAAAAAAAAACACGTTTTCCTGCACTTTAAAAAAATGTCAAATTACAGTGCCTCCATTTTAAACTTCAACATGCTTTCTCCACAGCTCCAACTGTGCACAGGATATTGGAACTTAATCTGGCTAAACTATAGGATGGCAACAGTCTTATCAGTGAGGTAACCTCCAGCCTCGTCTCTCCAGCTACAAAACAGCGATGGCAGAGTTAGGGAGTTAAGACTTCACTTCCTCATTAGACAAAACTGACCATCTTGTTAAATCTGACAAACGGACTGCTTAGGGAAACGAATAGAATAAAATGCATAACTACTGTTGGATGTTTGTTGTGGTTCTCACCTGCATGTTTGTGGTGGGGTTGTACTTTCTGGCCCTGTTGAGAGCTCCCTTGCTGGAGGAAGAGCGCAGCACCCTTCACCATAAAGAAGCTCTCACTCAGGCTGGAAAACATAAAAGAGACATTTCACATCAGTAGATGCTACAGATCAAACACTGCAGCATTCATATACCTTTCCCATTTCAGGACTTTGTTTTTAGTGCCATTTTTAAAAGAGGGGAGTGAAAAGAGGAGAGTGTGTGAGTGAGTCTGAGGTGACGAGGGAGAGCGTTCCAGAAGAAGGAGGCAGCGACAGAGAAGGCTCTGTCTCCCCAGATCCGGTGCTCGGTTCAGATGGGAGAGGTGAGGAGGTTGGCATGGACAGATCTAAGATTGCAGGTAGGGATGTGATGGTGAAGGAGGTCAGGTCTGAGGGGGTGATGTTGGAAAGGGCCTTGAAGATGATGAAAACATTTTTAAACTGGATTCGTTGCTGGGTGGGGAGCCAGTTTCAGTGTTGGAGGACTGGGGTAATGTGGTTTCTGGTGCGAGAGTGGGTGAGGAGACGGGCAGGAGATTGGATTGGAGATTATTGAGGGTTTGGGAGGGTAAGCCAAATAAAATGACATGAAAAACATTCTTGGCTTTCTGAAGAAATGTGCCAGCGAGACTAAGGAGTCGGGCATGAGTCACTTAAAAGGATTGTTTAGTTCAGTTAATGGCATGTAAAAACATTTTGGGCATAATTCATAATTCTCGTCTTGTGTGAAATAACACCCCACCCCAACCACCCGAACAAATTAAGTGCAATTAACTGTACACACCTGCCTATAAAATCCAAAGGTTTGCTAGGTTTGGCTTAGAAGATGTCGAAAAGATGACATCAGTGAATAAAAAAATAGTGACGTGATTCCTCCAGGGAATCCAGGCTGACTTTCAGTCATTCCATTTCTTGAAAATGGCAGGAGGATGGCGCCTACTTTCTATGACATGACATCATTCGGAAAGTTCAAAACTGTTGAATGACAGGTACACGTAATTCAGGTAATAGAGAATGATTAGAAAAAGACAGATGTTTTCGTAAAACACTGTTTCAAAAGTATTCATTCATATCAGAAAGAGACCTCACTAACCCTCTTTGTGCCAGGGAGAATAGTGGTGAACAAGTGTCTAAATTTAGGAATCAGTTCAACTCATAACCGTCCTATACAAATGATAATAATAAAAAATAATAATATTTAGCGCCTTAAATCACATTTTAGCCCCTACACTCAACACAAAAAGATCTTGACTCTCTAAAAGGTCTTTAAGTCACACTGTGGCATTACTGAGAAAAAGGGCAATGTGCAGTTACTGTACTTCCAGTACATTTAATGTAATATTATCTAACAAGAATACTGTGGCAACAGATCATTACCGCACCAAATAATGCCAAAATGAATAGGCCTTGTAAAACCATGAATTAATTGATTACTGTAACTCACTGATTAGTGTATTGCTTAAAAGTTGTACTACGTTGTGGTTGGTCCTGTGTGTTTTATCAAAAGCGTTCAGATTCAGCATCCATCATGATCAAGCGTATAAATTGGCACAAAATACATTCAAAGAGTCTGAGGTAGTCAGTACTCACAGTAAAAAGTAATCACATTTTCAATTGCAATATTGACAAAAAATAAACATGCATTATTTATAATTGCTTCATTATGCCTAATATCACAAATAAAATTAAAATCATTTTGATTGAAATACAATATTAATAAGAACATTTTCCACAAAAGACCTCTGTACACTAGTGCAGTGTCTAAAAATCCAGAAGAGCAGGCCGGCACCAAGCAGACCATTTTACAAAAACAATGGACTTCCTTTTGTAAGCCTCACAATACATTCCCTCCGCCCTCAGCACCATGGGGGGGGGGGACGTTCTACAGAAACAAAACATGTGGGTGGACACTTTTCAAATGACAGCTTTTGTACCACTGTGGTGGATTTAGTTTTAGTTTGTTGGATGTGTGGGATTTACAAGTGTCAGGGGGGGCTCGGGCAATAAGGGATAAATATGAGGCTGAAGCAACAAAAGCCGAGGTAGAAAGGGAGACAAGCAGATGCTTGCTGCTCAGTATGGTGGACAAATTCCATCTGCTCATTTCAACCGCTAACTCAACCCAAAGGTCACAGGACTTAGATCAGGATAGTTTCAGCTCATCCACAAACATGCATTAAAATAGCAGTGTATAACGTATCAAAGAAAACATTGGACTCTCTGAAAAACCTTCACAACAGTCCTCTTTGAGTCCTCCCATCCTAACTGCGTACCATCTCTTGACTGCTCTATTTGCTATAATCACACCTACTGGTTTGTATACACCATCATTTTCTTCCATTATTTATGAAGTCTTAAAACTTCTTGTACATTATCAGATGTCATATAGTGAGCTATTCCATGTTTGTACCTGAATCTGTATTTATCATTTGTGCGCGTGAGGTCATGAGTTGTTGTAGTTTTAAAAAGTTTCTTATTACATTTTAACAAGTCACCCAAAGACAGTCAAGAAAACGTTTTAGTTTTTAGGAGTCAATCTGTTGTACAGTGACAGAAGCCTCGTGTTAGTTCAAAGATTAATTATTCAGTTTTCTGATCTGGCTAGCGTGACATTACTTTAACAACAGCGGCAATCAAATTTGAAGGCAGGAAATGAAATTTAAGTGAACATAATTCCAGCATCTCTGAGTAATTTTGCTAGTGTTACAAATATTTGTTTCCAGTGGAAAGAGCCTTAACTTCACTCACATGCGCCGCACCTCACTGTGGGTCACCATGGCATTCCCCACAAAATAAGGTAGCTTCACCACAGCCTCCTGAAAGGCTTCTACAAACAGATGCATCCTTGACTCCACAAGCCACTTCCTGTTCGCCAGCCTTCAGAAAAAAAGAGCCATGAAGCAGCGCTGGTTCTGAGTCTTGACCCGATCGCTCGACTGAGTGACAGACTGACAGACAGCCTTGACTCATCCACTGTGCTCGGAGGTGTTTAAGATTCCACTCCTTCTGGCGCTCCCTCCCTCTGCCCTCCCAGTGTCTGTGTGGGCCTATCAGACTGGAGGGACATGGTGCAGTCTCCACCTGCTGCCTGAGACTAACACAACCGTGCTTGTCTCATCTGTCTATGCTGGCTCACAGTGATAAAAGCAAATTGTAGGATTTTCTTGCTGCAGAAAGCAGTCCTGGTGTTATGAGATGTAGTTTTTTCCTGTCATTGCGCTCAAAATATCTGGTTTTGTCCTCCATTGTAATTGGCACTGCAAATGGTAATCATTGGTTTTCAACTCGTCCTGTCACTGCAAAAAAATGTCCACCTACAGGATCTTGCCTTTCCATCTGATAGTGTTTCCCAATCTTTATGAAGCCAAGGCACAAATTGTAGTGTTCACAGTAATGTCACAAAAAAAGTATATGGAGGGAAAACATTTTTTTTTTGACCAACAAATTTACTTAGTCAATGCATGAGTTACTCTGGTTAATGGCAACAGGTGGATTACAGAGATGAATTATGTACCTTGTGCCTCCTTGTGGAAGAGCATTTATTTGTTCTGCCTCTAACTATGCACCACTGGCAAAGATGGATGAACACAACACATTTTTTGTTGTTGTAGTTTCCCCCCCGCGGAGCAATAGTGTAAAAGTTGGATGTGTTTCAGAGGCATACCTGATGGTGCCGCAGCACACAGTTTGGGAAGAACGTCTATCAGATATCTTTATTCCGTTTCTGCAAACGCAATATGATTCAGAATGCCGTATTCAAACTAGTAGGGCTGCATATTTTTATAAAGAAAATTGACTTCCCCATTAAAATAACTTTCTTTTTTAGAATTTTGCTTTTTGAAACCAATGAGTCAGAGACCTTGGATACAACTATATGAAATTTATATGCAGTGTTTGGTTGCAACACATCAGACAAAGACACCAAATTCACATGTTCAACAGAAATAAACTATCACTTGGCCTGGCTTGACAAAGATTACAGAAAAATACAGACCTCAATCAGTCAAAGCAGCTCTACAGGGGGCACAAGCCATTGCCGATTGTACGAGGACATGAAGGACGCAGAAAATGGATGGCTTAGATGGGAAAAGATGACGTTTTGTGGTTACTCCTAATGGGACAAGCCGAAAGGAAGACTGACTTCATTCAGTCACATAAAAACATTACAGAAACAGGTTTACTGGGCCAGAAAAAATAGACAAATTTTTCTAAATATTTAGGAGGCACCATGTTTCCACAACAGTCCCTCCGAACTGACAAAATACGGTAGGTAGCTGTTCTGTGCTGAAAACACGACATTTCCCACAGCCCCCATGTTTTCTGCTGCCATGATTTCAAAGCATGGCATGTTTACATTTTATAGTAACGTTTCGTTAGACTTTTTTTTTTTAACCTTCTCCCAAAAAATGACTCTCCTCAATACAGCAGCGTGCCTTTTTGTACCAAACTCCGGTCACAAAAAAAAAATAAAATAAAAAAACATTCACAGAAATGTATCCAAACTGACACAAGTTTCTTCTTCGCTGATGCCAACTCTTGTGTTGCCATTGCAGAGTTCACGAAATAGCTCAACAGCCAATTTCATCACACGCAGCACTAAACCTACGCCTCCTTTACATCACCTATTAAACCCAGCTTTTTCAACCCCTTTTTCCGTGTTGTTTTGGATAAATGCAACTGACATTGAATGGAGGAACAAAGACGACTTGGCAAAAAGTGAAGGATGATATGTGTGGAGGCTGCCTGTTTGTAAGGCAATTGTGTGTGAAGAACAATGGATGCTGACATCTTTGCGCGTGTGATTTTCTGATTACGGATCACACAGAGTTGCAGCAATATCCCGCCTCCATTGGGTTCTGTGTTAAATGCACAGGCGGATAAACGCTGAATAGTTTGTCAACTGATGTCTATATTGCAGTGTCTCATATGTGAAAGTGGCTTGCGACACAGCTTACCTTTGATTCATCCGCCGCTCATCTTCGCTCCCAAAGTCCTGAAATACAGCAAATAGAATATCTTAATTATCCATGAACTGTGAAATTTAAAATAGTAGATAACACGGAAACTAAAACAAGAAAATATTCGACAACCCAAACTTAATTTTGGACCAAGGAAGTGCAATTTCATGCAAAACAATGACCAGGCATATTGCTTTATTATTAGACTACTTAATTGCTGTTGAGTGTGATTTATTTTTGACTATTCACCAGAAATTGTACATGCCAGTTTTCATGCACCATTGCACATGACATGAGCAATGCGAAAATAAAAAAATCCATCATTGTTTTTCATTGTTATTTTTATTTTCATCAATTCATCACTGCACCTCTTGTATTATTTAATAATGTGTTTAACATTATATTGCGCAAGTGTACCTATTGAAGTGGCAGGTGTGGGTATATGCAGATGCAAAGGGTATGTTCAGTTACGAACAATTATTATGCAAGAATAACACATTTCATTTCCCATCGTAGGCTCTTGAAGTCTAAATAGGGTGAATCAAGCTACTCAACGTTAGCATGTTACATTTCTGTTGATGCTCTTTTCCTGCAGTTGTACTCCACACTGCACCCACCCCTCGTCGAGCCGATGACATCATAGCTGCAGCAGCTTTTACTGTTCCATGTCACCAGACATCTGCTCACTGCACCGACGATGACGACGACAGATACCGTTTTAAATGAGCAAAACTAAATAACAGAAAAATAGGGACTTTCCTCACAAATGCGAACAACTACGATGTCGTAACTGAGTCCTGTATGCTTAATAGAGTGGTATTTGTACAAGGTTATTTCAAAACGACTTTATGTTGATTTAAGATAACTGTGACCAAAAAAAGAATGTGATTGTTAATCGAAAAGCTAATATTGTAACAAGTGATCTAGCATACACTAAGAATCACAAATGAGTAGGTCACAACACAAAAACTGAAAATTGATTACTTGAACAATATTATTTGTGTCAATTTGACCGTAGATTAGAGGGGCGCACAACTACCAGACATTTTGATAAAAGTCACCTTTAATTGGTAAAATTAGCAAAATATAAAATACAACTCAATTCGAAGCAGGGTGGTTGGACATTTTTACTGTTGGTGGTTGATAAACTTGGTAGTTAGCGCCCCCATCTGATGGTAAAGACGAGGTTCACCACTGTGTTTAAAATTTGAAATGGCAAGTTGCTGTCACTCTGAACCAAACATAAATGCCAATACAACCGGACAAGCCCCCGCAAAAATGACACAATAAAGCCATTATGAGGGGTAGAAGTCTTTTACTCGACAATGTCTGGCTTTTCCCCAACAGAGCCATCAAACGATCAGTTTCTAGAATCCTAACAGGGATGTGACAAGCCAAGCTATCAAACAAAACACGAAAGTGTCACTAGCTCAAACTTTAAATGTCAAACAGTGAATGAAGGGCAGCTTAGAGGGGAGATGCATGGTTGTCGTTAGTGTTAATTATGTTGTGCCGGGCAGACTGTTTAATCAAATTAAACGTCATTTTCACGGCTAGCCAGTCACGTCACGAACGAGCTAACGTTAGCCACTTGCTTCGCAGTCCTGCAAAGGCTAATCGTTGTTATCTTTACATCCCTACCCACGTAAACAGATATAATGGAAGCACTGATTCTCTTGCCACTTAAGTGGGCTAAAAAGCAACGAACGGTAGCAGCTGTAGGCTTCCATCAAAGGGGCCTTTCTCCGGCAACATCTCTCCTCATTATCATCTCCTCAGAAACACCACGACACACCGGAGAATTCGTTTTTATACGTTCACCCTTCTCCCCCCGGAGCAAACAGACCTCGCCCGCAGTGGTGGTCGCGGTGCTGGCGGTGGACGCGGCGCTGGGGGTCGGAGACCGCTGCAGAGTAACTAACGCCATGGCTGGAAGCGGAAGATTCACCGGCGGCCGTTGGGGCCTGGTGAGCTGCCTGTTGGTGTTAGCTAGCTGCCCGGCTAACGATCCGCCTGGCGCCTGGTGAATGAACACAAGGACGGAAGGCGTGGGGGCGGTAGAGAGTGCCTCCACCGACCTCGCGTCATTACACTTTCCATTGATTGGTACGCTGCAGTACTGCATAGTGTACACTACTTGCTGTTATTGTTTGCGCAGGGACAACATGAAGGGAAATAGCAACAAAATGAATAAATCATAAAGGGTGAAAATCTGAAAATTAGATGCAAATGTTTTTATTCAATTTTTATTGATAGGTTTGTATACACTCCCTCCCCGATCCGTCACTTTATCGTGGTAGAGGGGTTTGTGTGTTCCAGTGATGCTCGGAGTTAAGTCGTCTGGTGATTGATGCCCCTGGATGGGTCACCCTTCGCAAAAATCGTACCTGTATATACACATAGACAATCCATAAAATAAATTATGTACTTCTACCAGTGTCACTCAAAACTAAGCATTATTTTTCTTTTAAAAGGATTTCAGACTGCCAGTGGTAATAAAAGTGAGACTCTGAAAGATAGACTTTTTCGGAGTCTATTTTCAGTAAAAACCTAAAAATTGTATACAATTGTATTATATATATTTTGTTTAAAAACAGTAGAAATAGGAATATATATAAATAGTGTGGTATTAATATCGTCGCTGAAGATTTATCTGCCCATAGCAGCTATGAATACATTGAATGACTGTGCCCGTAGATAGACTCCGCCCCTCAATCTGAGACGTCTGAAGCACTTGTTAGTGTTTTCACTCACTTTGTGATCGTTGATCGGCTTCCTCGCTGACGGTACAGTACCTTGTTTGTGCGATTCAATGCCTTTCGCAATCACTTATGTAGTTGTGTATTTGCGTATGCGAAGACAAATGTCGCACCAAGTGAAAAGCAACACTTGCAGAAATGCTAAATTTAACCCTTGGGGGGATTTGCAAGTAGGAATCCGAGACAGCTTGTTTATTCTGGTTGCGAACTTCATGAAACTGATTGATTAGTATAGTATGTCGGTTTCTTCAGTACTGTATAAGACTAGTTTCATTCAGCGTTAATTTGTAGTTACGGGATATCCAAACTGTTGCAGAGCAAGGGAAATGTGCTAAAATCTATTGTGTTTTACTTCAGGTGCACAGACGTTATCAGGCTTGTTAATTATTGCATAGTCTACACTTAAGCAGTAACAACCACTGCACGAAATTTGATCGATTTGTTGCTGTGCTGCGCTGCATTACTCGTCTTGTGTTATGAAATTGCACCCATCCGAACTGCTTATCCTCACGAAAGGTCGCAGCCACACTGGAATCTGTCAGACCTGAAGGCGGGGTACACCCTGGTTGCCAGCCAGTTATTCTTATTTTTATTTTATAGTAAGCATAATAAGCAGTTCAGATCATGGATGGATGGATGGTTTAGTCAGTACTGACTGTACAATGAAATCTATAAAGTACAAACAATACATCCTGTGTCTTTTGACATCATCCATGCATTCATCATCTGAACAGTTTATCCTCACAGGGGCGGTGGGCAAACTCGAACCTATCCCAGCTGACTTCGGGCAGTAGTGGGGGTACACCCTGAACTGGTTGCTTGCCAATCGCAGTGCACACATAGACAAACAACCATTCACACTCATAATCTCACTTAAGGATAATTCGGAGTGTTCCATTAACCTATCGTGCATGTTTTTGGAATGTGGGAGGAACCCCGAATAACCAGAGAAAACCCACACAGGTACAGGGAGAACATGCAAACTCCACACAGGACGGAGCCCAGAATCGAACTCTGACCTCTGCACTTTGAGGCGGACATGCTAATCAGTCAACCACCTTTGACATTGTTTATAATTTAAATGAGGGCAGCACAGTGTAAAAGGGTCAGCCACGCCTGCCTCACTGTCATGACAAGTTCAAATCACAGCTCAGCCTCTCCTGTGTGGCGTTTGAACAGGACAGTATGTTCTTCTCATCCATTACAATAGCATGTCATGGCAAAATATGAATGTGAGTCTGGGTGGGTATTTATGTACACTGGATGTGCCCTGTGATTGAGTGGCAGTCCAGTCTAGGGTGTACCCCGCCTCAAGCTCAAAGTCCGCTGGGATAGGCTCCCATGACCAAAATGGGAACACGCGCTATTGTGGCTGACTTCAATCTGTACCACTTGAATTACACTTAGGAATTCCACTGTAACTGTGTAATGCATAAGGTATCTCTTGTTCTCTTATTTCAGATATGCGTGTGGCCGTAATAGGTGCAGGAGTGATCGGTCTCTCCACAGCGCAGAGCATTTATGAGCAGTACCACTCCATTGTCACCCCACTGATCATTGAGGTGTATGCAGACCGCTTCACCCCATTGACCACCAGTGATGGAGCGGCAGGCTTATGGCAGCCTTATTTCAATGACAAGGGCAATGGTCAGGAGAGGTGTGTGTAATCTTTTTGACTCTTATTCCTCTTGAAAATGTTGTTTCAATTCTGCATGCTCCCACATAGACAAACAACCATTCACACTCATAATCTCACTTAAGGATAATTCGGAGTGTTCCATTAACCTATCGTGCATGTTTTTGGAATGTGGGAGGAACCCCGAATAACCAGAGAAAACCCACACAGGTACAGGGAGAACATGCAAACTCCACACAGGACGGAGCCCAGAATCGAACTCTGACCTCTGCACTTTGAGGCGGACATGCTAATCAGTCAACCACCTTTGACATTGTTTATAATTTAAATGAGGGCAGCACAGTGTAAAAGGGTCAGCCACGCCTGCCTCACTGTCATGACAAGTTCAAATCACAGCTCAGCCTCTCCTGTGTGGCGTTTGAACAGGACAGTATGTTCTTCTCATCCATTACAATAGCATGTCATGGCAAAATATGAATGTGAGTCTGGGTGGGTATTTATGTACACTGGATGTGCCCTGTGATTGAGTGGCAGTCCAGTCTAGGGTGTACCCCGCCTCAAGCTCAAAGTCCGCTGGGATAGGCTCCCATGACCAAAATGGGAACACGCGCTATTGTGGCTGACTTCAATCTGTACCACTTGAATTACACTTAGGAATTCCACTGTAACTGTGTAATGCATAAGGTATCTCTTGTTCTCTTATTTCAGATATGCGTGTGGCCGTAATAGGTGCAGGAGTGATCGGTCTCTCCACAGCGCAGAGCATTTATGAGCAGTACCACTCCATTGTCACCCCACTGATCATTGAGGTGTATGCAGACCGCTTCACCCCATTGACCACCAGTGATGGAGCGGCAGGCTTATGGCAGCCTTATTTCAATGACAAGGGCAATGGTCAGGAGAGGTGTGTGTAATCTTTTTGACTCTTATTCCTCTTGAAAATGTTGTTTCAATTCTGCATGCTCCTTACCTTCAGGGAATGGTGTAAACAGACCTTTGACTACTTGGTGAGCTGTCTCCGTTCACCAGAGTGTGTAAAAATGGGTCTCTTCCTCCAGTCCGGTTACAACCTCTGCACAAAACCAATGCCTGTGAGTAAAGCTTTGTATTTGACAATAAGAAAAATAACTCAGAAACCAAAATTTGGTGGTCATAGTAATTTAAGATAAAAAGATGAATATGGGCGGCAAGGTGATCTACTGGTTAGCAGGTCGGCCTCACAGTGCATATGTTCAGGGTTCGATTCCGGCTTTGACCTTCCTGTGTGGAGTTTGCATGTTCTCCCCGTGCCTGCGTGGGTTTTCTCCGGGTAACCCGGTTTCCTCCTACATTCCAAAAACATGCATGGCAGGTTGATTTGTGCACTCCAAATTGGCCTTAGGTGTGATTGTGAGCATGAATGGTTGTTCGTCTGTGTGTGTGCCCTGCGATTGGCTGGCAACTGGTTCAGGGTGTCCCCCGCCTACTGCCCGAAGACAGCTCGGATAGGCTCCAGCACCATCATGAGGATAAGCGTATTCGAAAATGGATGGATGGATGGAAGATGAATGTACTTTTAAGTGTAACATTCTAAAGGAATATCTAGTTACAGGCTGGTCTGATGATGTAACTTTGACAAATAAATGTCAGCAACACTCATGAACCATTAACTGAGATTTTATGGTGACGTTTTAAAACCGCAAGCCGTAGAACAGTTGCCAATCAGTTTATGCGTAGGATGGTGCAATAGACAAAGATCTGGCCTTAAAATCGGTCTTTACCCAAGTGTTGTTTTTTTCTGCGCAGGAGCCAATGTTTAAAGACATCGTCCTGGGCTTCAGACAACTCACAGAGCGAGAGCTGAAGATGTTTCCTGGCTACAAGTAAAATTCAATAGGAGTTGCTGTATGACTATTTACAAAACCCAAAGTGTGCACAAAAGCACCATGATAATTTGCTCCAGAACTTTGGGCTTGTTCCAAAGAGATTGAAAAACTTTTGTACTACAGTACTGATTGAGTTAATTTATAACACACCTGTTTCTTGTAAATGCCCAATATCTTTTTTTTAGTTATGGGTGGTTCAACACTGCGGTCATGCTCGAAGGTAAAACATACCTACCTTGGCTGATGGACTGGTGAGTTATTGCACATAAGGGCACAAATAAAGTCTCAGTGTTTTCATGTACTTCACTTCATATCCCTGGCTTAGTGTCTTAAACCATAAACCACTTTGAGCTGCACACATTTTTTTTAACATAAAATTTGACATGTCGTGATTTGGTCTGCTATAAAATCATAAACATATCCAATATTCCATTTCATTTTAACTTTGAGTCACCCTTGTCCCTTTTATGGGCCTGAATCATCAAAAAGTAGAATAAATATAAACACTTCACAATTGACAATGGACTCAAAGAAGTCCATTGTCAATTGTCAAGGAGTGACTGCTTTCCACACTTTCATTGATGAAAGCTGAGATTAGAAAGCAGTAAAGATGTGAACCTTTACATATTCCATGTTTTGTTTTTCTTTTAAGAATGATTTAGCCCAGCAAGTTGTATACTAGTGAACACTGTAAAAGTACTTTACATACTCCAGTCAGTAACCCATACAATACATACCCTACAAAATAGGATATTTGGTCCAAATGCTTTGCGTAACAGAGAAAAAAGCATAAAGGTCACCACATGCTCTGGTATGAATAGTACATCTGGTGTCTTCCTCAGGTTGGCAAAACGGGGTGTGAAATTTTATCACAGAAAAATTGGCTCCTTTACAGAGGTGAGCTTTGCACCAGATTCTTCACACTATGGAGAACTTCGGACATAAAGGGAATTATTTCTGATGAATGAATGACTGGACATCCTTTACCTGGAAATAACAAAAGAAAGTGGCACACGAATCAAAGATGTTGTGTGAAGAGATATATTGGCTGGCTGAATAAGAATGCCCGACAGTATCTACAAAAACATGCCTGAAACATGAATCACCATTCCTAATGAACTATAAACCACTCTGACAGTCAAATTAGCAAACTTTATACCAAAGGATTATAAAAATAATATTTGCATTACCAGTAATAATGTAAATCAGGAGCATTGTCTGCGGATGTCAGGACTTAAGGATGAGGCCAAAAGATTGTCACTTCTTTCCTGCTCAGGCCAAAACTCTTGCAGGTTCCAGGATATGAGTAATTTTTAAAATGTAAAAAAACAATACAAAAGTCATATTTTTTATCAATATCCCTAACACAATTTCCTAGCCACTTCCTTGTGTAATTTCCAACAAGGAAACACCTCTTTGTCGGTAACAAAAAAAAATTTTAAAATGTAAAAAAAAAAAAAAAATGTACAGTAGCTCTAAATTTGGCCATGGTACAGTTTTTGACTGTACTGTATTTTTTCCTCCTTTTTAAAAGTTTTGTCCTTCCCTATTTTCAGCTGTCTAAAAATGGTGCAGATGTGATAATAAACTGTACTGGGGTGAGATCCGGAGACCTCCAACCTGACCCTGAACTCAAACCAGCTCGGGGACAGATAATAAAGGTGAGGAGACTCATTATCTGGATCATTTGGGTAGAGGGGAAAAATGATTAATTCTTCATATTCCTATTTCCTAGGTAGAAGCCCCATGGTTGAAGCACTGGATTTTGACCCACACTGGAGAGATCTACAACTCACCATATATCATTCCAGGGTAGCACTTGTGACTTGAGACTGACAAATTCTCAGCAGTCCAAAGCCACTTTCACACTGCATTCCTGTTAACAATAAAGCTGGCATTTATTCGACTGTCCCCTTATGAGAGGACCCACCAAAGTGGCTTTTTACTGGAAATGTGCTTTCAGATGTTTAGACGAGCGATGGCATCAGCTACAATTAACCTTTAACACAAAAGGATGTGGACAGTGAGTCTTTCGTGGTTAAGTTTGACACTCTGGTTGGGGCATGCAATGTTTGATTTCGCTGTGAAAATGCCAGTGTGAAAGAGGCTTTTAGTGACTTGAAGTAGCACTTTCATTTTGTGTTTTCAACAAGTTTGTATCTGCAGGAGTCGTCTCGTGGCAGTCGGCGGGGTGTTCCAGTTGGGAAACTGGAATGAAAGCAATGATTCTGCCACCCATGAGCACATTTGGGAACAGGCTTGCCAGCTCGAGCCTAGTCTAAGGGTAAAGTATTATTACAATTCTTGTCATCTCAGTTGACATATACGAGGGGCAGTCAAAAAGTAACGAGCCCTGTTCATTTTACCTGACTTATAGCTCATATTTTTTTCTTTCAAAATTTCAACAGTGTGTCGTTAAAATACTTGTTTATGTATAAACTGCTAAAAAAATGTTTGAATGTATCCACTTCCTGTCACCTATTTTCAAAATGAGATCATCATTTGATGTCTGTCAGAAATAAAGAGCTGTGATTGAATTCCTTGTTTTAGAAGGGTTGGCACCATTCAACATTTATAAAAAAAAAAAGACTGGAAAACACTTACGGCGATGCTGGACTAGGCTGCAGCACTGTTTCCTTCTTTTATCATTTTGTACTGGTAATTGGGTAATTTTGGTTTTATTCATGCCCTTTGATTTGCATTATGTCTGTTGCTGTTTTCTCACCACACAGCATGCCAAGATAGTGGATGACTGGACCGGCCTCAGGCCAGCTCGAAGTAAAGTCAGACTGGAGAGAGAGACTATACTGTGTGGTACCACTGCCGTTGAGGTGATTCATCCTAAACATCTGATCGCAATTCCACATGTGAATTGGTCCTCAGTGTCCGAGTTACTGTGCTTGTCCTGTAGGTGATTCACAACTATGGCCACGGAGGTTTCGGAATTACCATTTGCAAAGGCTGTGCAGAGGAAGCAGCCAGGCTTTTTGGTCAGATTTTGGAAGAAAAGGGCAAGGCACCAAAAGCTCACCTGTGAATTTGTTATTAGCATTTGTGATGCAATTGTGATCAAATCATAACCTAATAATTTCATTATCATTATAGTAAGGGGCAATCGTTATTCACTATTAAATAACAAAATAGGACCATGTTTAAAAAAAAATTATACATAGTACAGAGATATATATATATATAGAGAGAGAGAGAGAGAGAGAGAGAGAGAGAGAGAGAGAGAGAGAGAGTTTACAAATCCCTGACATCAACAATGACACGACCTCATCTCTTTTACAAAGATTATTTACTGCCATGATGTACATTTACCTTTTTTGTGTTGACAAAAATCAGTGTACATTACATATTTATACCGATTAGATTAATACTGTAACAACCAGCAGCTCATTTTTTCAGGTAAAGCATAGCTCATAGAATAAGTGTAAAATTACATCACCTCTTTCCAAAAAAAAAAAACAAAACCAGATTTGATGAATTATTCACAGAGGTATAAATTAAACCAAATTAAATGACTGTGTTTAGTCTAAAGTAAACATTAAGTACACATAGACGCTGTTTGATGTTTAGAATCCAATGAAATAGTCACATTTTAAGTATTTTCATCACAGTATTTTATTATTTTTAATCAGGCTGATTAAGCATTGTAGAATGTGATGAAACTAAAAAACAATACTGTCCCATACTTCCAAAAAATATATATATATATATAGAGAGAGAGAGAGAGAGAGAGAGAGAGAGAGAGAGAGAGAGAGAGAGTTTACAAATCCCTGACATCAACAATGACACGACCTCATCTCTTTTACAAAGATTATTTACTGCCATGATGTACATTTACCTTTTTTGTGTTGACAAAAATCAGTGTACATTACATATTTATACCGATTAGATTAATACTGTAACAACCAGCAGCTCATTTTTTCAGGTAAAGCATAGCTCATAGAATAAGTGTAAAATTACATCACCTCTTTCCAAAAAAAAAAAACAAAACCAGATTTGATGAATTATTCACAGAGGTATAAATTAAACCAAATTAAATGACTGTGTTTAGTCTAAAGTAAACATTAAGTACACATAGACGCTGTTTGATGTTTAGAATCCAATGAAATAGTCACATTTTAAGTATTTTCATCACAGTATTTTATTATTTTTAATCAGGCTGATTAAGCATTGTAGAATGTGATGAAACTAAAAAACAATACTGTCCCATACTTCCAATCTAATCACGTATTTTCTAGTACAATGCATGTTTTCTTGATTCTTATTTCAGAAATGTCAGAGACTACCCACACATAATGAACTCATTACTCTGATTAAAGTGTCACCAGATTTCACCTTTGTCATTGTCAAAAATTGATCATGGCATAAACGAATATTCCGACTGGAAATGTCTTGCCTTTTTAAAAAAACAAAACAAAAACAAATTGGTGTTCACGTTTACACTTGGGCATCATCATTATGTTGTAAACAAAATTGTTTATTTGGCTATTTTCTTTACTTTTCAGTGAATGGAAAAAAAAGAGATTACCGGTATAGACAACTGAGTTAGATGTTAACCAGGTAGAGAATATATTTGTATTTTGTAAGGCTTTTTTGAGTTGGACTGTCTGAAGCTACATATTGTATTTTCTAAAACTTAGAGCAGTGGTTCCCAACCTTTCTTGGCTTGTGTACACGTGAAACTTGTCATACGTGATGATGACTCTCCAAAAGTAAAATGTAACACAACTGATCATAAAATGAAAACTATTTCTCCTTTACTTAATATGAACATTTAATTCATAGGGATATTCTTCTTAACTCTAACTAAACATAAAAATAAATATGTTGCCTTGAAAATAGATAATATAAAAAAACAATAATTAAAATTAAGATTCATATTATTTGCCACAAAAAAATGGAACTAATTTGAATAATTCCCCTTTAAACAGGCATTGTAACTTAAATAGCAGAAACAAAACCCTAAACAGGAATAATATTCAGACCTGCTATAGCAGTTTTACTTTCTTTTCAGTAGTCATCTGAGCTTTAATGAGACACTAGAGTTGGCACACAGGCAGTGTGCTTTAGGCACAGCTGTGCCAGATGATCGAGGAAATTGTTAAATGTTTCCACGTGTCGCTTGGAAATGTGCTCACGTACTCCTCGGGGCACCCCTGGTTGGGACTTAGACCATTGCTTGTTCCCCCTCTTTTCATTTGCCCATCGGAAAGCAGGATTCAGACCTTTTTTTTTCTCCATTTCTGAGACTGACAGACCTCACTTGCCTTCACCCTTTCTTCGGCCAGACCTGAATGCCATGCATTCCAGCCATTCTGTTGCAGTTTTACAGTGGCAAAAGGGATGGCAATGGTGGATGAAGACTCTTTAGTGCAGTGACATGACATTTTGTGCGGGCCTTCCTCTCTGAAGTCGCTTTAGTGCGTAGACTGTAGATGGGACTTGTGAAAAGCTGCTGCAGCTTTTTTTGTCCTTTCACGATTCACTGTAATAATCTCAAACATTGCTCAGCCCTGGGAGCCGGAGCTGGAATGAGGGATTGGCCCCGTGTTTTGTGAGGAAGAGGCTCGGCCCATCATCTCCTGGCCCCACTGACGCTGGCTGGATTCCTGCAGGCCTCGTCCCGTTGTCTCAATTGGCAGTGCGCAAGACGCGATAGCGGCAAGCAGGCAGCAACAGCAGTAAACCGAGAGAGCCAAATACACAGACGACTCCAACAACACCTGCAAGAGAACGCGGAAAGGCCACTTGGTATGTCACTTCATCACATCAGAGTGCCAAACTTTGCAGATGCTACCTGTGCAACAAAAGGTGTGATGAGTGCACCAACTCTCGCCATTCCACTGCTTGTTCCCAAGCCTAAAGCCCTGGTTGCAGTTGGATACACCTGTTGAACATCAGAAAACACGGTGAATGTCCTACTACTTCTCTCTGTCCTTGACAGCCGTATTGAATTGGTTGACATTGGACTAATCCTATTCATTGCACTGTCAATGTGAAGACTGGAATTAACCTCTGGTGTATACACATAGGCAGCCTGGAATCCTCCTGCGATGAAAGCTCTGGCAATGAATATCAGCACTGTCATGGATGCTCTGTGACAAAAATGAGAAGCCATACTAGCTTTATGACAAGGAGGCAATTTGCTGAAAAAAAAAAGAAAGATCATTCGCAAGTTTCTCCTTTTACCTCCCCACACAACCATAGAGTGGAATGATGCACAGAGAGAAGACAAGGAAACACAAGGCCATGGTCTTCCTTCTTCCTAACCGATCGATCGCCCACAAAGTCACCAACAGCCCTGAGGAACATGAACCCGTAACCTCAATAAGTTTATGTAACGGAGTCAAGTTACAAAAATAAAACAGAATATTGAAAGACAACTTTTAATAGCTTTCACGATGCGATCTGGTAAAAGAATGATCCAGAAAAATATTTACAATCTTAAAGCTTTTTTGTTTTTGTTACCTGGGAATTCCGCTAAGGTTGTCCACAACAGGTCTTTGTAGTCATCACTGTTCAAATATTTACACTCCAAGCTGCATCTGAGTTCCATCTTATTACCACTGGACACTAGACAAAAATAAAGAACAACACATTTTTAGCTTAGATCTGTTAATTATACTGGAGTGTCTGTGTTTTTACGCTTAAATATCCTCCTCCTAAAAATCAGCAAAACAACAACAACATATAGATTTTATCAGTGGCGTGATTCCTTTAGTATTTTCAGATTTGAGCTTTCATTTCTAGTTACGCAGGCAACAGTTATTTTTTTATCCACCTGGCACGCACTTTACTGTATAGATGGAAGGCGTGTTTCTGAATTAAGAAATAACATTGGTGGTCCTCCATTTTTACCGAAAGCAGTTTCAAATCTGCGGGGGCAAGATGTGGGTTGTGTCTGTAGGATTTTCTTTGTCCGTTCATCAAATGAGCATTCGTGTGGACATCAGAGGTCACTTCTCCTCTTCCTTTCTGCTTGTCCCGCCACAGTGCGTCATCCAAATTGGTCAAATGAATATTTATGTATTGAGTGTGTTTTATATCGCTTCATACAGATGTTCATTTATCTCATGAAATTATTTAACACTTCATTTATTGTAAATAATAATAAAAAAGGATGCATTTAACATTAGGATGTTATGATGTAGTCCTAAGTTAATTATAGAAAAAAAAATTTCCAAATGAAAACTAATTATAACCATTAATATAAACTCAAGAAATGTCGTGGTTGGTGCTGGTCTAACTCCCCTCATTAAAATAATTAAGCCAACAGTATAAGGTGGTGCATTTTACGCAAGGAGACTGAATTTGTCTACATAACGTAGTTGAGTGCAAAACATAATCAATTTAAAATCTTTAATTAAAACAAAACAAACAAACAAACAAAAGCAAAGCAGTGACTCACTTCCACATGCACCTCCCTCCTGAAAGAGCTCTGTGGTGAGCAACACAAGGCCGTAATACGAGAAGGCATTTGCAAACCTGAGGACAAGAGAGACATCAATCTGAAGATTATGCTAAATGTGCCCATTAAGTACTACTCATAACAGAATGTGTTTTTTTAGATGAGAAAAGCAATTAATGTTTCTTCAATTCACCAAATAAACCACAGAAGAACTGTTGTCCAGCGGAAGTGCGACGAGAACAAGTCACGAATCTTCCCACGATCCTCCTGATGAAAAAGCGGAAATCAAGAGTCTGACAACACTCATAAATCAAAAAGCATAAAAATAGCTGAATTATATTTGGACCATTAAGGTCTGCAGAAACGGATTTACTTGTTTGGCTGCAATGAGTTTTCCCAGCGGCATGGGTACACCATTCTCCACGGCAATCCGCTTCAAAGTAGCCAGAGCTTTTTCTTGATTCCCCGTCAACACATCGTATCGAGCACTCTCAGGTAGCCACTGCCGCCCAAGCGAAGAGACTCATCAGTTTACTCAGCTTCTTAGTGAACATTCACAATTTTAAGAAGACATATTGGGCCCTATTTTGGGAGACAGGCGCAAGTGAGCTTGGCGTCAAAAACTGCCGCATCTCGATATTCATTCGATATTCGGGGGCAAGTCTAGTTTACTGTATTTGTAATTTGGCAGACCGCCCGAAGCCTCGTGAAATGTTCTGGCGGAGAGAGCGTATTTTATACTACACCCCCCCCC